>NC_136490.1:166707914-166810414 GCF_053919585.1 Euprymna scolopes
TTAAGAACTTTTTAAAAATTACGAAGTTAACTTTTCCAAACAATCACTCTCTTTTGTTCAACGACAGTTTCCGGTCAACCATCTCTTGTGACGTTCTCTGATGATGCTAACACAATCTGTCGATGTATTTACGGTAAATATTTTTTTTTTTACATAATTGGGATAATTAAGGAAATGGATAAAACAGTTATTTACATTTTATCGACATCGATTATATTTATGAACCACATAAAATGGCTGCCGAAAACGTCATAAAAAATTACCATTTTCATTTTACAAATCAACAAAAATTAATTATTCTATTTTTTATATCATACTTAATATTTATATATTGATTTTAACGTACGGATAATTTTATTACTATACTTATTGAAAATGTATGTTTTTGCAAGTTTTGTTTTTCGCTTCTAATTCAAATTTTGTTGTAATCTTTTGTGTGTAACTTCAAATGTATAAGCTTTGTATAGAGGAGATCGCAAAAATATTTTTGAATTCATTGTTAAGAAATTAACATTAATCATCTTACAAAGTATGATTTTTTTTTAAATTATCAGAAATTGAACCGTTGATATTTAAATAAATTTACAGTAAAGTTATTTCATTGTGCGATTTAAAATATTTTCTGTCGAGCAAAAGAAATAAGTAAATGTTTGTAAATAAATTTAATGGAAGGAAAATATAACGACAATGTTTCGATTTTATCATATTTTTTTACTCATGAATACTATTATAGAACGTTTGGATTATATTGAATAAATATGAGTGTAATAGTGTTTTTGTTTTTAATAAGATTTAATATATTGCAATGTAGCAATATATGTGTTACTAAAATATAATTTTCTGGAAGTTTACTTATATCGTAAGTAGAAGTTCTATGTTTGGAAGTCAAAAATAGCTATCGCTTAAAATAAAGATCTACACATTTTAGACAAAGCTGTGTTATTTATTTTACGAAAATTATTTTATTAATGCTTTATTTCTATTTATTAATTTCATTGTATCAAATCTTGGAGGTTATTACTGAATTTGTCAAGAATGTTATTTTCGTTTCTTTCAGCTTACTTGAATTCATATTTGCTAGCAAATTACTAATGTTATTTTCTTTAACTCAGATAAATAGCAATCAATTATTCGCACATATTTTGTTTTGATAATGCGAGAGTAAAAAAAACGATCAATTACGATGTCAGGCTCAACATTATTCTCCAAGCACACGCTGACAGAGGTTTGAGAAGAAAGAAAGTTAAACGGAATTAGTTTCCTCGTGCATTCAAATAATTATAGTTACGTAGCACAGCAGAGCGACAGTGCCATTCAGAATAGTTTTTTCTGAAATAAAATTACATAAAAGGAATAGAAACACAAGTATATATTCAGCTTTTACCAATAAAAGACCAACATTTTTAGATGAGTATATTCTTGTTCGTCTAACCATTTCACTTAAAGAAGTATATTTATAGTTCTAGTATCGCACTATTGAGTATCTAAATGAGACTTTATTTTATTTATTCGTACGTAATTACTATCTACAGTAGTGAAATTACATAGTAACAAACTATATATATATATATATATATATATATATATATATATCAGAGAAAAAAAATTAAAACTGTAAGTTAAACTTTACAATCAAAATTTATTGTTCGACTGAATAGTCCAAAAATCAATTTACAAATACCTTATTTCGCAGAGTTTCAAAGAATGCTATTCTTGTTATCGGAGGATGGAAAGATATCAGTAAATGCAGTCAAACAATAAATTTTGATTGTAAAGTTTAACTTACAGTATTAATTTTCTTACTCTTATAATAAGCGTTACTCCCTATTGCGTAATGAGCTTTTTTATTCGGTTAGGATGAAATTATCTATATATAAATACTGATATTTATATAAGATTGAAGTTAAGGATTCCGTATATCAGGTAAGCACTACATCCTTTCGACTTTATATATATTTATATATATATATATATAATATAATATATATATCTATATACACACACACACACACACACACATATATATATATATATATATATATATATATATATATATATATAAAGTATAGTAAAAAATCAATTTTCAGTGATAAGGCAAACATGTGGATAAAAAATCTACCCGGTTAAAAAGATTATATATATATATATATATATATATATATATATATATATATATATATATATATATATATATATATATATATATATATATATATATATATATATATATATATATATATATATGCGCTAGTACTGCAGGGTCGTAAAATATAATATATATATATATATATATATATATATATATATATATATATGTTTTTCATGAAATACAAATATGAATTTTGTAGTGTTTATGATTATAGGACCAATTTTATTGATTATTATATTATACCCAGTATATATTAGTGGCTATTCCTGACGTATGTCTTTTATAAAATACGCTTGAATAAAATATTTTTATTTATGTAGATTTTATTTTTTTTATTATAGAGCCAATACTTTATGATTAGATTGTGCCCAATATATAGAAGTTATGTTAAACGTTAAAAAAATATTTGGGTGCCATTAGCTAAAATCGAAAGAAACAAAAAATAGCGCCCACACCTTTATCGTTATTGTTTGTCTTTTCGTCAAACGATAAGAAATTTTAAAGTTACCATTCCGACTTAATAGATATACGTACATTTGCGTATACGTAGAATAGCACTTTAAGTTAACTCATGCCTGCCATGTTAATTCTGTTTTCAATTTTGAGCCCTTAGCAGCTTATTTTACACGTTAAAAATCTAATCGAATTTGTTCCACGGATTCACAGATTAAAATTCATTATATATCAATTGTCAACGGTGTAGACAACAAATATATATATATATATATATTTATATATATATATATATATATATATATATACATATAAAGCTGAACGTCTGTGTGTGTGTCTTGTCACGAATAGGGTCCTATATGGTTGACTATTATAGAAAACTGATCCCATATAATGGTAGAAGATGTATCGAGACACAGGAATGGGTATGTTTTTTTCTGAGAAAATGATGATCCATTAAAATTGTGGAGTCTGCGTTCGCGCCTGGTCCACAAAGTATGGAAATAAAAAAAATGTAAAAATTAAAAAAAAAAACGTTTACAAGTGTGATATAGATGTACATAATAATACTTTGATAAGTATGTTTTAACTTAAATAGGGATGGTATAATAAAATTGTTTGGTCTGCGTTCGCGCCTGCCCCCCCCCCTTAGAATGGAAATAGACACAAACTTTAATAAAGACTTTTCATATCTATCTGCGTAAGTATACTTTGATAATTATGTTTCAGTTTGAAGAACTATGGCATAATAAAATTAGGGTGCGTTCGTTCGCGCCTGGCCTCCATAGACTGGAAATATGTCACAAAGATTAACAAAGTTTTTTTTTTAATATAGATCAACAGAATATTGTGATAAGTGTTTCAGGGTGAACAGGTATGGTATAATAAATTATGGAGTTTATCTATTTTATTTTTACTTTCATCATATTTTGCTTTTGTTTTAATACCCGCAAATTCGAAATCAGAGTCCATTTTCTGTAGGCTGTTTTTGAACCCAGTCAACGACGGGTACTTTTGCTAGTATATATATATATATATATATATATATATATATATATATATATATATATATGTGTGTGTGTGTATATATATATATATATATATATATATATATATATATATATATAGTTTTTGTTTAAATTTCATTCCGAAAAACATCAATTTTCAGAACCGAAATTTATTGTTTGACCAAAGAATACAGTTCATATTTTTTCCTTAACTCATGGATATTCGATGTAGTCTCATCTCCTCAGTGGAAATGTCATTATCAAATATTAGATGTAATTTGAAACAATATGTCAAATACAAAGAAAATATATTTAAACATTAATTAAAACTGTTTTAGAGGAAATAGATTATGAAAATAGATGGAATAAGAGTAGATACAATGAATGAATATTAATTTATGGTACTCAGGTGTCGTGCTACTCCTTGTATAGAGTTGGATAGTGTTAGAGTTCGAGTTTGTTGAATAATTTCACATTGTAAGTAGATTCGTATGTTTGGTCCTTAGTAATAATGCTTTCACGGGGAATAATCGTGGGTAAAGAAGTTCATATATATATATTTATATATATATATATATATATATATATATATATATATATATATATATATATATATATATATATACATATATATATATATATATATATATTATTATTATTATTATTATTATTATTATTATTATGATTTAATTTTAACCCCAAAGAAGCACGGTGCCACTTTGAAGTAGGGGTCTACTATTTGGGATATAAGTTACAGGGATATTATGAAGGGATATGCGTAGGAAGATGTCTGTTCACATTACACTTGAACTTCTGCATATCAGTACAGTTGGGAAAGCAGAATCCCTGAAGGGAGTTCCAAAGTGTAGCAGTTGTGGGGAAGAAACTATTGTAGTAGAAGGCTTTCTTGCTCCTACGGATCTCTACTGTGTAAGAGTGGGATTTAGCTGCTTGTCGTCGAGGGGATACAAGTGTTTGTAGTTCATAGGAACATTCACCATTGAAATACTTGTAGAACAGGCAGAGAGATGCGAAATGAATATATTTTAGCGTGCATAAGTCGAATAATTTCAGATGGAGCTATGATAAACGTTATCGGTCTATTACTTGTTTTTAAATATCTCTATCTACTATTATATGAAAGAAATCTTGTGTGTATGTCTGTTTGTGTGAGTTATTTCCTATGAACTCCTAAACCGCTAGACTGTTCATTTTAAATTCACGCAAATGTACATTACCTAACTGGCAGTGTTCTTAAATAGGTTTTGTATCGGAATGTCTTCGATAAGTATTGATAATCGATGATCGAAATAATCCGATGAAAGAAAGAGCAGGCGATTTTGACCAAAGTTAACACCTTACACAGCCTAACATCACAAGTGCATTTTAGAAGTTTTATTACCACATCATTGAAAGACCCGACAAATAAAATCAACAGTATATTATTTGATATGACAGGGGCGCGTTCGAAATGAATATTTCTTTTTAGAGCAGAACTGAACCATGATACTTACCTTTTTATTTATTTTAAACTGAAATTCAAACAATTATTACGACACAAGCAGTAAAGCCAGGTATATAATTTAACAGTAAGTTGCTTGATATGACCAGGGCGCGTTCGAAATGAATGTTTCTGTTTAGAGTATAAATGAAGCATGATAATTGAGTTTTTTTTATTTTAAAATTAAATTTAAGTCATTATATATGAATTATTTATAAAAATTATATATAAAAATTATATATATACATTATATACATAAATTATATATGAAAATCAGTTTATGAAATCAACAATACATTCGCTACAGTGCAATGCAGACTACAACGTGCTGTGGGCGAGCCCCCATCTAGAGAAGGCAATCAATCGATTTCATTGAAAAATGATTGATTTCATCGATTTTCATCACAATAAAAATAGGGGTGATGAACATCAGAAATACTTTATTAGTTATTTTGCGGAAATATTATTGAAGTAATAAACATTGCTTTCCATATTGTTATCTATTGGCTTAAAGTCAGATGCTGCGTCTGTGAACATTTTATGTTTTATTTCTAAGGTTATAAATTCTCTTTTAATCGCAATAGATGTGTTTCTAGTTTTAGAAAATAAACCGAATTTATACATTTTGAATGTTTTGATTATCTGTGATCATTTCGACGAGTGTCTTTTATCCTCACAAAACACAGCATTACTAAACCGTGCAAAATCTCGGAAAGAAAATTCGCAAAACATTGTTTTATGCTCTTTTTGTATGTGGCCATTTCTTGGCTGATTTTCTTATTGGTTGAAAAATTCAAATATTATTATTTCATGTCTACCATTTTATTGTTATACTATTTTGTTGTTATACCATTTTATTGTTATACTGTTTTATTGTTATACCATTTTGTTGTTATACTATTTTATTGTTATACTATTTTGTTGTTATTCTATTTTATTGTTATCCCATTTTATTATTATACCATTTTTGTTATACTATTTTATTGCTGTACTATTATTATTATACTATTTTATTATTATTCTATTTTATTGTTTTACTATTTTGTTGTTATACTATTTTATTGTTATACCATTTAATTTTATACCATTTTCTTGTTATACAATTTTCTTGTTATACCATTTTATTGTTATACCATTTTGTTGTTATACTATTTTGTCGTTATATCATTTTATTGTTATTCTATTTTGTTGTTATACCATTTTATTGTTATACAATTTTGTTGTTATACTATTTTATTGTTATCCCTATTTTATTGTTATGCCATTTTATTGTTATCCTATTTTATTGTTATACCATTTTATTGTTATACCATTTTATTGTATACTATTTTATTGTTATTCTATTTTATTGTTATTCTATTTTGTTGTTATATTATTTTATTGTTATACTATTTTATTGTTATCCTATTTTATTGTTATTCTATTTTATTGTTATCCCATTTTATTGTTATCCCATTTTATTGTTATCCTATTTTATTGTTATCCTATTTTATTGTTATACCATTTTATTGTTATACCATTTTATTGTATACTATTTTATTGTTATTCTATTTTATTGTTATCCCATTTTATTGTTATACTATTTTATTGTTATACAATTTTATTGTTATACAGTTTTATTGTTATACAGTTTTATTGTTATACCATTTTGTTGTTATACCATTTTATTGTTATATTATTTTATTGTTATCCCATTTTATTGTTATCCTATTTTATTGTTATTCTATTTTATTGTTATCCTATTTTATTGTTATCCTATTTTATTGTTATACCATTTTATTGTTATACCATTTTATTGTATACTATTTTATTGTTATTCTATTTTATTGTTATCCCATTTTATTGTTATACTATTTTATTGTTATACAATTTTATTGTTATACAGTTTTATTGTTATACCATTTTGTTGTGATACTATTTTATTGGTGTACAACAGTTCACTTGCGGTCATCAATTTCCTTCTTCCCTGTTGCTTTATTTTGGTTATTATTTTATTTGTTTCCTAACCATGCAAACCATTTATATATTAATAGGATAGTGTGTGTGTGTGTGTTTTTCTGTTTAACGCTTAGATCCGGGTCGTTTAATCTTTATGTACTTCCATTTCTTGTCATAAATAATGTTATCAAAAATTCTTCATAATTTTTGGTTTCGGTCTCGATTATGGCTGATGGCACTGAAGTCATCTATTTTTTTTTTGTTTGTTTTTTTGATAAATAATTTTATCAAGAATTCTTCATAAGTTTTAGTTTAGGTTTCGACTATAATTGACGGCACTCCAGTAATCTATTTTTTATAAACATTTTTATCAAGAATTCTTCATAAATTTTGGTTTCGGTTTCGATTACGGCTGAAAGATCTCAAGTTGTTTTATATATATATATATATATATATATATATATATATATATATATCATGAGTTTTTATTTAGGTTTCGATTATGGCTGAAGGAACTCAAGTTATATACATATACATATATTTTTTTCATAAGTTTTTATTTCGGTTTCGATTAAACTAATGCACCACAGTCATATGGATATATTTTAATTTTTTTTTAAATCACAAATTTATAATTTATAAGAATCGATAGATCATTAACTTTATAATAATATATAAAAAATATGCAAGAATTTAAATATCATACTTAAGCGTACTTTACGACCGGACTTTGCCTGGCGTTCGTGCTAGCTTCGATAAATACTTTCACAGTTCTAACCAAAAAACAAAAACTTGTACTTTTGGTCAAGATCAAAGTGTAGTTTCTGTTCTTCAGATGCTGCAAGCAAAGACCATATGTGGGGGTAACTCCACATATCAGACTTTGGTTAATGTAGAGCAACCCATCATACCAACAGTTTCTATCCAGTTCCCATTTCCCACCCATCGGGGGCTGGTCCCCTTTTCCCTCCCCCTCCATCTCTCTCCACATTAAAAAAACGGCCTTGTGCCTAATTTGCTCAGTGGGGAAGCAAATAAATACAACAGGCCCCCCGCCCGCTTCGGCGGCACGGGGGACAAGATAAAAGTGTAGTATCTGTTCTTCAGATGCTACACTTCCATTTCTTGTTCTCTTTCGGTGGATGATCAGTCCGTCACGACTGAGACATTTTTTTTATTTTTGTACCTTTTCTCCACGTTAAAAAACGACCCTGATGTCTAACTCTGTCCCGTGGGGACGCATTGTAAATAGGTACAATAATATCAGAGCGTCTCAATTCACACTGAACATCTATAGAATGCTAATATCAATATATTACATATGAATGAGTCCCCTTTGGAATGTCCACAGGTCCCGCCAGTTTATATATAAATGAATAGTGAATTGTCGTTCTTAGAGAAATAGCATCAGCTGAGTATTTGTCTTATATGGAATGTTTGCTTGCATGAACAACCTCGTAGGATTAGAAAAAAACTTGCCACGTCATGTGTTAAGAACGATATTCTATTGCAGCCGGCCCACGTGGAGAGGCGGATAAAAACATTGATCAATGTATTGATGTTTCGCCATTCAAACATATTAGACGGCGTACACTAAAGAAGGAACTGCGGTACATGTTATTCGGCTTCAAACGATGAGGAGGCTGGCTTAAACTTAAGCTAAACATCTCAAACAATAAAACGCTGTAAATAGTAAATTAGGAAAAGAAACATAAATAAAAAGGTTAAGCCATGATTTACGCTTCAAACTACAAAATTAATGCTTTGATATTATAGAAGTGTATGAGGTTCTTTCAATAAGTTTCCAGACTTTTTTATAGAAACTTTTATTGATAGTACACACACGAAACTCGGTTTCTCTCTAATCTCTTCTGGCTAGAATGTAATTGTAGCGTTCCAACAACTTCCAACAAAAAAGGCATCATGGAAAACCTCGTGTGAATGAAGTTCGTCACAGCCTTTTTCAGTCCATCAATTGTCTTATAACCACAACCTCTAATGTTTTATTTGAGCTTAGAGAATAACAAAAAGTCACATGGAGCAAGGTCTGGGCTATAGGGAAGACAAGGGACTGTCTTGATGCTCATCTCGATCGAGTATTCTGTGACAAAGATGGAGTACTATTGGGACAGCCTTCGCGCAAAGTTTCTGCATCTTAAGTTCCTCATGAATAACTGTGTACAGTTCCCACACTGACATCAAACTACGCACTTATTGTTTCTATAGAAACAAGACGCGTCTTATCCATGAAATTCTTTATTTGGCCAACTATGGTGTTCTGACTTCCTTACTCCTCCCACACCTCTCAACATTTCTCACAGACTGCCTGCTTTCTTTGAATCTCTTATACAACTCACAGACGTCTGCCTAGTTAAAGCAAGGTGATCCAAAACTATCTGAAGCATTCTATATGTTTCTGTGGTATTTTTCTAAGTTTAAAACATAATTTTATATCATATCGTCCTTCTAAAGTGTCCTCACGTTGAGATTGCATTTTTGAAATTCATCGACTGTGACAATCAGACTTTACTCTGACGAATTTTTACTTCTTCTGTACCTGCCCAGTTGAGCTTGACATCATAAAAATTGGTCGACCATCTCAAATGATTTATACCAATAACATACTGAATTTTCAAAGGTCTACAACAATTTTAAATGATTGGACGAAAAAGTTTGGAAACTTATTCAAGGCACCTCCTACATCCCCAGTCAGATGAAATATTGTCATGTTTAGATGAAGGGAAATTGAGTAAAACTAACATTCAAAACAAAGTAAACATAATACAAACTGATTACAGTGTGTGTTTGAAAACCTGAGTGTGCCAGCTTCGAATGCAGTTCGCTCCACAGAAACACTTTCATCTAATCAACTTTTGACTTTGTGCCTGGGCACCTAAAATAATGTGAATATTACAGTGTGTGTTTGAAAACCTGAGTGTGCCAGCTTCGAATGCAGTTCGCTCCACAGAAACACTTTCATCTAATCAACTTTTGACTTTGTGTCCGAGCACCTAAAATAATGTGAATATTACAGTGTGTGTTTGAAAACCTGAGTGTGCCAGCTTCGAATGCAGTTCGCTCCACAGAAACACTTTCATCTAATCAACTTTTGACTTTGTGTCCGAGCACCTAAAATAATGTGAATATTACAGTGTGTGTTTGAAAACCTGAGTGTGCCAGCTTCGAATGCAGTTCGCTCCACAGAAACACTTTCATCTAATCAACTTTTGACTTTGTGTCCGAGCACCTAAAATAATGTGAATATTACAGTGTGTGTTTGAAAACCTGAGTGTGCCAGCTTCGAATGCAGTTCGCTCCACAGAAACACTTTCATCTAATCAACTTTTGACTTTGTGTCCGAGCACCTAAAATAATGTGAATATTACAGTGTGTGTTTGAAAACCTGAGTGTGCCAGCTTCGAATGCAGTTCGCTCCACAGAAACACTTTCATCTAATCAACTTTTGACTTTGTGTCCGAGCACCTAAAATAATGTGAATATTACAGTGTGTGTTTGAAAACCTGAGTGTGCCAGCTTCGAATGCAGTTCGCTCCACAGAAACACTTTCATCTAATCAACTTTTGACTTTGTGTCCGAGCACCTAAAATAATGTGAATATTACAGTGTGTGTTTGAAAACCTGAGTGTGCCAGCTTCGAATGCAGTTCGCTCCACAGAAACACTTTCATCTAATCAACTTTTGACTTTGTGTCCGAGCACCTAAAATAATGTGAATATTACAGTGTGTGTTTGAAAACCTGAGTGTGCCAGCTTCGAATGCAGTTCGCTCCACAGAAACACTTTCATCTAATCAACTTTTGACTTTGTGTCTGAGCACCTAAAATAATGTGAATATTACAGTGTGTGTTTGAAAACCTGAGTGTGCCAGCTTCGAATGCAGTTCGCTCCACAGAAACACTTTCATCTAATCAACTTTTGACTTTGTGTCCGAGCACCTAAAATAATGTGAATATTACAGTGTGTGTTTGAAAACCTGAGTGTGCCAGCTTCGAATGCAGTTCGCTCCACAGAAACACTTTCATCTAATCAACTTTTGACTTTGTGTCCGAGCACCTAAAATAATGTGAATATTACAGTGTGTGTTTGAAAACCTGAGTGTGCCAGCTTCGAATGCAGTTCGCTCCACAGAAACACTTTCATCTAATCAACTTTTGACTTTGTGTCCGAGCACCTAAAATAATGTGAATATTACAGTGTGTGTTTGAAAACCTGAGTGTGCCAGCTTCGAATGCAGTTCGCTCCACAGAAACACTTTCATCTAATCAACTTTTGACTTTGTGTCCGAGCACCTAAAATAATGTGAATATTACAGTGTGTGTTTGAAAACCTGAGTGTGCCAGCTTCGAATGCAGTTCGCTCCACAGAAACACTTTCATCTAATCAACTTTTGACTTTGTGTCCGAGCACCTAAAATAATGTGAATATTACAGTGTGTGTTTGAAAACCTGAGTGTGCCAGCTTCGAATGCAGTTCGCTCCACAGAAACACTTTCATCTAATCAACTTTTGACTTTGTGTCCGAGCACCTAAAATAATGTGAATATTACAGTGTGTGTTTGAAAACCTGAGTGTGCCAGCTTCGAATGCAGTTCGCTCCACAGAAACACTTTCATCTAATCAACTTTTGACTTTGTGTCCGAGCACCTAAAATAATGTGAATATTACAGTGTGTGTTTGAAAACCTGAGTGTGCCAGCTTCGAATGCAGTTCGCTCCACAGAAACACTTTCATCTAATCAACTTTTGACTTTGTGTCCGAGCACCTAAAATAATGTGAATATTACAGTGTGTGTTTGAAAACCTGAGTGTGCCAGCTTCGAATGCAGTTCGCTCCACAGAAACACTTTCATCTAATCAACTTTTGACTTTGTGTCCGAGCACCTAAAATAATGTGAATATTACAGTGTGTGTTTGAAAACCTGAGTGTGCCAGCTTCGAATGCAGTTCGCTCCACAGAAACACTTTCATCTAATCAACTTTTGACTTTGTGTCCGAGCACCTAAAATAATGTGAATATTACAGTGTGTGTTTGAAAACCTGAGTGTGCCAGCTTCGAATGCAGTTCGCTCCACAGAAACACTTTCATCTAATCAACTTTTGACTTTGTGTCCGAGCACCTAAAATAATGTGAATATTACAGTGTGTGTTTGAAAACCTGAGTGTGCCAGCTTCGAATGCAGTTCGCTCCACAGAAACACTTTCATCTAATCAACTTTTGACTTTGTGTCCGAGCACCTAAAATAATGTGAATATTACAGTGTGTGTTTGAAAACCTGAGTGTGCCAGCTTCGAATGCAGTTCGCTCCACAGAAACACTTTCATCTAATCAACTTTTGACTTTGTGTCCGAGCACCTAAAATAATGTGAATATTACAGTGTGTGTTTGAAAACCTGAGTGTGCCAGCTTCGAATGCAGTTCGCTCCACAGAAACACTTTCATCTAATCAACTTTTGACTTTGTGTCCGAGCACCTAAAATAATGTGAATATTACAGTGTGTGTTTGAAAACCTGAGTGTGCCAGCTTCGAATGCAGTTCGCTCCACAGAAACACTTTCATCTAATCAACTTTTGACTTTGTGTCTGAGCACCTAAAATAATGTGAATATTACAGTGTGTGTTTGAAAACCTGAGTGTGCCAGCTTCGAATGCAGTTCGCTCCACAGAAACACTTTCATCTAATCAACTTTTGACTTTGTGTCTGAGCACCTAAAATAATGTGAATATTACAGTGTGTGTTTGAAAACCTGAGTGTGCCAGCTTCGAATGCAGTTCGCTCCACAGAAACACTTTCATCTAATCAACTTTTCACTTTGTGTCTGAGCACCTAAAATAATGTGAATATTACAGTGTGTGTTTGAAAACCTGAGTGTGCCAGCTTCGAATGCAGTTCGCTCCACAGAAACACTTTCATCTAATCAACTTTTGACTTTGTGTCTGAGCACCTAAAATAATGTGAATATTACAGTGTGTGTTTGAAAACCTGAGTGTGCCAGCTTCGAATGCAGCTCGCTCCACAGAAGCACTTTCATCTAATCAACTTTTGACTTTGTGTCTGAGCACCTAAAATAATGTGAATATTACAGTGTGTGTTTGAAAACCTGAGTGTGCCAGCTTCGAATGCAGTTCGCTCCACAGAAACACTTTCATCTAATCAACTTTTGACTTTGTGTCTGAGCACCTAAAAAAATGTGAATATTACAGTGTGTGTTTGAAAACCTGATTGTGCCAGCTTCGAATGCAGTTCGCTCCACAGAAACACTTTCATCTAATCAACTTTTGACCTTGTGTCTGAGCACCTAAAATAATGTGAATATTACAGTGTGTGTTTGAAAACCTGAGTGTGCCAGCTTCGAATGCAGTTCGCTCCACAGAAACACTTTCATCTAATCAACTTTTGACCTTGTGTCTGAGCACCTAAAAAAATGTGAATATTACAGTGTGTGTTTGAAAACCTGAGTGTGCCAGCTTCGAATGCAGTTCGCTCCACAGAAACACTTTCATCTAATCAACTTTTGTCCTTGTGTCTGAGCACCTAAAATAATGTGAATATTACAGTGTGTGTTTGAAAACCTGAGTGTGCCAGCTTCGAATGCAGTTCGCTCCACAGAAACACTTTCATCTAATCAACTTTTGACTTTGTGTCTGAACACCTAAAATAATGTGAATATTACAGTGTGTGTTTGAAAACCTGATTGTGCCAGCTTCGAATGCAGTTCGCTCCACAGAAACACTTTCATCTAATCAACTTTTGACTTTGTGTCTGAGCACCTAAAATAATGTGAATATTACAGTGTGTGTTTGAAAACCTGAGTGTGCCAGCTTCGAATGCAGTTCGCTCCACAGAAACACTTTCATCTAATCAACTTTTGACCTTGTGTCTGAGCACCTAAAAAAATGTGAATATTACAGTGTGTGTTTGAAAACCTGAGTGTGCCAGCTTCGAATGCAGTTCGCTCCACAGAAACACTTTCATCTAATCAACTTTTGACTTTGTGTCTGAGCACCTAAAATAATGTGAATATTACAGTGTGTGTTTGAAAACCTGAGTGTGCCAGCTTCGAATGCAGTTCGCTCCACAGAAACACTTTCATCTAATCAACTTTTGACTTTGTGCCTGAGCACCTAAAATAATGTGAATATTACAGTGTGTGTTTGAAAACCTGAGTGTGCCAGCTTCGAATGCAGTTCGCTCCACAGAAACACTTTCATCTAATCAACTTTTGACCTTGTGTCTGAGCACCTAAAATCATGTGAATATTACAGTGTGTGTTTGAAAACCTGAGTGTGCCAGCTTCGAATGCAGTTCGCTCCACAGAAACACTTTCATCTAATCAACTTTTGACTTTGTGTCTGAGCACCTAAAATAATGTGAATATTACAGTGTGTGTTTGAAAACCTGAGTGTGCCAGCTTCGAATGCAGTTCGCTCCACAGAAAAACTTTCATCTAATCAACTTTTGACTTTGTGCCTGGGCACCTAAAATAATGTGAATATTACAGTGTGTGTTTGAAAACCTGAGTGTGCCAGCTTCGAATGCAGTTCGCTCCACAGAAACACTTTCATCTAATCAACTTTTGACTTTGTGTCTGAGCACCTAAAATAATGTGAATATTACAGTGTGTGTTTGAAAACCTGAGTGTGCCAGCTTCGAATGAAGTTCGCTCCACAGAAACACTTTCATCTAATCAACTTTTGACTTTGTGTCTGAGCACCTAAAATAATGTGAATATTACAGTGTGTGTTTGAAAACCTGAGTGTGCCAGCTTCGAATGCAGTTCGCTCCACAGAAACACTTTCATCTAATCAACTTTTGACTTTGTGCCTGGGCACCTAAAATAATGTGAATATTACAGTGTGTGTTTGAAAACCTGAGTGTGCCAGCTTCGAATGCAGTTCGCTCCACAGAAACACTTTCATCTAATCAACTTTTGACCTTGTGTCTGAGCACCTAAAATAATGTGAATATTACAGTGTGTGTTTGAAAACCTGAGTGTGCCAGCTTCGAATGAAGTTCGCTCTACAGAAACACTTTCATCTAATCAACTTTTGACCTTGTGTCTGAGCACCTAAAATAATGTGAATATTACAGTGTGTGTTTGAAAACCTGAGTGTGCCAGCATCGAATGCAGTTCGCTCCACAGAAACACTTTCATCTAATCAACTTTTGACCTTGTGTCTGAGCACCTAAAATAATCTGATTACAGTGTGTGTTTGAAAACCTGAGTGTTCCAGCTTCGAATGCAGTTCGCTCCACAGAAACACTTTCATCTAATCCACTTTTGACTTTGTGTCTGAGCACCTAAAATAATGTGAATATTACAGTGTGTGTTTGAAAACCTGAGTGTGCCAGCTTCGAATGCAGTTCGCTCCACAAAAACACTTTCATCTAATCAACTTTTGACTTTGTGTCTGAGCACCTAAAATAATGTGAATATTACAGTGTATGTTTGAAAACCTGAGTGTGCCAGCTTCGAATGCAGTTCGCTCCACAGAAACACTTTCATCTAATCAACTTTTGACTTTGTGTCTGAGCACCTAAAATAATGTGAATATTACAGTGTGTGTTTGAAAACCTGAGTGTGCCAGCATCGAATTCAGTTCGCTCCACAGAGACACTTTCATCTAATCAACTTTTGACCTTGTGTCTGAGCACCTAAAATAATGTGAATATTACAGTGTGTGTTTGAAAACCTGAGTGTGCCAGCATCGAATGCAGTTCGCTCCACAGAAACACTTTCATCTAATCAACTTTTGACCTTGTGTCTGAGCACCTAAAATAATCTGATTACAGTGTGTGTTTGAAAACCTGAGTGTTCCAGCTTTGAATGCAGTTCGCTCCACAGAAACACTTTCATCTAATCCACTTTTGACTTTGTGTCTGAGCACCTAAAATCATGTGAATATTACAGCGTGTGTTTGAAAACCTGAGTGTGCCAGCTTCGAATGCAGTTCGCTCCACAGAAACACTTTCATCTAATCCACTTTTTACTTTGTGTCTGAGCACCTAAAATCATGTGAATATTACAGCGTGTGTTTGAAAACCTGAGTGTGCCAGCTTCGAATGCAGTTCGCTCCACAGAAACACTTTCATCTAATCAACTTTTTACTTTGTGTCTGAGCACCTAAAATCATGTGAATATTACAGCGTGTGTTTGAAAACCTGAGTGTGCCAGCTTCGAATGCAGTTCGCTCCACAGAAACACTTTCATCTAATCAACTTTTGACTTTGTGTCTGAGCACCTAAAATCATGTGAATATTACAGCGTGTGTTTGAAAACCTGAGTGTGCCAGCTTCGAATGCAGTTCGCTCCACAGAAACACTTTCATCTAATCAACTTTTGACTTTGTGTCTGAGCACCTAAAATCATGTGAATATTACAGCGTGTGTTTGAAAACCTGAGTGTGCCAGCTTCGAATGCAGTTCGCTCCACAGAAACACTTTCATCTAATCCACTTTTGACTTTGTGTCTGAGCACCTAAAATCATGTGAATATTACAGCGTGTGTTTGAAAACCTGAGTGTGCCAGCTTCGAATGCAGTTCGCTCCACAGAAACACTTTCATCTAATCCACTTTTGACTTTGTGTCTGAGCACCTAAAATCATGTGAATATTACAGCGTGTGTTTGAAAACCTGAGTGTGCCAGCTTCGAATGCAGTTCGCTCCACAGAAACACTTTCATCTAATCAACTTTTTACTTTGTGTCTGAGCACCTAAAATCATGTGAATATTACAGCGTGTGTTTGAAAACCTGAGTGTGCCAGCTTCGAATGCAGTTCGCTCCACAGAAACACTTTCATCTAATCAACTTTTTACTTTGTGTCTGAGCACCTAAAATCATGTGAATATTACAGCGTGTGTTTGAAAACCTGAGTGTGCCAGCTTCGAATGCAGTTCGCTCCACAGAAACACTTTCATCTAATCAACTTTTTACTTTGTGTCTGAGCACCTAAAATCATGTGAATATTACAGCGTGTGTTTGAAAACCTGAGTGTGCCAGCTTCGAATGCAGTTCGCTCCACAGAAACACTTTCATCTAATCAACTTTTTACTTTGTGTCTGAGCACCTAAAATCATGTGAATATTACAGCGTGTGTTTGAAAACCTGAGTGTGCCAGCTTCGAATGCAGTTCGCTCCACAGAAACACTTTCATCTAATCAACTTTTTACTTTGTGTCTGAGCACCTAAAATCATGTGAATATTACAGCGTGTGTTTGAAAACCTGAGTGTGCCAGCTTCGAATGCAGTTCGCTCCACAGAAACACTTTCATCTAATCAACTTTTTACTTTGTGTCTGAGCACCTAAAATCATGTGAATATTACAGCGTGTGTTTGAAAACCTGAGTGTGCCAGCTTCGAATGCAGTTCGCTCCACAGAAACACTTTCATCTAATCAACTTTTTACTTTGTGTCTGAGCACCTAAAATCATGTGAATATTACAGCGTGTGTTTGAAAACCTGAGTGTGCCAGCTTCGAATGCAGTTCGCTCCACAGAAACACTTTCATCTAATCCACTTTTGACTTTGTGTCTGAGCACCTAAAATCATGTGAATATTACAGCGTGTGTTTGAAAACCTGAGTGTGCCAGCTTCGAATGCAGTTCGCTCCACAGAAACACTTTCATCTAATCAACTTTTGACCTTGTGTCTGAGCACCTAAAATCATGTGAATATTACAGCGTGTGTTTGAAAACCTGAGTGTGCCAGCTTCGAATGAAGTTCGCTCCACAGAAACACTTTCATCTAATCAACTTTTTACTTTGTGTCTGAGCACCTAAAATAATGTGAATATTACAGCGTGTGTTTGAAAACCTGAGTGTGCCAGCTTCGAATGCAGTTCGCTCCACAGAAACACTTTCATCTAATCAACTTTTTACTTTGTGTCTGAGCACCTAAAATCATGTGAATATTACAGCGTGTGTTTGAAAACCTGAGTGTGCCAGCTTCGAATGCAGTTCGCTCCACAGAAACACTTTCATCTAATCAACTTTTTACTTTGTGTCTGAGCACCTAAAATCATGTGAATATTACAGCGTGTGTTTGAAAACCTGAGTGTGCCAGCTTCGAATGCAGTTCGCTCCACAGAAACACTTTCATCTAATCCACTTTTGACTTTGTGTCTGAGCACCTAAAATCATGTGAATATTACAGCGTGTGTTTGAAAACCTGAGTGTGCCAGCTTCGAATGCAGTTCGCTCCACAGAAACACTTTCATCTAATCAACTTTTGACCTTGTGTCTGAGCACCTAAAATCATGTGAATATTACAGCGTGTGTTTGAAAACCTGAGTGTGCCAGCTTCGAATGAAGTTCGCTCCACAGAAACACTTTCATCTAATCAACTTTTTACTTTGTGTCTGAGCACCTAAAATAATGTGAATATTACAGCGTGTGTTTGAAAACCTGAGTGTGCCAGCTTCGAATGCAGTTCGCTCCACAGAAACACTTTCATCTAATCAACTTTTTACTTTGTGTCTGAGCACCTAAAATCATGTGAATATTACAGCGTGTGTTTGAAAACCTGAGTGTGCCAGCTTCGAATGCAGTTCGCTCCACAGAAACACTTTCATCTAATCAACTTTTTACTTTGTGTCTGAGCACCTAAAATCATGTGAATATTACAGCGTGTGTTTGAAAACCTGAGTGTGCCAGCTTCGAATGCAGTTCGCTCCACAGAAACACTTTCATCTAATCAACTTTTTACTTTGTGTCTGAGCACCTAAAATCATGTGAATATTACAGCGTGTGTTTGAAAACCTGAGTGTGCCAGCTTCGAATGCAGTTCGCTCCACAGAAACACTTTCATCTAATCAACTTTTTACTTTGTGTCTGAGCACCTAAAATCATGTGAATATTACAGCGTGTGTTTGAAAACCTGAGTGTGCCAGCTTCGAATGCAGTTCGCTCCACAGAAACACTTTCATCTAATCAACTTTTTACTTTGTGTCTGAGCACCTAAAATCATGTGAATATTACAGCGTGTGTTTGAAAACCTGAGTGTGCCAGCTTCGAATGCAGTTCGCTCCACAGAAACACTTTCATCTAATCAACTTTTTACTTTGTGTCTGAGCACCTAAAATCATGTGAATATTACAGCGTGTGTTTGAAAACCTGAGTGTGCCAGCTTCGAATGCAGTTCGCTCCACAGAAACACTTTCATCTAATCAACTTTTTACTTTGTGTCTGAGCACCTAAAATCATGTGAATATTACAGCGTGTGTTTGAAAACCTGAGTGTGCCAGCTTCGAATGCAGTTCGCTCCACAGAAACACTTTCATCTAATCAACTTTTTACTTTGTGTCTGAGCACCTAAAATCATGTGAATATTACAGCGTGTGTTTGAAAACCTGAGTGTGCCAGCTTCGAATGCAGTTCGCTCCACAGAAACACTTTCATCTAATCAACTTTTTACTTTGTGTCTGAGCACCTAAAATCATGTGAATATTACAGCGTGTGTTTGAAAACCTGAGTGTGCCAGCTTCGAATGCAGTTCGCTCCACAGAAACACTTTCATCTAATCAACTTTTTACTTTGTGTCTGAGCACCTAAAATCATGTGAATATTACAGCGTGTGTTTGAAAACCTGAGTGTGCCAGCTTCGAATGCAGTTCGCTCCACAGAAACACTTTCATCTAATCAACTTTTGACCTTGTGTCTGAGCACCTAAAATCATGTGAATATTACAGCGTGTGTTTGAAAACCTGAGTGTGCCAGCTTCGAATGAAGTTCGCTCCACAGAAACACTTTCATCTAATCAACTTTTGACCTTGTGCCTGAGCACCTAAAATAATGTGAATATTACAGCGTGTGTTTGAAAACCTGAGTGTGCCAGCTTCGAATGCAGTTCGCTCCACAGAAACACTTTCATCTAATCAACTTTTTACTTTGTGTCTGAGCACCTAAAATCATGTGAATATTACAGCGTGTGTTTGAAAACCTGAGTGTGCCAGCTTCGAATGAAGTTCGCTCCACAGAAACACTTTCATCTAATCAACTTTTGACCTTGTGTCTGAGCACCTAAAATCATGTGAATATTACAGCGTGTGTTTGAAAACCTGAGTGTGCCAGCTTCGAATGCAGTTCGCTCCACAGAAACACTTTCATCTAATCAACTTTTTACTTTGTGTCTGAGCACCTAAAATCATGTGAATATTACAGCGTGTGTTTGAAAACCTGAGTGTGCCAGCTTCGAATGCAGTTCGCTCCACAGAAACACTTTCATCTAATCAACTTTTTACTTTGTGTCTGAGCACCTAAAATCATGTGAATATTACAGCGTGTGTTTGAAAACCTGAGTGTGCCAGCTTCGAATGCAGTTCGCTCCACAGAAACACTTTCATCTAATCAACTTTTTACTTTGTGTCTGAGCACCTAAAATCATGTGAATATTACAGCGTGTGTTTGAAAACCTGAGTGTGCCAGCTTCGAATGCAGTTCGCTCCACAGAAACACTTTCATCTAATCAACTTTTTACTTTGTGTCTGAGCACCTAAAATCATGTGAATATTACAGCGTGTGTTTGAAAACCTGAGTGTGCCAGCTTCGAATGCAGTTCGCTCCACAGAAACACTTTCATCTAATCAACTTTTTACTTTGTGTCTGAGCACCTAAAATCATGTGAATATTACAGCGTGTGTTTGAAAACCTGAGTGTGCCAGCTTCGAATGCAGTTCGCTCCACAGAAACACTTTCATCTAATCAACTTTTTACTTTGTGTCTGAGCACCTAAAATCATGTGAATATTACAGCGTGTGTTTGAAAACCTGAGTGTGCCAGCTTCGAATGCAGTTCGCTCCACAGAAACACTTTCATCTAATCAACTTTTTACTTTGTGTCTGAGCACCTAAAATCATGTGAATATTACAGCGTGTGTTTGAAAACCTGAGTGTGCCAGCTTCGAATGCAGTTCGCTCCACAGAAACACTTTCATCTAATCAACTTTTTACTTTGTGTCTGAGCACCTAAAATCATGTGAATATTACAGCGTGTGTTTGAAAACCTGAGTGTGCCAGCTTCGAATGCAGTTCGCTCCACAGAAACACTTTCATCTAATCAACTTTTTACTTTGTGTCTGAGCACCTAAAATCATGTGAATATTACAGCGTGTGTTTGAAAACCTGAGTGTGCCAGCTTCGAATGCAGTTCGCTCCACAGAAACACTTTCATCTAATCAACTTTTGACTTTGTGTCTGAGCACCTAAAATCATGTGAATATTACAGCGTGTGTTTGAAAACCTGAGTGTGCCAGCTTCGAATGAAGTTCGCTCCACAGAAACACTTTCATCTAATCAACTTTTGACTTTGTGTCTGAGCACCTAAAATCATGTGAATATTACAGCGTGTGTTTGAAAACCTGAGTGTGCCAGCTTCGAATGCAGTTCGCTCCACAGAAACACTTTCATCTAATCAACTTTTGACTTTGTGTCTGAGCACCTAAAATCATGTGAATATTACAGCGTGTGTTTGAAAACCTGAGTGTGCCAGCTTCGAATGCAGTTCGCTCCACAGAAACACTTTCATCTAATCAACTTTTGACTTTGTGTCTGAGCACCTAAAATCATGTGAATATTACAGCGTGTGTTTGAAAACCTGAGTGTGCCAGCTTCGAATGAAGTTCGCTCCACAGAAACACTTTCATCTAATCAACTTTTGACTTTGTGTCTGAGCACCTAAAATCATGTGAATATTACAGCGTGTGTTTGAAAACCTGAGTGTGCCAGCTTCGAATGAAGTTCGCTCCACAGAAACACTTTCATCTAATCAACTTTTTACTTTGTGTCTGAGCACCTAAAATCATGTGAATATTACAGCGTGTGTTTGAAAACCTGAGTGTGCCAGCTTCGAATGAAGTTCGCTCCACAGAAACACTTTCATCTAATCAACTTTTGACTTTGTGTCTGAGCACCTAAAATCATGTGAATATTACAGCGTGTGTTTGAAAACCTGAGTGTGCCAGCTTCGAATGCAGTTCGCTCCACAGAAACACTTTCATCTAATCAACTTTTGACTTTGTGTCTGAGCACCTAAAATCATGTGAATATTACAGCGTGTGTTTGAAAACCTGAGTGTGCCAGCTTCGAATGAAGTTCGCTCCACAGAAACACTTTCATCTAATCAACTTTTTACTTTGTGTCTGAGCACCTAAAATCATGTGAATATTACAGCGTGTGTTTGAAAACCTGAGTGTGCCAGCTTCGAATGAAGTTCGCTCCACAGAAACACTTTCATCTAATCAACTTTTGACTTTGTGTCTGAGCACCTAAAATCATGTGAATATTACAGCGTGTGTTTGAAAACCTGAGTGTGCCAGCTTCGAATGCAGTTCGCTCCACAGAAACACTTTCATCTAATCAACTTTTTACTTTGTGTCTGAGCACCTAAAATCATGTGAATATTACAGCGTGTGTTTGAAAACCTGAGTGTGCCAGCTTCGAATGCAGTTCGCTCCACAGAAACACTTTCATCTAATCAACTTTTGACTTTGTGTCTGAGCACCTAAAATCATGTGAATATTACAGCGTGTGTTTGAAAACCTGAGTGTGCCAGCTTCGAATGCAGTTCGCTCCACAGAAACACTTTCATCTAATCAACTTTTGACTTTGTGTCTGAGCACCTAAAATCATGTGAATATTACAGCGTGTGTTTGAAAACCTGAGTGTGCCAGCTTCGAATGAAGTTCGCTCCACAGAAACACTTTCATCTAATCAACTTTTGACTTTGTGTCTGAGCACCTAAAATCATGTGAATATTACAGCGTGTGTTTGAAAACCTGAGTGTGCCAGCTTCGAATGAAGTTCGCTCCACAGAAACACTTTCATCTAATCAACTTTTTACTTTGTGTCTGAGCACCTAAAATCATGTGAATATTACAGCGTGTGTTTGAAAACCTGAGTGTGCCAGCTTCGAATGAAGTTCGCTCCACAGAAACACTTTCATCTAATCAACTTTTGACTTTGTGTCTGAGCACCTAAAATCATGTGAATATTACAGCGTGTGTTTGAAAACCTGAGTGTGCCAGCTTCGAATGCAGTTCGCTCCACAGAAACACTTTCATCTAATCAACTTTTGACTTTGTGTCTGAGCACCTAAAATCATGTGAATATTACAGCGTGTGTTTGAAAACCTGAGTGTGCCAGCTTCGAATGCAGTTCGCTCCACAGAAACACTTTCATCTAATCAACTTTTGACTTTGTGTCTGAGCACCTAAAATCATGTGAATATTACAGCGTGTGTTTGAAAACCTGAGTGTGCCAGCTTCGAATGCAGTTCGCTCCACAGAAACACTTTCATCTAATCAACTTTTGACTTTGTGTCTGAGCACCTAAAATCATGTGAATATTACAGCGTGTGTTTGAAAACCTGAGTGTGCCAGCTTCGAATGAAGTTCGCTCCACAGAAACACTTTCATCTAATCAACTTTTGACTTTGTGTCTGAGCACCTAAAATCATGTGAATATTACAGCGTGTGTTTGAAAACCTGAGTGTGCCAGCTTCGAATGAAGTTCGCTCCACAGAAACACTTTCATCTAATCAACTTTTGACTTTGTGTCTGAGCACCTAAAATCATGTGAATATTACAGCGTGTGTTTGAAAACCTGAGTGTGCCAGCTTCGAATGAAGTTCGCTCCACAGAAACACTTTCATCTAATCAACTTTTGACTTTGTGTCTGAGCACCTAAAATCATGTGAATATTACAGCGTGTGTTTGAAAACCTGAGTGTGCCAGCTTCGAATGAAGTTCGCTCCACAGAAACACTTTCATCTAATCAACTTTTGACTTTGTGTCTGAGCACCTAAAATCATGTGAATATTACAGCGTGTGTTTGAAAACCTGAGTGTGCCAGCTTCGAATGCAGTTCGCTCCACAGAAACACTTTCATCTAATCAACTTTTTACTTTGTGTCTGAGCACCTAAAATCATGTGAATATTACAGCGTGTGTTTGAAAACCTGAGTGTGCCAGCTTCGAATGCAGTTCGCTCCACAGAAACACTTTCATCTAATCAACTTTTTACTTTGTGTCTGAGCACCTAAAATCATGTGAATATTACAGCGTGTGTTTGAAAACCTGAGTGTGCCAGCTTCGAATGCAGTTCGCTCCACAGAAACACTTTCATCTAATCAACTTTTTACTTTGTGTCTGAGCACCTAAAATCATGTGAATATTACAGCGTGTGTTTGAAAACCTGAGTGTGCCAGCTTCGAATGCAGTTCGCTCCACAGAAACACTTTCATCTAATCAACTTTTTACTTTGTGTCTGAGCACCTAAAATCATGTGAATATTACAGCGTGTGTTTGAAAACCTGAGTGTGCCAGCTTCGAATGCAGTTCGCTCCACAGAAACACTTTCATCTAATCAACTTTTTACTTTGTGTCTGAGCACCTAAAATCATGTGAATATTACAGCGTGTGTTTGAAAACCTGAGTGTGCCAGCTTCGAATGCAGTTCGCTCCACAGAAACACTTTCATCTAATCAACTTTTTACTTTGTGTCTGAGCACCTAAAATCATGTGAATATTACAGCGTGTGTTTGAAAACCTGAGTGTGCCAGCTTCGAATGCAGTTCGCTCCACAGAAACACTTTCATCTAATCAACTTTTTACTTTGTGTCTGAGCACCTAAAATCATGTGAATATTACAGCGTGTGTTTGAAAACCTGAGTGTGCCAGCTTCGAATGCAGTTCGCTCCACAGAAACACTTTCATCTAATCCACTTTTGACTTTGTGTCTGAGCACCTAAAATCATGTGAATATTACAGCGTGTGTTTGAAAACCTGAGTGTGCCAGCTTCGAATGCAGTTCGCTCCACAGAAACACTTTCATCTAATCAACTTTTGACCTTGTGTCTGAGCACCTAAAATCATGTGAATATTACAGCGTGTGTTTGAAAACCTGAGTGTGCCAGCTTCGAATGAAGTTCGCTCCACAGAAACACTTTCATCTAATCAACTTTTTACTTTGTGTCTGAGCACCTAAAATAATGTGAATATTACAGCGTGTGTTTGAAAACCTGAGTGTGCCAGCTTCGAATGCAGTTCGCTCCACAGAAACACTTTCATCTAATCAACTTTTTACTTTGTGTCTGAGCACCTAAAATCATGTGAATATTACAGCGTGTGTTTGAAAACCTGAGTGTGCCAGCTTCGAATGCAGTTCGCTCCACAGAAACACTTTCATCTAATCAACTTTTTACTTTGTGTCTGAGCACCTAAAATCATGTGAATATTACAGCGTGTGTTTGAAAACCTGAGTGTGCCAGCTTCGAATGCAGTTCGCTCCACAGAAACACTTTCATCTAATCCACTTTTGACTTTGTGTCTGAGCACCTAAAATCATGTGAATATTACAGCGTGTGTTTGAAAACCTGAGTGTGCCAGCTTCGAATGCAGTTCGCTCCACAGAAACACTTTCATCTAATCAACTTTTGACCTTGTGTCTGAGCACCTAAAATCATGTGAATATTACAGCGTGTGTTTGAAAACCTGAGTGTGCCAGCTTCGAATGAAGTTCGCTCCACAGAAACACTTTCATCTAATCAACTTTTTACTTTGTGTCTGAGCACCTAAAATAATGTGAATATTACAGCGTGTGTTTGAAAACCTGAGTGTGCCAGCTTCGAATGCAGTTCGCTCCACAGAAACACTTTCATCTAATCAACTTTTTACTTTGTGTCTGAGCACCTAAAATCATGTGAATATTACAGCGTGTGTTTGAAAACCTGAGTGTGCCAGCTTCGAATGCAGTTCGCTCCACAGAAACACTTTCATCTAATCAACTTTTTACTTTGTGTCTGAGCACCTAAAATCATGTGAATATTACAGCGTGTGTTTGAAAACCTGAGTGTGCCAGCTTCGAATGCAGTTCGCTCCACAGAAACACTTTCATCTAATCAACTTTTTACTTTGTGTCTGAGCACCTAAAATCATGTGAATATTACAGCGTGTGTTTGAAAACCTGAGTGTGCCAGCTTCGAATGCAGTTCGCTCCACAGAAACACTTTCATCTAATCAACTTTTTACTTTGTGTCTGAGCACCTAAAATCATGTGAATATTACAGCGTGTGTTTGAAAACCTGAGTGTGCCAGCTTCGAATGCAGTTCGCTCCACAGAAACACTTTCATCTAATCAACTTTTTACTTTGTGTCTGAGCACCTAAAATCATGTGAATATTACAGCGTGTGTTTGAAAACCTGAGTGTGCCAGCTTCGAATGCAGTTCGCTCCACAGAAACACTTTCATCTAATCAACTTTTTACTTTGTGTCTGAGCACCTAAAATCATGTGAATATTACAGCGTGTGTTTGAAAACCTGAGTGTGCCAGCTTCGAATGCAGTTCGCTCCACAGAAACACTTTCATCTAATCAACTTTTTACTTTGTGTCTGAGCACCTAAAATCATGTGAATATTACAGCGTGTGTTTGAAAACCTGAGTGTGCCAGCTTCGAATGCAGTTCGCTCCACAGAAACACTTTCATCTAATCAACTTTTTACTTTGTGTCTGAGCACCTAAAATCATGTGAATATTACAGCGTGTGTTTGAAAACCTGAGTGTGCCAGCTTCGAATGCAGTTCGCTCCACAGAAACACTTTCATCTAATCAACTTTTTACTTTGTGTCTGAGCACCTAAAATCATGTGAATATTACAGCGTGTGTTTGAAAACCTGAGTGTGCCAGCTTCGAATGCAGTTCGCTCCACAGAAACACTTTCATCTAATCAACTTTTTACTTTGTGTCTGAGCACCTAAAATCATGTGAATATTACAGCGTGTGTTTGAAAACCTGAGTGTGCCAGCTTCGAATGCAGTTCGCTCCACAGAAACACTTTCATCTAATCAACTTTTGACCTTGTGTCTGAGCACCTAAAATCATGTGAATATTACAGCGTGTGTTTGAAAACCTGAGTGTGCCAGCTTCGAATGAAGTTCGCTCCACAGAAACACTTTCATCTAATCAACTTTTGACCTTGTGCCTGAGCACCTAAAATAATGTGAATATTACAGCGTGTGTTTGAAAACCTGAGTGTGCCAGCTTCGAATGCAGTTCGCTCCACAGAAACACTTTCATCTAATCAACTTTTTACTTTGTGTCTGAGCACCTAAAATCATGTGAATATTACAGCGTGTGTTTGAAAACCTGAGTGTGCCAGCTTCGAATGAAGTTCGCTCCACAGAAACACTTTCATCTAATCAACTTTTGACCTTGTGTCTGAGCACCTAAAATCATGTGAATATTACAGCGTGTGTTTGAAAACCTGAGTGTGCCAGCTTCGAATGCAGTTCGCTCCACAGAAACACTTTCATCTAATCAACTTTTTACTTTGTGTCTGAGCACCTAAAATCATGTGAATATTACAGCGTGTGTTTGAAAACCTGAGTGTGCCAGCTTCGAATGCAGTTCGCTCCACAGAAACACTTTCATCTAATCAACTTTTTACTTTGTGTCTGAGCACCTAAAATCATGTGAATATTACAGCGTGTGTTTGAAAACCTGAGTGTGCCAGCTTCGAATGCAGTTCGCTCCACAGAAACACTTTCATCTAATCAACTTTTTACTTTGTGTCTGAGCACCTAAAATCATGTGAATATTACAGCGTGTGTTTGAAAACCTGAGTGTGCCAGCTTCGAATGCAGTTCGCTCCACAGAAACACTTTCATCTAATCAACTTTTTACTTTGTGTCTGAGCACCTAAAATCATGTGAATATTACAGCGTGTGTTTGAAAACCTGAGTGTGCCAGCTTCGAATGCAGTTCGCTCCACAGAAACACTTTCATCTAATCAACTTTTTACTTTGTGTCTGAGCACCTAAAATCATGTGAATATTACAGCGTGTGTTTGAAAACCTGAGTGTGCCAGCTTCGAATGCAGTTCGCTCCACAGAAACACTTTCATCTAATCAACTTTTTACTTTGTGTCTGAGCACCTAAAATCATGTGAATATTACAGCGTGTGTTTGAAAACCTGAGTGTGCCAGCTTCGAATGCAGTTCGCTCCACAGAAACACTTTCATCTAATCAACTTTTTACTTTGTGTCTGAGCACCTAAAATCATGTGAATATTACAGCGTGTGTTTGAAAACCTGAGTGTGCCAGCTTCGAATGCAGTTCGCTCCACAGAAACACTTTCATCTAATCAACTTTTTACTTTGTGTCTGAGCACCTAAAATCATGTGAATATTACAGCGTGTGTTTGAAAACCTGAGTGTGCCAGCTTCGAATGCAGTTCGCTCCACAGAAACACTTTCATCTAATCAACTTTTTACTTTGTGTCTGAGCACCTAAAATCATGTGAATATTACAGCGTGTGTTTGAAAACCTGAGTGTGCCAGCTTCGAATGCAGTTCGCTCCACAGAAACACTTTCATCTAATCAACTTTTGACTTTGTGTCTGAGCACCTAAAATCATGTGAATATTACAGCGTGTGTTTGAAAACCTGAGTGTGCCAGCTTCGAATGAAGTTCGCTCCACAGAAACACTTTCATCTAATCAACTTTTGACTTTGTGTCTGAGCACCTAAAATCATGTGAATATTACAGCGTGTGTTTGAAAACCTGAGTGTGCCAGCTTCGAATGCAGTTCGCTCCACAGAAACACTTTCATCTAATCAACTTTTGACTTTGTGTCTGAGCACCTAAAATCATGTGAATATTACAGCGTGTGTTTGAAAACCTGAGTGTGCCAGCTTCGAATGCAGTTCGCTCCACAGAAACACTTTCATCTAATCAACTTTTGACTTTGTGTCTGAGCACCTAAAATCATGTGAATATTACAGCGTGTGTTTGAAAACCTGAGTGTGCCAGCTTCGAATGAAGTTCGCTCCACAGAAACACTTTCATCTAATCAACTTTTGACTTTGTGTCTGAGCACCTAAAATCATGTGAATATTACAGCGTGTGTTTGAAAACCTGAGTGTGCCAGCTTCGAATGAAGTTCGCTCCACAGAAACACTTTCATCTAATCAACTTTTTACTTTGTGTCTGAGCACCTAAAATCATGTGAATATTACAGCGTGTGTTTGAAAACCTGAGTGTGCCAGCTTCGAATGAAGTTCGCTCCACAGAAACACTTTCATCTAATCAACTTTTGACTTTGTGTCTGAGCACCTAAAATCATGTGAATATTACAGCGTGTGTTTGAAAACCTGAGTGTGCCAGCTTCGAATGCAGTTCGCTCCACAGAAACACTTTCATCTAATCAACTTTTGACTTTGTGTCTGAGCACCTAAAATCATGTGAATATTACAGCGTGTGTTTGAAAACCTGAGTGTGCCAGCTTCGAATGAAGTTCGCTCCACAGAAACACTTTCATCTAATCAACTTTTTACTTTGTGTCTGAGCACCTAAAATCATGTGAATATTACAGCGTGTGTTTGAAAACCTGAGTGTGCCAGCTTCGAATGAAGTTCGCTCCACAGAAACACTTTCATCTAATCAACTTTTGACTTTGTGTCTGAGCACCTAAAATCATGTGAATATTACAGCGTGTGTTTGAAAACCTGAGTGTGCCAGCTTCGAATGCAGTTCGCTCCACAGAAACACTTTCATCTAATCAACTTTTTACTTTGTGTCTGAGCACCTAAAATCATGTGAATATTACAGCGTGTGTTTGAAAACCTGAGTGTGCCAGCTTCGAATGCAGTTCGCTCCACAGAAACACTTTCATCTAATCAACTTTTGACTTTGTGTCTGAGCACCTAAAATCATGTGAATATTACAGCGTGTGTTTGAAAACCTGAGTGTGCCAGCTTCGAATGCAGTTCGCTCCACAGAAACACTTTCATCTAATCAACTTTTGACTTTGTGTCTGAGCACCTAAAATCATGTGAATATTACAGCGTGTGTTTGAAAACCTGAGTGTGCCAGCTTCGAATGAAGTTCGCTCCACAGAAACACTTTCATCTAATCAACTTTTGACTTTGTGTCTGAGCACCTAAAATCATGTGAATATTACAGCGTGTGTTTGAAAACCTGAGTGTGCCAGCTTCGAATGAAGTTCGCTCCACAGAAACACTTTCATCTAATCAACTTTTTACTTTGTGTCTGAGCACCTAAAATCATGTGAATATTACAGCGTGTGTTTGAAAACCTGAGTGTGCCAGCTTCGAATGAAGTTCGCTCCACAGAAACACTTTCATCTAATCAACTTTTGACTTTGTGTCTGAGCACCTAAAATCATGTGAATATTACAGCGTGTGTTTGAAAACCTGAGTGTGCCAGCTTCGAATGCAGTTCGCTCCACAGAAACACTTTCATCTAATCAACTTTTGACTTTGTGTCTGAGCACCTAAAATCATGTGAATATTACAGCGTGTGTTTGAAAACCTGAGTGTGCCAGCTTCGAATGCAGTTCGCTCCACAGAAACACTTTCATCTAATCAACTTTTGACTTTGTGTCTGAGCACCTAAAATCATGTGAATATTACAGCGTGTGTTTGAAAACCTGAGTGTGCCAGCTTCGAATGCAGTTCGCTCCACAGAAACACTTTCATCTAATCAACTTTTGACTTTGTGTCTGAGCACCTAAAATCATGTGAATATTACAGCGTGTGTTTGAAAACCTGAGTGTGCCAGCTTCGAATGAAGTTCGCTCCACAGAAACACTTTCATCTAATCAACTTTTGACTTTGTGTCTGAGCACCTAAAATCATGTGAATATTACAGCGTGTGTTTGAAAACCTGAGTGTGCCAGCTTCGAATGAAGTTCGCTCCACAGAAACACTTTCATCTAATCAACTTTTGACTTTGTGTCTGAGCACCTAAAATCATGTGAATATTACAGCGTGTGTTTGAAAACCTGAGTGTGCCAGCTTCGAATGAAGTTCGCTCCACAGAAACACTTTCATCTAATCAACTTTTGACTTTGTGTCTGAGCACCTAAAATCATGTGAATATTACAGCGTGTGTTTGAAAACCTGAGTGTGCCAGCTTCGAATGAAGTTCGCTCCACAGAAACACTTTCATCTAATCAACTTTTGACTTTGTGTCTGAGCACCTAAAATCATGTGAATATTACAGCGTGTGTTTGAAAACCTGAGTGTGCCAGCTTCGAATGAAGTTCGCTCCACAGAAACACTTTCATCTAATCAACTTTTGACTTTGTGTCTGAGCACCTAAAATCATGTGAATATTACAGCGTGTGTTTGAAAACCTGAGTGTGCCAGCTTCGAATGAAGTTCGCTCCACAGAAACACTTTCATCTAATCAACTTTTGACCTTGTGTCTGAGCACCTAAAATCATGTGAATATTACAGCGTGTGTTTGAAAACCTGAGTGTGCCAGCTTCGAATGCAGTTCGCTCCACAGAAACACTTTCATCTAATCAACTTTTTACTTTGTGTCTGAGCACCTAAAATCATGTGAATATTACAGCGTGTGTTTGAAAACCTGAGTGTGCCAGCTTCGAATGCAGTTCGCTCCACAGAAACACTTTCATCTAATCAACTTTTTACTTTGTGTCTGAGCACCTAAAATCATGTGAATATTACAGCGTGTGTTTGAAAACCTGAGTGTGCCAGCTTCGAATGCAGTTCGCTCCACAGAAACACTTTCATCTAATCAACTTTTTACTTTGTGTCTGAGCACCTAAAATCATGTGAATATTACAGCGTGTGTTTGAAAACCTGAGTGTGCCAGCTTCGAATGCAGTTCGCTCCACAGAAACACTTTCATCTAATCAACTTTTTACTTTGTGTCTGAGCACCTAAAATCATGTGAATATTACAGCGTGTGTTTGAAAACCTGAGTGTGCCAGCTTCGAATGAAGTTCGCTCCACAGAAACACTTTCATCTAATCAACTTTTGACCTTGTGTCTGAGCACCTAAAATCATGTGAATATTACAGCGTGTGTTTGAAAACCTGAGTGTGCCAGCTTCGAATGCAGTTCGCTCCACAGAAACACTTTCATCTAATCAACTTTTTACTTTGTGTCTGAGCACCTAAAATCATGTGAATATTACAGCGTGTGTTTGAAAACCTGAGTGTGCCAGCTTCGAATGCAGTTCGCTCCACAGAAACACTTTCATCTAATCAACTTTTTACTTTGTGTCTGAGCACCTAAAATCATGTGAATATTACAGCGTGTGTTTGAAAACCTGAGTGTGCCAGCTTCGAATGCAGTTCGCTCCACAGAAACACTTTCATCTAATCAACTTTTTACTTTGTGTCTGAGCACCTAAAATCATGTGAATATTACAGCGTGTGTTTGAAAACCTGAGTGTGCCAGCTTCGAATGCAGTTCGCTCCACAGAAACACTTTCATCTAATCAACTTTTTACTTTGTGTCTGAGCACCTAAAATCATGTGAATATTACAGCGTGTGTTTGAAAACCTGAGTGTGCCAGCTTCGAATGCAGTTCGCTCCACAGAAACACTTTCATCTAATCAACTTTTTACTTTGTGTCTGAGCACCTAAAATCATGTGAATATTACAGCGTGTGTTTGAAAACCTGAGTGTGCCAGCTTCGAATGCAGTTCGCTCCACAGAAACACTTTCATCTAATCAACTTTTTACTTTGTGTCTGAGCACCTAAAATCATGTGAATATTACAGCGTGTGTTTGAAAACCTGAGTGTGCCAGCTTCGAATGCAGTTCGCTCCACAGAAACACTTTCATCTAATCAACTTTTTACTTTGTGTCTGAGCACCTAAAATCATGTGAATATTACAGCGTGTGTTTGAAAACCTGAGTGTGCCAGCTTCGAATGCAGTTCGCTCCACAGAAACACTTTCATCTAATCAACTTTTTACTTTGTGTCTGAGCACCTAAAATCATGTGAATATTACAGCGTGTGTTTGAAAACCTGAGTGTGCCAGCTTCGAATGAAGTTCGCTCCACAGAAACACTTTCATCTAATCAACTTTTGACCTTGTGTCTGAGCACCTAAAATCATGTGAATATTACAGCGTGTGTTTGAAAACCTGAGTGTGCCAGCTTCGAATGCAGTTCGCTCCACAGAAACACTTTCATCTAATCAACTTTTTACTTTGTGTCTGAGCACCTAAAATCATGTGAATATTACAGCGTGTGTTTGAAAACCTGAGTGTGCCAGCTTCGAATGCAGTTCGCTCCACAGAAACACTTTCATCTAATCAACTTTTTACTTTGTGTCTGAGCACCTAAAATCATGTGAATATTACAGCGTGTGTTTGAAAACCTGAGTGTGCCAGCTTCGAATGCAGTTCGCTCCACAGAAACACTTTCATCTAATCAACTTTTTACTTTGTGTCTGAGCACCTAAAATCATGTGAATATTACAGCGTGTGTTTGAAAACCTGAGTGTGCCAGCTTCGAATGCAGTTCGCTCCACAGAAACACTTTCATCTAATCAACTTTTTACTTTGTGTCTGAGCACCTAAAATCATGTGAATATTACAGCGTGTGTTTGAAAACCTGAGTGTGCCAGCTTCGAATGCAGTTCGCTCCACAGAAACACTTTCATCTAATCAACTTTTTACTTTGTGTCTGAGCACCTAAAATCATGTGAATATTACAGCGTGTGTTTGAAAACCTGAGTGTGCCAGCTTCGAATGCAGTTCGCTCCACAGAAACACTTTCATCTAATCAACTTTTTACTTTGTGTCTGAGCACCTAAAATCATGTGAATATTACAGCGTGTGTTTGAAAACCTGAGTGTGCCAGCTTCGAATGCAGTTCGCTCCACAGAAACACTTTCATCTAATCAACTTTTTACTTTGTGTCTGAGCACCTAAAATCATGTGAATATTACAGCGTGTGTTTGAAAACCTGAGTGTGCCAGCTTCGAATGCAGTTCGCTCCACAGAAACACTTTCATCTAATCAACTTTTTACTTTGTGTCTGAGCACCTAAAATCATGTGAATATTACAGCGTGTGTTTGAAAACCTGAGTGTGCCAGCTTCGAATGCAGTTCGCTCCACAGAAACACTTTCATCTAATCAACTTTTTACTTTGTGTCTGAGCACCTAAAATCATGTGAATATTACAGCGTGTGTTTGAAAACCTGAGTGTGCCAGCTTCGAATGCAGTTCGCTCCACAGAAACACTTTCATCTAATCAACTTTTTACTTTGTGTCTGAGCACCTAAAATCATGTGAATATTACAGCGTGTGTTTGAAAACCTGAGTGTGCCAGCTTCGAATGCAGTTCGCTCCACAGAAACACTTTCATCTAATCAACTTTTGACCTTGTGTCTGAGCACCTAAAATCATGTGAATATTACAGCGTGTGTTTGAAAACCTGAGTGTGCCAGCTTCGAATGAAGTTCGCTCCACAGAAACACTTTCATCTAATCAACTTTTGACCTTGTGCCTGAGCACCTAAAATAATGTGAATATTACAGCGTGTGTTTGAAAACCTGAGTGTGCCAGCTTCGAATGCAGTTCGCTCCACAGAAACACTTTCATCTAATCAACTTTTTACTTTGTGTCTGAGCACCTAAAATCATGTGAATATTACAGCGTGTGTTTGAAAACCTGAGTGTGCCAGCTTCGAATGCAGTTCGCTCCACAGAAACACTTTCATCTAATCAACTTTTTACTTTGTGTCTGAGCACCTAAAATCATGTGAATATTACAGCGTGTGTTTGAAAACCTGAGTGTGCCAGCTTCGAATGCAGTTCGCTCCACAGAAACACTTTCATCTAATCAACTTTTGACCTTGTGTCTGAGCACCTAAAATCATGTGAATATTACAGTGTGTGTTTGAAAACCTGAGTGTGCCAGCTTCGAATGCAGTTCGCTCCACAGAAACACTTTCATCTAATCAACTTTTGACCTTGTGTCTGAGCACCTAAAATCATGTGAATATTACAGCGTGTGTTTGAAAACCTGAGTGTGCCAGCTTCGAATGCAGTTCGCTCCACAGAAACACTTTCATCTAATCAACTTTTTACCTTGTGTCTGAGCACCTAAAATCATGTGAATATTACAGCGTGTGTTTGAAAACCTGAGTGTGCCAGCTTCGAATGCAGTTCGCTCCACAGAAACACTTTCATCTAATCAACTTTTGACCTTGTGTCTGAGCACCTAAAATCATGTGAATATTACAGTGTGTGTTTGAAAACCTGAGTGTGCCAGCTTCGAATGCAGTTCGCTCCACAGAAACACTTTCATCTAATCAACTTTTGACCTTGTGTCTGAGCACCTAAAATCATGTGAATATTACAGCGTGTGTTTGAAAACCTGAGTGTGCCAGCTTCGAATGCAGTTCGCTCCACAGAAACACTTTCATCTAATCAACTTTTGACCTTGTGTCTGAGCACCTAAAATCATGTGAATATTACAGTGTGTGTTTGAAAACCTGAGTGTGCCAGCTTCGAATGCAGTTCGCTCCACAGAAACACTTTCATCTAATCAACTTTTGACCTTGTGTCTGAGCACCTAAAATCATGTGAATATTACAGCGTGTGTTTGAAAACCTGAGTGTGCCAGCTTCGAATGCAGTTCGCTCCACAGAAACACTTTAATCTAATCAACTTTTTACCTTGTGTCTGAGCACCTAAAATCATGTGAATATTACAGCGTGTGTTTGAAAACCTGAGTGTGCCAGCTTCGAATGCAGTTCGCTCCACAGAAACACTTTCATCTAATCAACTTTTGACCTTGTGTCTGAGCACCTAAAATCATGTGAATATTACAGTGTGTGTTTGAAAACCTGAGTGTGCCAGCTTCGAATGCAGTTCGCTCCACAGAAACACTTTCATCTAATCAACTTTTGACCTTGTGTCTGAGCACCTAAAATCATGTGAATATTACAGCGTGTGTTTGAAAACCTGAGTGTGCCAGCTTCGAATGCAGTTCGCTCCACAGAAACACTTTCATCTAATCAACTTTTGACCTTGTGTCTGAGCACCTAAAATCATGTGAATATTACAGCGTGTGTTTGAAAACCTGAGTGTGCCAGCTTCGAATGCAGTTCGCTCCACAGAAACACTTTCATCTAATCAACTTTTTACTTTGTGCCTGAGCACCTAAAATCATGTGAATATTACAGCGTGTGTTTGAAAACCTGAGTGTGCCAGCTTCGAATGCAGTTCGCTCCACAGAAACACTTTCATCTAATCAACTTTTGACCTTGTGTCTGAGCACCTAAAATCATGTGAATATTACAGCGTGTGTTTGAAAACCTGAGTGTGCCAGCTTCGAATGAAGTTCGCTCCACAGAAACACTTTCATCTAATCAACTTTTGACCTTGTGCCTGAGCACCTAAAATAATGTGAATATTACAGCGTGTGTTTGAAAACCTGAGTGTGCCAGCTTCGAATGCAGTTCGCTCCACAGAAACACTTTCATCTAATCAACTTTTGACCTTGTGTCTGAGCACCTAAAATCATGTGAATATTACAGCGTGTGTTTGAAAACCTGAGTGTGCCAGCTTCGAATGCAGTTCGCTCCACAGAAACACTTTCATCTAATCAACTTTTGACCTTGTGTCTGAGCACCTAAAATAATGTGAATATTACAGCGTGTGTTTGAAAACCTGAGTGTGCCAGCTTCGAATGCAGTTCGCTCCACAGAAACACTTTCATCTAATCAACTTTTTACTTTGTGTCTGAGCACCTAAAATCATGTGAATATTACAGCGTGTGTTTGAAAACCTGAGTGTGCCAGCTTCGAATGCAGTTCGCTCCACAGAAACACTTTCATCTAATCAACTTTTGACCTTGTGTCTGAGCACCTAAAATCATGTGAATATTACAGCGTGTGTTTGAAAACCTGAGTGTGCCAGCTTCGAATGAAGTTCGCTCCACAGAAACACTTTCATCTAATCCACTTTTGACTTTGTGCCTGAGCACCTAAAATCATGTGAATATTACAGCGTGTGTTTGAAAACCTGAGTGTGCCAGCTTCGAATGCAGTTCGCTCCACAGAAACACTTTCATCTAATCAACTTTTGACCTTGTGTCTGAGCACCTAAAATAATGTGAATATTACAGCGTGTGTTTGAAAACCTGAGTGTGCCAGCTTCGAATGCAGTTCGCTCCACAGAAACACTTTCATCTAATCAACTTTTTACTTTGTGTCTGAGCACCTAAAATCATGTGAATATTACAGCGTGTGTTTGAAAACCTGAGTGTGCCAGCTTCGAATGCAGTTCGCTCCACAGAAACACTTTCATCTAATCAACTTTTGACCTTGTGCCTGAGCACCTAAAATAATGTGAATATTACAGTGTGTGTTTGAAAACCTGAGTGTGCCACCTTCGAATGCAGTTCGCTCCACAGAAACACTTTCATCTAATCAACTTTTGACCTTGTGTCTGAGCACCTAAAATAATGTGAATATTACAGTGTGTGTTTGAAAACCTGAGTGTGCCAGCTTCGAATGAAGTTCGCTCTACAGAAACACTTTCATCTAATCAACTTTTGACCTTGTGTCTGAGCACCTACAATAATGTGAATATTACAGTGTGTGTTTGAAGACCTGAGTGTGCCAGCTTCGAATGCAGTTCGCTCCACAGAAACACTTTCATCTAATCAACTTTTGACCTTGTGTCTGAGCACCTAAAATAATGTGAATATTACAGTGTGTGTTTGAAGACCTGAGTGTGCCAGCTTCGAATGCAGTTCGCTCCACAGAAACACTTTCATCTAATCAACTTTTGACTTTGTGTCTGAGCACCTAAAATAATGTGAATATTACAGTGTGTGTTTGAAAACCTGAGTGTGCCAGCTTCGAATGCAGTTCGCTCCACAGAAACACTTTCATCTAATCAACTTTTGACCTTGTGTCTGAGCACCTAAAATAATGTGAATATTACAGCGTGTGTTTGAAAACCTGAGTGTGCCAGCTTCGAATGCAGTTCGCTCCACAGAAACACTTTCATCTAATCAACTTTTGACCTTGTGCCTGAGCACCTAAAATAATGTGAATATTACAGTGTGTGTTTGAAAACCTGAGTTTGCCAGCATCGAATGCAGTTCGCTCCACAGAAACACTTTCATCTAATCAACTTTTGACCTTGTGTCTGAGCACCTAAAATAATGTGAATAATACAGTGTTTTGTGCTACTGAATAATGAAGTAAAAAATATTGATATAAATGTTAACGGATGGAAGAAATGAAACAAAACAACGCACATTATAAAAATATTTATTTGTTAAGATTAAATTATATGTTGATTAACAAAGAAATTACTGGATGTTTCTATCGTTTCAGAAAGTACTTGACTCCTGGTATTCTAGCTTTATAAAGGTTTATTCGTAATGTGATTGACTACTCTTGACACATTCTTGTATATGCAGCTTGAATAACTGTAGATCGATAGAGTACAAAACGCGTTTCATGGAAGATTTGCAAAGAACTTTCATTACTTCCCTCAATTGTCTAATATTAAAAAGAATTCATATGAAGAGAGGATATTTTCATAACTTACAATCATTTGAACACATTACCAGAAGATTTCGTTTTCGCTTACAACATGGTAGTTCTCAAGTTTAATGTCAACAAATATTTATGATAAAATGTCCTCATAAATAATCAATCGTAGTTCATTCCATACATTATTTCAGATTCTTACATACTAAAACTTGTGTATCGCTTTATTGCAGGTTAATATGTCTTTTTAATTTTTAAAGTATTATGAAACGCAGAAATGTGAAAATTTGGTAACAAACTGAAAGAGAATAACAAGATGCCTTATTTCCTTGATATTTTGTGTAACTTGAACAAATATTTTGAAAGTTATGCTAATCCTTCTATTTTCTGGTTATTTTAAGTGTCTATCACTTTATTGAGGGTCTTCAAAAATGTCTAGAAAGGGTTGATTGACAGCTAATAAAAAGAAAAAGGATGTTGTTGCAGGCCTTGCAGAAAGTGTATATCTCATAGATCTAGCCAAAGGGCTTGGAAGAGATCGAAGAACACTGTCCTTATTTGTGGAAAATCCAAACATCCAAGGAAGGACAAACACACAAGTTAATTTCTGTTCGTGATGTTAGAAAAATTCGCCGTCAACTTATCAGGCAGCCGGGCAGCAACAGTGCTGCGATATTTGACACGGCTGGAATACCTTCCTTGTCCAGAAAGATGCGCTGCAATATTTTAAACGAAATTGCAAGAAGTATTAAGCCCATATCAATACCTATTTAAAACCAAACTCACAAGTAAAAACATCTGTCTTAAACTCAAAAATACATGGAAACCAGCTTTGAAAGTGTGCTTTTCACCAATGAGGTCAGATCAACCTTTGATGGACGAGATGGGTGGGCCAAAGGTTGGAGTCCTCTTGGATTTCCTACCCATCATCGATTCCGTTATCAACAGGGAGGTGGAGGTATCATTTTTGGGGCTGGAGTATTCTGCGATGAACTAATGAGACCATTTCGAGTGCCAGAAGGTTCTTAACGTACGAACCAGCCTTATAGTTTATTTTTAAATGAGCATTTATCACCATAGCTTGATTATCTTCCATTGATGTCTCAGCGCAAATGTATTTTTATGCACAACAATGCGCCACCCCACTCAGCCACGGCTACGACATCCTACCTTAAGTCATTAGGCATTAGTGGAGTAAATTTGATGACATGGCCACCTTGTTCTGCGAATATAAATCCAATTGAGCAGCTCTGGTCAATAATATAGATGAACGTTTATGAAGGAGGTGTTCATTTTCGTCGAAGGATGAATTTTTGAAGTTTTCCATAGCATCACATAATTTCAAATCCGCCGATTTACATAATAGATCTTGACAAAAGGCTATTTTAAGTGGTTTTGAGGCATGAGAGTTATGTTGATAAATAAATATTTTCATAATAATGTGAAATTTATTCTTATTTTTTGTTAATATTGTTACTGGATATATTCCTTTTTTCATATAAATATATAAAGTTATGCAATAAAATGATACACATTTAAAAATACCAGAAAATAGAAGTAGCATAACTTCTCAAATATTTATTCAAATTCCATAAAAACCAGGGAAATAATCTTGTTATGCTCTTCCAGTATAAAAAAATTAACATCTCAGCGATTCATAGCAACTTCAAAATTAAAAAAATATATTGACCTGCAATAAAGCGATACACAGGGTTTAGTTTTCATCATTCAAATAATAATCTATCCACCCAATTAACACTAAGTGAATCATGATGACGCGTGTTTAGTGATGAAAATTTCCGTTTTGTTATTAGAAAGAGATAGGAAAGACGATAAACTTATTTATGATCTGAATCATCTAGTTATTAAACGATGTAGTTTTCACAATCACCTAAAACTTTCATAGAGAACTATACAGAACAATTAGCTCTTGCTTTCAAATTAAATGTTATCGCGATTCGGAATGTTACAATAACATAAACTATGCTATAGTTTGGATAATGGACGGCTGCGTGACTATTTGAGTTTCTATCCTGCTTTGTATGGGTGTAGGATACACGTATTTCATTAAAGAACATAGTTTTATATGAGCCTACTTTCCTACATCTATGAAAACCGTCGTAAAACACTACAGTTATTCTTTTAAGCAGACGCGTGTGTGTACTCTGTTAATACGAAAATAAGTTCTCCGAGCTGTCGAACTGTTACATAAATGCCACTTTCCAAGTAATAGTTTGCTTGTAAATAACATTATGCACTGTTACAAGAAAATATTCCGAACAGTTGAATTTATTCTTCTTTAAGGTTGCGAATGGTGGACAATAACGGAGGCGACTGGAAGTCGTTTGAAAGAAACGAATATATGATTTTAAAGAGGAATTGTACGAATCTCACGGGCAGAAGGAAAGACAAACGAAGACGTCATGCGTAAGATGGTTTATGACAGATTATTTATCAATACCGTACACGCCGGACAGTTAAAGTTCTTGTCATGTAATGCGGGCTTGGACAAAAACTTGATGTTGGGAAAAATCGCTGGAAAAAGAGAAGAGAGGGACACCGGACAAAGTTCACTGATAGTCTCAGCAGGATTATTGGAAACACGATTAATGATTGCATCAGAAAGACCAAATGCAGAGGGGCGTAAAGCGCCATGATAATCGATGTCTTCAATAGCAGAGTTGATACATGTAGAAGACGAAGAAGTTGCTTTTGTATCAATGAGTTTGATTTACAGGTTTGGTTGGCCTAATAAGTGTGTTAACATAATCCGTTTATTTGTCGGTTTCGTTTAATTGCATTATTTTAGGATGAATCTTCCAGAACTATTTGCAATAAGACATGTGTTATCGTATAGTAAACGCTTAGAAATACCACGAATTGACACGAGATTTTAAACAAGACGAAGTATTTTAGCCATAAAATGTTCAAAATGCCATCAGACATATCTGTGTGTTTTTTTTTTATTAACTTTGATTTTACAGATAACGACAATTTTTTTTGTTTTGTTTAAAAGACATCCAGTATAAAATCCTAATTAAGGGCTGTGGGGAACATGGAGTAATCCCTTAGTTACTATGGCTCCTAGGTATACTTTCACTCTTTTGGTGAGGTGAATTAGGGGCCAATTTTCTATGTTTGATGTTTAATCAATAAAAGTTCAAAGTTTTTATTGGTGAATTTTGTATCAATGCTAGAGCGAATACAGTTTACACCAACGTAGCGGTTCATGTCAGTATTCTTAGTTACTTGCAAGGTACAAAATTTGTTCTTATAGAAATTGACCGAAAGCGATATAATCGACTACAAAATGCAATACGTACCTGACGTTTTCTCTGCACATTTGTTCGACCGTTCAAGTCACATTGTACGAGTTATAAGATTTTTTTTTGTCTTCTTGTAAAGCATATTGTTTTAGTACATTGCCATTTTACCTTGTGTTCAAGCGTTGCAGTTTGTCAAGTTTTTTAAAAAGTTTTTATTTTCATTCCATCAATTGGAATAGTGCAGTACCCAAGGAATTTTATACCATGTTTGTAAATCATCTTGTCTTCTTAAAATTTGCGGTTGTTATTCGAGGTAAAGGTATAATTTACTGTTGTTTTTGTTTAAGCTGGCATTTTAAGATTTCATGATATTTGTAGATTCGTTTTTTTTTTGTTTGTTTTCTCTGATCATGTTCATTTTCTTCGTTTCCTCGTAACTCCTAAGTGCAACCTTAAATAGACTAAAAAGTCATGGGTTTTTCTTTCTGAGTTAAAACCACTCAACAACCCTTTAAGGGCCATGGAGATTAACAGCCAGTCGCTAATAACTTTGCCAGACATTTTTAATGAATTTGCTGTTGTTTCAGCCCTTATAATATAATCTGCAATAATCTCTATTTCTGTATTTTTTTACACAGTAATCACTACTTATCAAGGCCTGGAAGCCACTCAGGGATAAGGGTTATTGCAAGTACATTACGTTAGTGTGGAGATTTGATAAAGTGTTTGTATGTTTTAGAAATGTCAGTTCAGTATATAAAGAGATTCTTTAAGGTTTTCCTTTCGACAAATAATGTTTTCTGTCCTCTAAGTATTGTATTAATTCCACAAAGACAGTTGCATTCTTTTCAATAAAATTAGGGTCGTTTCTATTTTCAGGTTATGTCTGAATTTACTTGAGTCATACCACATAGTGAATTCTAAAAGATAAATTCTTAAACGAAAAGTTTGATGTTCTACAAAGCTGCCTTCACGAAAATAAATTCCTATTATCACGTCTAAGACCTGATTAAATGACATAAATACTAGATAAGATATATGTTGTGAGTGAAATATAAGTGTAGTAACAGAATTTTATATTAAACACACAACTTTTAAGGTGATGTAATACATAAAGTCGGAGGTTGTTCAATTAACATATAGAAACTAAACTAAATTTAATCTCAATAAAGGAAATATAAATTTAAATTTAATAATTGTTATAGTAATAAACTAACACCTAAGATTTTTCAATAGCACAAATGAGAAATTAAACTTAAGATTGCTATAAAGAGAATAATGTGAGAACTGCAAGTTTAAAATTGAATATAGGATATCAATAAAGATAAAATAAAACAAAAACTGAATAAAAATATAAAGGAATTTCGATACATTTATGAATCGATAAATGTGAACAAAATAAAGTTATGTCCCTTACACTGTCTGGATATAGTGAATGATAAGGGAATAGTAAAAAGTAAGAAACAGAGATAACATGTTCCTATTAAGATTAGGCTAGAAATAATATATAAAACATTTAAATTAATTATATAAACAGCATGATGTGAAGATAATTATTAATTAAAATTATTTAAATCAATCTTTCAATTATAGTTTTCCTTTAAAAAATAACATGTAAAACGCAAATATACCGTAATATGTAAATAAAAATTTACACGAAACTAAGGAAAATTGAGACCTGAATAATTGGAGATATAAATAAAAACCAACATTTGGAAACATATAAATAAAAACTAACATTTGGAAACTGCAGTTCAGTCTTGCAAGATTTTTAACCTTTAAATCTATATTAAAAACTTATTTAATTTTTATATTTTTTATCATTCGTTTAGTCAGCAAGTCATTTAATCACTAACAATCGCGGTATCAACTTTCTTTCTCGAATTCACAATAGTCCTTATGTAATGTCAGCGATCATCAGTTGTTTACCATAAAACACTGTTTCGTGAAATAAAAAAAACAGTATATAAAGTTCTGGCTCCACAGCAATAAAAAATATGTCCCTTAATCATAGAAACAAAAACAAATTTGTTCTAGATATTGAATTCAGTTTACTGCTTCGTATTAACTTGGCTAACCTATCCATGCTATCAAAAATAATTTCTTACCTGTGAAATTTATCCCATATATATATATATATATATATATATATATATATATATATATATATATATATATATATACATACGGGATAAATTTCACAGTAATATATATATATATATATATATATATATATATATATATATATATATATATATATACAAGGTGCCTTCAATAAGTTTCCAGACTTTTTTGTACAGGTATTTATGTAGAGTCTTTAAAATTCAATGCTATACATCTTAGAGGATGACTGACCACATTTGGGCTTATAATGAGCAGCGACAGCGGAATTAGCATACACCATACTAAAACCCTAATTGGTACAACTTGTGAATTTTAATAATTCAATCTGGACGTGAGGAAATTTTAGAAGAATCATATGCAATAAAATTCTGTTTTAAAATCTAAATGTTAGAGAAACGTATGGCATGCTTCAGACTGCTTTTGGATTATCTTGCATGAATCGAGGATAAGTTTTTTAGTGGCATAGAAGATTCAAGGAAGGCATGATGAGAGGTCTAGGAGGCGTAAGGAAGACAAAACATGAGAGTTTATTGGTCAAATAAAAAAATCAAGGTTAAGCAACATCGTGGCTTTATAGAGACAATAAGTGCAGAACCTGTACGCACAATTATATGCGAAGACCTGAAGATGCGGAAGATCTGCGTGAAGTTTATACCAAGCGTGCTCTATCGTTGTCATAGACTGTTTGACAAGAACGGCTATCAGGACAATTCCTCACTCTCTTTATGGCCCAGGCTTTGCTCCCTGTGATTTTTAAGGGAAAATCTTAGAGGCTGTCGTGATGAAACAATTGAAAAGATAAAACGTATATAACACGGTCTCACAAGATCACTTTCATGGAGCCTTGCAGAAGTCGTTGGAACGATACAACAAGTGCATTGACGCCAGGGGGGGATTTCTTCGAAGGGGACTAGAGTTCCGTGCGTGTGTACTGTTAATGAAAAACGTATTGAATGCCCTTCGTATTTGGTATCAAACACGGATTTAGTTTCATTCAATCGCATATCTATGGCTATAAACCAGGAGAATAAAAATATGGACAATTGTTTGGAAAGTCATCTTTAGAACAACTCATATCGATACTTTAGATATACTTCCTGTTTATTTGAAACTGATTTATGGGTAACTTTTACTTTTAATCAATCATCTCACTCATATTTTGAATAAAACTAAATCATCGCACCATATGAACATATGGTCTAATACATTAAGAAAGAAATTGTCCATATTCAGTGAAGATGAAAACGTTAAAGAGACCAGATATCTAGTTAGGTTACAGAAATATATTCAAAACTATAGATGTGTATAGAAATATTCGTAAATGTTTGCAATGCAAGAGTAACCTAAGTTAGAAGGGTAAAAAAGACGTATTCGCAATCTAGTTGGTGAGAACGTTTTCGCCTTCCTACTTTGTCTTTCTCAAAGAAGAAAAGATTGCAAGTTATCCTTACTGTTATAGTATGTGCTCGACTGAGCTTCAATCTATGAACCCATGTACATCTTTCACAACACATACTTTTCTAGCTACAACAACTGTCAACAATTTTCGCTCACTGTTTATCTGTGCCTTACATTAAATGTTAATTCCATGGGCAGACTTCCTCTGATTAAACTGTTTGTCTGTGGAACACAATATCGTGGAGCTGCGTTCCAGCTAACTAGAACATAGTCATTCTCAAGTGTAATGTAAATACTTGTTGTGCAGTTCTCTTAAATAATAAAATACTTCCCAAGACCCATTATTATTGATCATCAGAGTTGTGTCTCATCGTTTACATATCACTCATTAAACATACTTCTAGAGAGACCTGCAACTCTTGATAAGCGGTGATCCGCTTATAAAAAACAAGACAAATACCACTCTCCTACCATATAATATATGATTATCATATAGGAATTCGGCCATAATTTTAGCTATAATATTTGATTGAAGGGGAAAAATTATTACAATTGACATGGATTTTTGTCTGCGATAAAATTACAGTAGTCTATCAAGCAACACCGCCACATTTTTTTTTTATCTAAAACGCATTGCAGCATAATTTCTATCAAGCATGCACAGTTTAAAGGTATGGAAATAATAGGTAAGATTTTAAAACGCTTGTGAAACTTGCTTATAAACGAATTGTTTGAATCTTTAAGCTTCGTAAAGTGGCTATAAAATCGTTTAGATAAGTTCGATAGAAAATACCCTTGTAATAGGTTTCATGTGTATTATGTTTTCTTGTTTTATTTTCTAGGTTTACTCTGTACTTTTACCATATGCTGTGTTCATTCATAAACTCATTAACTAGAACACCAAATCTACTAAACATCAGCGAGGAAATACAGGATTCAAAACATCTGAGCCAAGCAAGCAAAGAAACGTGTAATTACAAGTATAAAAACGATAGTCATTTCACAATTACTTATAAAGTGTGAACTATAATTTAAAAATATATGCGAATAAAGCTGTTCGAAATGTAACATAATTAATGCATGAGTGTAGGTAATAAATATATACTCATTTTAAGTGACGAAATACAACATAAACGTGTGCATGTAACGATACCATTTATATATCTATGTGCATCTAATTAAGCATTAAACACAAGCGCAATATGCATACACGTTTTAAAATAAGCAACGAGCGCCACATGTTTCTCATAAAAATAAACACTATAAACATGTGCATGCATGTTAAAAACATTATACATTTTACGAATTTGTATGCGCAACTTTTAAAATATACATAGTCACTTTAAGATATATATATATATATATATATATATATATATATATATATATATATACATATATATATAATTCTTGTGTACGGGGCGTTTGCTCGGGTTTCGAATCCTGAGTTCGTATGAGTCTAACTGATAGCCCAAATAGGTTGAAACTCGAGTCTTGGACTTCCGGTTCGTTGACTGTCATGGGTCTTGTGGGTTGCGACGTTGTTTGGCTGTGGAATTTATTATATATATATATATATATATATATATATATATATATATATATATATATATATATATATATATGTTAAATCACCGGGTGCTATTTGACATGAGAAACATTAGAACTGGGGGTAGCCATAGTTATTTTTCTTATCACTTTCTGCTATGACTATTACGGAAAGTATTCATGCTTTTCTTACTTGTTTAATCAATCTACATAAACGATGTTATGAAACTGTACAAAATCGTCTTTAGCCGTGAATGATCCGGATGCAAATGATTCTATTAAAGGTCGTTTTATTTGGGGATGCTGTTTGCTTGTTATGTCGTTATAAGATCATACTGGCCTACAACATCCCAAATGGTATCGGCCATATACAACATGAACGTCATGGATATAATTCAACATTTTTTTTATTATTTATTTTTTTCATTTCAGTCTCCATCTAAAAAATCACCAGACGACTATCATACCACCCATTCTACAACACATAACAGACTTCTATATTCGCTCCGAATATCAGGGTTATTTTCTCTGCGTGTGGCTTTCTGACTGTTTGTCCGTCAGTCACATTTTAACGAATATTTTATACTGCCTTTTTATCCAAAATATTGTAATTATAACAAATAATAAGTTCAAAATAACAAAGGAAGTTATGATTGGAAATCAATCGTTCTTTTCTTGGCAATACAATCTTTAAACATTAGCATTACAAATGTTTGGAGGGTTGATGTGACGCCATGAATTTACGATATAATTTACATTTAAAACATCAATTCCAACATAGCCGCCCATAAAACCTCATCATTATCGAGTATAATTATTGTAATAGTTCGAAATAATATATTTTTCTTGTAGTACATATTGGCATTGAAAATTATTTAATATATGAGCTATACTAGAATTTGTATCTCCCTTTCTCTTTATATATATATATATGTATATGTATATATATGTATATATATATATATATATATATATATATATATATATATATATATATATATATATATATTAATGTACATGGGCAGAAATTCTAAAAATTATGCATATTATATACACATTCATATTTATATACAGATATATAAATAAATATATATATATACTAACATTTCAGCCCCCCCCCAAAAAAAAGGTTGTAGTAGAAAGGCTCGACCCGTACCGCGAAGGAGGGAAAAAATGGGGGAAAACGTGACGTCTTTGCTGTTACGACCACCACCAAACCGGAAGTTACGTAGGGTTAAATTAAGGCTAGACAATCGAAAAGAGGGGATGACTTTCGACAATATTGGCGAAAAAAGCGACCCCTCCCTGTAGAAAAGTGCCCAGTTGCAGGTGAAGAAATTAATGTTTTTAGCCAATTTTTCGATATTTGTCGTCTGAAAGGTTGCGCTTAAAAACGCTACTGATCTTGTGAAAATCCGTCGCCTCTGTCGAAAATTTTAGGCAGACATGTAAACATACATACATACATTTATATATTGGTAGCTCAAATTTTCGACCCAAACCGATTAAAAGGCTTTCCCTATCTCTGAATACCTTTCATGTAAAATTACAAATGTTTAGACCAAAAATTGTCTGGATAATTTGGTATAGACCGCAGCGGTAATTTTTTTTAACTTTGACTCCTATTATGACCTCTTAACATTTATTGTTTTGGGCTCAAATAAGTTAGATCCATGTCCATGGAATCTATATCTAAATTTTTTTATACCTAAAATTGACGGAGGAGTTTGGTAGAGTTCTCAAAGGTCGAATCGTTGAATTTAAAACCTTCTTAACAGCGAAATTTCTGGAGAAAACTGATTACAAAGCTATTATCAAATCTCAGTACCCTGTATATCAAATTTCGGGTCTGTAGACTGAAAATTGACAGAGACATTGTGTAGGGAAATGTACACAGACCGACACACACACACACACAAACACATACACTTTCAATTTTATAGATATATAGATATATAAGTATTTACACATATCTATACTTCTAAAAACTCCATATGTAAAAATGTCAAGTACGTATATGTAATTTTACTAATGAGTTTATCATAAAAGTTATCTTTCAAAGGTAAGAAGTTTTTAGTTGGAAGAATTTCAGAAAAAAAGTTCATCTAGTGTGCTGTTTTGATTCTAATCCTCTGTTTTAAAAACAATAAAATCGAAAAAGAATTATTTTTGCATTTTTAATATATTACAATGCATGTGAATAATTTTGCCTATGATTATTAGACAATGCCTCTCTACATCTCTCTCTCTCTCTCTCTCTCTCTCTCTCTCTCTCTCTCTCTCTCTCTTTATTCCTCCTGTTACTCAGAGGAAAATGTATTGATAATAGAAGTATATGTACTTGTGATATAGATTTATTGATCAGGGAGATACATTATACACCGGTATATATATATATATATATATATATATATATATATATATATATATATATATATATATATATTCCTATCATTAATATATTTTCCCCTGTATGTAAGCTTCACCAGCATTCCGAGATGTGTATTATATCGAAAAGTCTATATTTAATGAATCCTTATATACATCTTTGCTCCTCTTCTGGATACACTTTTAATCAGCAATTTTAGACATTTTAAGGTTACCAATACTACGACCTAAAATGTTATAGAAAAATGGTACATACTAAACATTTAATTCAGATATTTAAATTTTTAAAATGAGGCATTTTACATTTTATCAAAATTATAAAATGCATAAATTCTTAGAAATTGTACGAAACGTGTCTGAAAATATTACACAGCCAGAATTAATGAGTTTTGATGACTTCAACAATTCTTTTGGAGCATACCAGAAAAAAGTGTTTCTATCAAGATGTGATGTTGATCCAGTTTCTGAAGATAGCTTCACGAAGCTCATTTTCTGTTGAATAGTGTTTACCATTTCGATAAACATCTTTTGTTATTCATCCCCAAACAATTTCAATTGGGTTCAAGTCTGTTGATCATGCAAGATATCCGAAGAGATAGACCCCCGTTTTCTTGCAGAAAGGCCAAGGTCAGTCGTGCAGCATAGATTGCTGCATTATCCTGTTAGAATAACCATCCATCCCCACAAAGACGATGGATTTCTGTCGTCAACGTTGCTTTTTGTAGCATGCTAACATAACCAGACGCGGCTTGATGTCCCTGCACCACCGGGAGGCTAATCGTTTCTCAATATGAAAAGGCACGCCATACCATTACGGGCCCTTCACCACTATGGTGTGTATAGAAAATTTCTGGAAGCATGTTTTCGTTATTCTAATATCGTTGGAAGCCATCAGGACCATCTGGGTTGATTTTTTTCCATCAGAAAATAGGACTTCCTTTCAATTCTCAACCTGCCATGTTTTGTATTCACGATCAAACCTTAAATATTGCAGTGAAAAAAATCAAATTTGTGGAATCGACCCCCACTCCCCCCGGTTATTTTTTAAACATAATCATATGGCATCAAAGAATATATACCAATTTAATTGCCCTTTGCGAGAATTACTCTTCAACAATTCCAGTAAAAATAGTGACATTGGTTACACAACGAGTACATTGTCTTGAAGAGGATAACCTTACCTTTCAGATTAGAGTTCTGTAAGTAATGGATGCCAACGCTTAGAATTTAAAGAAATTATGATTGAAAACGAAAAAATATTACATAATAATCCCAACATAAAACGACTCCAAACTATGGAAGTTTTGTATATAAAAATAAAACGTCCAACGATAAATGATATTAACTACAAATCCAGTCATAGTATTTTTAAGTGTCTACGTGCATAATTGACGAGAACTAAGCAGAAGGGAAAGAAAAAAATGTAAATTTTAAATTGTAAATACTATCATATTGTAATTTTAATAAACCTGTTTAAATACTGTACATAAATATAATTGAATATCTAATCACGTTTCCTGAAACGTACTTTTCTCTAATTAGCCACACGTTTAAAACCCAGTAAACAACAGCCTGAAGACGACCGAGATTTCAGTAGAAACTGGTAATAATTAAAAACCTAAAGAGAGTGCTCAATACTATTGCAGAGCAAATTTATATTATTTATTACCTTTTTATCTGCTTAGTTACACCTAGTGTGACTAAGCAGAAAAACGGTAATGATATATATATATATATATATATATATATATATATATATATATATATAATGAAAATTACAATATAATTTACCAAAATGATCCAAGATGGTAAAATTAAAGTAAATTATAAATATTAAAGAATTAATATTTATAAAATTATCTCAGCCATATATAAAAGCTCGTTAAAACCAAATAGGAAATAGAGCTTATAATATGAGGGTAGGAATTAGCAAAATGCGGGATCGGATTTTGCATGCAGAAGTATTTGATGAAACAACAAGTAAGTCAAAGATCCTACTTACTTTTTTTTTAAGTGATGACCTGTACATTTTATATATTATTTTGCCCTATATATTTTTCGCGCCTTTAACATTTTCTGTTTGGGTCATTTTGACTTTTGTTTCCCTTTATTTTATATTTTATATTTAACTTTATCATCATTTTTTTCTCTTCTTTCTCTTCCCAGATCTTTATTATTTACATTTATGTCTGGGAAGTAGAGTGAAAAGCACATCTTATTTTTCTTTTATTAATATTATTGGAATCTTTTCTTTTTTTCCTTGTACACATGTTTGTGAATTATTCCATGGATTTCTGCCTTTGGATTATTGTGGACCATCTTCTTCCATTTACGGGATTTCCTTGGATTTTACTTGTACAAATGGGAATTCTTTTAACTTTCTTGAAGTTTTACATCTGGATTTTACCGTCACTGGATTTTTTATCTTCTACCAGACTATCCATTCGTGTGTAATCACATTTTTCTTTACCATATTCTCTCTGCTTCACTTTTTTGTTTTCAAGGAAGATCTTTGACTTACTTATTGTTTTATCAAATACTTCTGCATGCAAAATCCGATCCCGCATTTTGCTAATTCCTACCCTCTGATGAGAAGGAAAGTATTTCTTCGAAACTCCGCGAATTAAGGACTATCCATTTATCTAGTGTTTCCTTTTCAGATTAAATATGTTTTTAACTCATTTCAAAGTGTTTTTTAACATATTTTATTAACTGTTTGCTCATATATATATATATATATATATATATATATATCGTTATTAAACAATTAGTAAAATACAAGCGTATTTATATAATATTCATATAATTTTATTAGTTGAATTGTACGTCTCCCACATGTTTCGTTAAATGTGGTAATTTTTAAAGCAAATTTCTTTGATATGCATATTAAAAGTACATATCTTTTACTATCACAATATATATATATGCATATACACATATATATGTATATATATACATATATACATATGTGTATATTGTCTATCTCTCATAAATAATCAGTATAATTTCTTCCCTTTTTGCTCTTCTACTTAGTCATCACACGGCAATATTTTGCCACAAGAAAACTCTGGCAAGTTTCATCTTCAGATTTGTTATGCTAACTAAGTCATCGTTTAGTTTAATGTCATTTTTTAAAATTTAATATTATATTATCATTTCTAAAATATCCAAAAATAGATTCAGCTGTTAGTAATTTATGTGATAAAATTAGGATTCCACGGAATAGTTTGCTGTTTATCAATCATAGTTTGTAAAATATCAGAAAAAATGCAATCACAAAAAGAAAAAATGTTTAAGATTTTTTTTTACCTTTTGATATAAATTTAACGTAAAATGAAAAGCAACTGATTTATCAAATTTGAAGTGGGAAAATTGAGGTAGCTGTTTTTGAGCTTTATAAGCTTTGTTTGAAATATAAATAATCGAACATATTTAATTAGTCCCACGACAAAAGGTGCACCTGTAAATTCCCGTCGTCCATTCGTCTGTCCGCACTTCTCTCAATAACTATGACTGGAAAATTTGGAAATCTTGGCCAAACATTAAACATATGTTTATAAAAGTAACAGTACGGATTTTACTGGGAAAACTCTAGTTGCCCCACCCAGGGGTGCTTTTCGGGTTAAAATGGGCTAAAATGGACACTTTTGCGTTTATTAAAAAAATTTAATGCCTTGGATTTTTATAGAACTTTCTGAAAAGTTGAAACTAACTAGTTTCTACATAATTGTGTTTGTCTGCACTTCGCGATAATTCTTGGGTGTGCACCAGGGGCAATTTAAGGGCTAATAAATACACTCCATTGTTGTGACTATTTTACCATATTTGTCCAATATTTTCTATATATGTCTATTTAGCAGTTATGCATGGTGGGGAACTCAAATTAACACATGTTAAGGATTTGGGGACTTTTGGTTCTAAATGATTAAGGGGCAAATGATGGACTTGTTCGTTTCTATTCTTGCATGGTGCAGGACACAAATTTACATATGTTTAGATCTAACCAAGATTTGACGTCCCCTGGAAACTTTATGGGCTAAATGGGGGGGGGGAAATGCTGAACTTAGTCATGTTTATATCTCGTTTACTGTGCACTCACGGGAGGTCATGCATGCTTCACTTATTTGGTAGAGTTTTTAAGGAATAAAATTTTAGCAATTCTGCAATTACCGACCACTTGAATGAAAAAAGACCATGATGGTAAATTTCCGATTTTGAAAACCATCGTTAATTAATTTCGATTAATTAAAAATGATGAAAACTATCGTTAATTAATTTCGATTAATTAAAAATGATGAAAACCATCGTTAATTAATTTCGATTAATTAAAAATGATAAAAAACCATCGTTAATTAATTTCGATTAATTAAAAGTGATGAAAACTATCGTTAATTAATTTCGATTAATTAAAAGTGATGAAAACTATCGTTAATTAATTTCGATTAATTAAAAATGATGAAAACTATCGTTAATTAATTTCGATTAATTAAAAATGATAAAAAACATCGTTAATTAATTTCGATTAATTAAAAATGATGAAAACTATCGTTAATTAATTTCGATTAATTAAAAATGATGAAAACCATCGTTAATTAATTTCAATTAATTAAAAATGATGAAAACCATCGTTAATTAATTTCGATTAATTAAAAATGATGAAAACTATCGTTAACTAATTTCGATTAATTAAAAGTGATGAAAACCATCGTTAATTAATTTCGATTAATTAAAAATGATGAAAACTATCGTTAATTAATTTCGATTAATTAAAAATGATGAAAACCATCGTTAATTAATTTCGATTAATTAAAAATGATGAAAACCATCGTTAATTAATTTCGATTAATTAAAAATGGTAAAAACCATCGTTAATTAATTTCGATTAATTAGAAATGATAAAAACCATCGTTAATTAATTTCGATTAATTAAAAGTGATGAAAACCATCGTTAATTAATTTCGATTAATTTAAAATGATGAAAACTATCGTTAATTAATTTCGATTAATTAAAAATGATGAAAACCATCGTTAATTAATTTCGATTAATTAAAAATGATGAAAACCATCGTTAATTAATTTCGATTAATTAAAAATGACTAAAACCATCGTTAATTAATTTCGATTAATTAAAAATGATGAAAACCATCGTTAATTAATATCGATTAATTAAAAATGATGAAAACCATCGTTAATTAATTTCGATTAATAAAAAATGATTAAAACCATGTTTAATTAATTTCGATTAATTAAAAATGATGAAAACCATCGTTAATTAATTTCGATTAATTAAAAGTGATGAAAACTATCGTTAATTAATTTCGATTAATTAAAAATGATGAAAACTATCGTTAATTAATTTCGATTAATTAAAAATGATGAAAACTATCGTTAATTAATTTCGACGTAGAAAATAATGTACACACCAACTGATGACGTCGCCGATATTGTGAAGTGTTAGCATATGCTGCATCTTAAAAAGTTGGTTCAGGCTGACAATTAAATAAAATAAACGTCTAAAAATTAGTAAAAATAAGTAAAATCATAAATGACGGCTCTTGGGGGGGGGCAAGTAAGTAGGAACAACACAATCATTTGTGTAAAATAATTAATATTAAAGAAATTGTAAACAATAACAAAAATACCTGATACCAAATGCAGTAAAATTCAAGCATCTTTTATATGTGCTGAAACTGTGTTTAACTTATTTTTATTTCATTTGTTAGGTGTGTTAGAAATTTTGTGAAAAATATTGAATAATTCCATCCCGTTTTCCAAGCTTATAACTCCCCGAAAAATGTAATTCAAGCCCTAATTCTTTTTCAATTAAAGGAACAAGGACGAAGGTTTCATTTAAAAGAAAACAAAACAAAAAAAACAACGTGTTTTTTTTTTAAAAAAAGGTTTTAAACTTTGGACTTTACAGGTAAATTTCTAAAAAAAAACACTACTTTTTATTGTTTTAAATTTGAATATATTATTTATTGATCTTTTATCTTCAATTTGTGAAATATTACACTTTGGTGAGTAAATTAATAGACATTTAAAAATGGGAGGCGTGAATTAATTCAGCCCCCTGTCTTTCCAAGCTTATAACTACTCGAAAAATATAATTCAAACCCTAATTTTATTTCAATTAAAGGAGCAAGGACCAAGGTTTCATTTAAACAAAAACAAAAACAAACAAACACACGACGTGTTTAAAAAAAAGGTTTTAAACTTCGAACTTTACAGGTGAATTTCTAAAAAACACTACTTTTTTGTTTTAAATTTGAATATATTATTTATTGATCTTTTATCTTCAATTTGTGATATATAAAACTTTGGTGAGTAAATTAAGTATTTACTTTTCAATAGACATTTAAAAATGGGGGGGCTTGAATTAAAAAGAAAGTTTGTCTAAAATATTATATTCGGTGTATTGGAAAGAGCATAAAATTTCACATTGACTCTGAAAATATCGTAAAAATTGAATAAATTTTGATAGATTTTTAAAGTTTAAAAATTTAAAATACTGAGCTCGTAAAATTTAATTAATTTCATTACTGTTTTTAAAAAAATAAAAAAATAACATTTCTATTACTTTTTATACAACTTTAATAGATTATTTTGGAAGTATAATCCATAAAGAAAATAAACAACCCACATTTAAAAGACAAATTAAAAGTTTTTTAATATTTTATTACAACTTTTGAGAAATTAAGCCTCCTTACTCCTTAAACGATAAGCGGACATTTGTTTAGTATTTTTTTTTATTCAGTGTGTAAAATCCACTTTGAACAACATATTTGGAAATTAGAAAAAAAAAAACTTTGTTTTAGCATGTTAAAAGTATTTAGGTTGGTAGATAATTAAATTCTACTGTGTTTGGTATAAGTTTTTTTTGCTGTTGTATCTTGCTGTTTAGAATTTTTACTAAGGGGGGTTGCTTAGATCGTATTTAAACTAAACTACGGAGGTTGGAATACCCCCTCTAAAATGTACTTGCAGAAATCGATTTTATAGCGAAATTTAAGAATGGTTAGCCGAAAAAAAGGTGAAAAACAAAACAAATAATCAATAAATAATTGTTACCAAAGGCAATAAATGCTACTTTTTACTTAAATGAATGAGTTTATTTTATGTGTTAAAGTATTTTCAAGCCCTTTTCTTTATTTTTTAATCTAAAATTGCGGGTGTATGGGTGGGAAATATCTCCAGATTTTCTAGAATTCCCCACTAGATTGCAAACGAAATCTCCAGATCTAGCGGGAAAACCGCAAAATTAGAAACACTGGTCACGTGACGACAAGCAGTGATAAATAATTGTCCATAAATAAAAAAAATGGCCTATCGGTACAAAGAAAACCACCTATTTATTATAGAAAAATTAAGTATAATGTTATAATTAAAACGAGATATGTAGAAACACGCATGAATACAGTAAACATATTATACCAAAATGTCGAATCAATCATTTATTTAGTTATTTAGACTATTAATTACGAACGTACCAAGAGTTACATTTATATATATATATATATATATATATATATATATATATATATATATATATATACATATATATATACATATATATATATTAATATATATATTAATATATATATTAATATATATATATTAATATATATATATATATATATATATATATATATATATAGTTACTTGGTTATATTTTTGATAAAGAATTCCAGCACAGTGCTCTACTATAAGGAAAAATTTCAAAAATAAAAGCGTAATATTAATAGTTTTATTTTCAAAATGTTTAGATGTAATACGTCATCGGTACCGTCGGTTTGAAACCTGATAATAGGGAACCATTTTAGGTCCTTATATCATGATCTCTTCAGCCGATCTATCGATATAAATCAGCTGAAAATAGATTGATATAGAGATCTAAAACTGTCCCCTATTATCAGATTTGAAGTCGATAGTACGGATGCATTATCTCGCGTAAATATATATATATATATATATATATATATATATATATATATATGTATATTAATATATATATACATATATATATATATTAATATATATATACATATATATATATATATATAATTATAAAACTCAAATTACCTAGTAACGATGTATGTAACCAACTTTCCGGTTTACGACATCCGGTTGCGCATGCGAGCATGAACTGCGCACTGAGATATTAACGTTATTATTTCGAAATAATTATTTAACATGGCAAGAGTGGGGTTTAAAATAACTTAAACGTAATACAAATATATACATATATATATATATATATATATATATATTAAAATATATATATATATTATAAAATTCAAAAGACCTTGTAACAATGTCTGTAACCCACTTTCTGGTTTACGACATCTGGTTGCGCATGCGAGCATGAACTGCGCACTGAAATATCTCACTACTGATGCAATTCTCTATCTATATAAAAGCCAAGTACGGCCAAGGATGGAATACTGTTGCCATATCTGGGCAGGAGCTGCCAAAAACAGCCTATCATGCCTTGACAGAGTACAAAATAGACTTCGTGGTTTAGTGGGGGATGCCCTTTTCTCTACCCTGCAACCCCTCTCCCACAGAAGAGACGTTGCGAGCCTATCCTTGTTTTATCGTTATTTTCATGGCAGGTGCTCGTCTGAACTCCAATCCCTGGTCCCCCCTCGCCAATCTTTCACGAAAAACACCCGTCTAGCTGAATCCACTGTGAAAAATTTCCCCCACTCTATATATGTGCCTAAATCAAAACGCGGATTTCATGAACAAAGCTTCTTTCTTAGAACTGCACGCCTGTGGAACTCTGTTCCGTCTGCCTGCTTCCCTCCGGACTACAACTTGGATGTCTTCAAGTCTAATGTTAACAAATTTCTAATGAACCGCCCCTCTAATTAAACACTTCATCAAATCTCCTCACTAACGTAATGTACTTGCAATAACCCTTATCCCTGAGTGGCTTCCGGGCCTTGATAAGTGGTGATCACTGTGTAAAAAAAAAAAAAAATATTAACGTTATTATTTCGAAATTATTATTTAACATGGGAAGAGTAGGGTTTAAAATAATTTAAACGTAATACAGAAATGAACGATGTAAAAAAAGCAGACAGTATTAACAATTGTTTATTTGGATGATTTAAACGCGAAAAAAAAGAACAATTGGGACACTGAAATATTAACGTTATTATTTCGAAATTATCATTTTACATCGGAAGAGGGGGGTTTATAATAAACAAAAAAAAACAAAAGAACAATAGGGTCGTTGAATTATTAACGTTATTATTTCGAAATTATTGTTTAACAGGGGAAGAGTGGGGTTTAAAATAACTTAAACGTAATACAGAGATGGATGATGTAAAAAAAAGAATGCAGATATATCAAACTTTGAATTTAACTAAAATAAGTATTATGGTATCTGTTCAGTGCACATTTACCTGTAAGTATGGCCAAAAACACTTATAATTCAGTAACTGTAAAAGATTTTTTCAAAAATAATCAATTATTATAAACAGAACGACTCATAGAAATCTATCTATATTCTTTTTTCATTTTAATATACTTTCATAGAAATGTTTCTGTTATGTAAAAAAAAAAAAACTATTTTCTTTACGGCAAAAGTGTCACGCTTATACATGAATTTCATAGCTAATAACACATACTGACCCAACGGGTCACGGGTAGTCCAGTATATATTAATGAAAGAAAAATAAAATAAAATTTTGGTTGGGCCCGTAAATTTCTTATTTTATCTTTTAATCGTTACATTTTATTAGCGATGTTTCTGATAAAAATGGAAAGAATTGCAATTCACTGTGTACAGATATGCGTATTTGTTTATAGAAAATATTTGTTTTAAATAATTAGAAATTATACAAATTAAAAATCCTTCTCTAGGCATATGCCAAACGTAGGTTAAAATATTTGGTGGCTATTTCGTCAGTTATTAGTTAATTTACAATTGTTGTAAATCAATTGATGGCTGTTTGTCTGTCACTGTATCTCATGAATGGTGACTTTTATTAATTTACTCATAATATTGTTGAAGGTATAAAATAAAAAGGGATAAATTGAAGTTCTTCATCTGACCTTAGTATTTAAAAATTTCTAAAAATGTTAGAAACAAATAACATAAGAGCTCTCAAAAGTACAAGAAGTGTTTTTTTTGTTGTTGTTTTGTTGTTGTTTTGCGCCAAACGTCACTAATCTCACCTCCCAGCCATTAACTGGCGATCTTATTTACGCCTGTCTCGTCGCCGCCGCTATTACTGTTGATCAGGCTATTTCTAGGTCAATTTTTGAGACGTCCTTTCTTTAAACACCCCAACCTGTCATGCTCGTCTGTTACCCAACAACCACCATCTTGTTTAATGCTTTTTCTTTTCTTTTTTGTAAATTTCTGTTGTTGTTGTTGTTACGTCTTATTTGTTTACGTCGCACGGTCTGCTCCATTCCGAAGCAGGTTTAGACTGAAAATGTTGCTCTGTTCCAGTTTCTTCTCCTTTTCTTTAGATTTACACGATCGAGTTTCTATTTTAAGAATGTTGTTATTACTCTACGATTCCTCGCTCTGTTTACATCATATTTACAGCTTCAATGCTCCGTTCGCTCTTTTTGTATGTATGTTTGCTTGGTTGCACGCGGTTATACGCAATACCTCAGGGAGATGAACGCCTTTGCCTTGCATAGTTCCAGGTCACACTTGGGCAAGGCGTAGTACCTGTTAGCCTTCCTCTCAAGTTATGGAGGTTTACTATACTGTGAGAAGCACGCTTGATTGAACACAACTTTATACTTATTCACATTTTTCTGGATATCTTTTCCATTTGCCGAGCGGCCTTATTTATTTCAGTTGGTATGTTGTATAAAACGGCGCCCAAAGGTTGTTGTTCAGTCATATTGTAACCGGATCTCATTTAATACTTGGGCAAAGATACTAACAGTATTTAATGGCTACCAAGAAACTAAATAAATAAACTATGAAATAAGCAAATCGAAATAAAAATAAAATAATTCGCCCCTAACCATCCTGCCCCCACCTTTATAAAAAAGAAAAACTATAAATACACCAAGACTCAAAGGAAAAGGAAAAGAAACCACAACAATTGTTCCTGATGATAATCAGATGCACCGATAGAAAGCATATATATATATATATATATATATATATATATATATATATATATATATATATATATATATATATATATATATACTAGCTAAAGTACCCGTTATTGACTGGGTTCAAAAACAGTCTACAGAAAATGAACTCTAATTTATGAAAGTATGATAGGTTATGAAAAGAAAGGGTTGTAATGAGATAGCTTCGAATTTGAGGGTATCAAAACAAAGCAAAATATTATGAAAGCAAAAATAAAATAGATAAACCCCATAATTTATTATACCATACCTGTTCACACTGAAACACTTATCAAAATATTCTGTGGATCTATATTAAAAAAACTTGTTAAGCTTTGTGACATATTTCCATTCTATGGAGGTCAGGCGCGAACGAACACCCCATACTTTTATTATACAATATTTCTTCAAACTTAAACATAATTATCAAAGTATACTTACGCAGATAGATATGAAAATTCTGTGACAGAAGTCTGACGAAGTTACTGGATCGTTAATACGATTCAGTAGCGGAACATGTGTAACTAAACAGATAAAACGGTAATAAAATAATATATATATATATATATATATATATATATATATATATTTGCTCTGCAATAGTATTGAGCACCTTTTTCAAGTTTTCACTTTTTACCAGTTCTGATATATACATACATACATACATACATACATATATATATATATATATATATATATATATATATATATATATATATATATATATTGTTTATATGTATATGCGTATGTATGTGCATACATGTCTCAGCTGCCGGAAAGCTTAAACTCCATGATAATAAAACATGCACACCCTGCCGCTGCTTAGTCATCTCATTATTTAGGCTTGTCTCTCTGCAATCAGTGGTAGAGTTTGAGAATAGAATTTTTTTTTTAATATGTGTAACACAAGCATGTTGTTGTGTCGAGATTGTCGTGTGCAGAGATCTTTCTAAATATTGTTTTAAAAAAAAGACCTATGGCGAAAGCTGAGTGGTCACGTCCACAGACTTGACGAGCTAAAAGTGCGTAACTGCAAATCTGCACAACTATTTATTTAACATGTCGACTAAATCGCTTACAGGGTGGAAGCAACTTCGGTGGATGATCTGGTGTCCAAACAGCCTTTTCTGGGGGTACACTGCTCATCCATGAACTTGAGAAGGGTCTAGAAAAGGTGACCTAAAAATTGCCTATCCTTTTTTATTAGCAAGTCGGCTTCCTGCGATCGGCAGCTGCTCTATGTTTGCAGAAGAAACACGATATAATTAAAAAATATGAAACAAAAAAAATCAAAATTTCATCAGGAGTAACTTTACTGTTGCTACGTGGAAAACAGAACTTTGCTGGATGTCTTAGATAGTGAAAGACATGGGCGTAGAATAGCCATCATTGCAAGAGAGCTCGCTAGGTACAGCATAGACATTGCGACATTGTCAGAAACACGCTTGAGTGATGAAGATCAATTGATGAAAGTGGGTTCGGGGTTCACCTTCTTCTAGAAAAGAAAGCCATCGGGGCTGACGCGAGAAGGTGGGATTGGCTTTGCAGTGCGATCTTATTTGGTGAAGAGGTTTGAACACCCAATCTGTGTAAATGACAGAATTATGACAATGCGCCTCCCTCTTGCACACAGTAGGTATATGACGATTTTATTTGTAAACGCCCCTACCATGACGAAGACCATTACAGCGTTTTACCGAAATCTCAGCCGTAGCATTTCTTCTGTTCCTTTATCTGAAATTGCCTTACTCATGGGTGATTTAAATGCAAGGGTTAGCAAGAGTCATCACACCTGGGACTCTCTCGCCCTGTTTCGTGTCAGCAAGGTCAACAGTAATGGTATGCATCTTCTCCATCTATGCAGTCAGTTCGACCTTGCTATCTGCAACACTTTCTTCAGCCACGAGAAATTCCATGTTTACTTGGACCCATCATCGTTCAAAACGAGGTCATTTGATTGATTGCATCGTTACCAGCGGAACAGATTTGCAAGATATTTATAGTTTGCGTGTCACTGGGTGGGGCCCAATGCATAACAGATGACTTTTTGGTCCGCGGAAAGCTGAAAATTTGTATCAGAGTAAGTGTAGGTCAGGTGGGTTGATTTATCCAAGCTCGATGATCCAAGTGTACGTGAAAAACTTCGATCCGTAGTTAATTCTACTCTTTTCAATGGATCGTGGGCGCATTTTAAAAATGCACTATGATATAAGTGTAGATGTTTTGGCTTCCGCAAATCTAAACATCAGGATTAGGTTGATAATAATGATTCTGAAATAACTCAACTCTTGAGTTGCATCATGAAATGTTATCTGCCTCTTATGAAAATCGAGAATCCCTCCAGGAACGATGCCATGATTTTCTCTGCCCAGCAGTTTCAGGAGAAACTTACTGAACATCGTCCTCCGTTTTATCAGATATTTGTTGATTTTACCAAGGCATTTCATACGGTGAACAGAAAGGCCCTATGGACAATTCTGTTAAAGTTGGGATGGCCACCTCAATTTCTACGGTTACTCAGGGAGCTCCACACTAATATGAAGACTCGCCTAAACTTCAATGGATGTTCATAAGAACCCATGTCAGTGGCAAATGGCGTGAAGCAGGGGATATACCAGCACCCACACTTTTTTCTATTTATTTTTCTTTTCTGTGCATTTAAGGAGTGTTTTCTGGGTGTTTATTTGCGTTTCAGAACTACAGGTACCTGGATCCTTCTCTTATTTAAGGATTTAATTATGTTAAGTAATAATACCACAGCATATGATTTTTATAAGAAAACTATCGTGCCATACTCAGTCAGAAGCCTTAGATATATTTAGGGCTACTGTCCTAGCCTCCCCTTCGTTATCTAGTACATTGTATACATGTTCAGGGTTAGGATATCTTCAGTAGAACAGGCTTACCTAAACTCATCCTATTGGTCAGACATAATAGTAGCAGCAGTATCGTGGTGGACTAGAGCTTGATTAATTATGGACGCAAATATTTTGGCGCAAAGAGGGAGGAGGATAATGGGACGATAATTTAATGTGTTAGTTCTTTCGCCAGAATTCTTGTAAACTGGCAGCACAAAAGCAGTGTCCAGCAGTCAAGAAAGTAAGATTTGTTAATGCATTTGTTGAAAAGTTTGGAGAGAACTGGACCAACCTCAGCAGAGTATTTCGCTAATAGTACAGCTGGGATAAGATTAGGTCTGCATGCTTTTGAGTTTAGTTTTTTTTATAGTATAATCTACATGAGATTGAGTGATGTTCAGATCATCTACTGTGGATTCTGTCGTACCCGGGAAATCTGAGAGGGAGTCGTTCGCTAGGTCCAAAGTAGAGTTGGAAGCAAACCTACGGGCAAGCATGTTAGCTTTCTCGGTTGGCACGCTAACAACTTTAAGATTGTTTGATAGTGAATGATTTTTTTACAATGTTATAGATTTTCCAGACTATCTCTTGTCACTCTTTTGCAAATGTATGTTTGCCTGATTAGGTTTTGGTAGATGTGTAAAACATGCTTTTGTGCAGATATGCATATAATATATTTTCCCATCTGCGCAATGCCTCATTCTTGTGTTTTTTTCACAAATTTTCAATGGAATGTGCTATAAGATCGTAACAATTGTGCATCCTGGATGTAAATACTTCCGATTGACATGACAAGTAACAAAATACAACCCATGTAGTATAGATATCTGCACATAGACGAGAGCTTTCTAGTTTAATTGCGTCTTCCCTCGAACTGTTTTTCTTGCTTCCTTGTACTTTATCACCATGCAGAAGTTTAAATGTAACCTAAAAATGTCTTCTATCTATCTACCTACCTACTTTTCTATCTATCTATCCATCTATATATCTATCTCTCTCTCTCTCTCTCTCTCTATATATATATATATATATATATATATATATATATATATATGTATATACCCCATGCCAGAATTATATGCAAATCGATATTTTTGTTCTAACTTCGATAGTTTTCAATGAAAATTCGTGCAACACTGATGCATGTTAAGATAGAAATTTATAAGCTGATCCGCACAATAGCGAGCAAACGGCAGTCATTTTGGTGACTTGCAGTTGTTTCAACGTGCCAACTTTATATACAAGATGGGACGTAAAGGTGCTTTAAGTCAAGCTGTGAAGTCTAAAATTTTAAAAGACTCCATAATAAGATTTCCACCTTAGAAATCGACAAAGAATTACACCGTGATCATCGTACAATAAAAAAATACTGTACTAACCTTCAACTTTGCAAATGGAAAATTAGTAAGAAATCATATCTGTCACGTCGAACAATGAGCAAAATCAAGAGAGAAGTTCGCCGTAACCTACTTGAAACTAAAAACAAGTTTGTTTGTTTTTTAAAGCGGGCGTTCCTGATGTTCCCAAATCAACTCGTTGCCGTATCCTGAGGACGATTGCACAATTTGGAAAGTCAGGTTCAATTTTAAAATTAATTGTGAAACAGTGTAGCTTCTGTAGATATTAATTTAATTGTGAAAGAAGAAAGCGACAATAATTCGACTATATTATAATATGGATAACATGAATCCCTTTCTATAATTACACTAAGCTTAATTAACATTTATTTTTGTTCTTTTTTAATCCCAATTCTTTCATATTCCGAATCTATCATTTAGATTGGTGTAATTATTTGATGATACTTCGCTTTGTTACAATAATTTGAACGCTAAAAAGAGTTCAAATCCATTAAATATACACCCTTATCCAACCATGCAAAACATATCATTAACTACATTCCCAAATCCATAGAAAATAGAACCATTACCAACTCCTCAAAACGAGAAATATTTGATGAGTTCGAAACCTTCTGCAGCGTTAACAAATCGTGGCTATACAAAAGCCACCATGAACTACATTGAACCATCCCCCCTTTATAATAACAATAGACATAAAAGACACAGAGCTAACAAGAAACATTTGGTTCAACCCTCATTTTAATTTTATGATCAAGGAAAAACTTGGAATTTTTTAAAAAAATTGAGTAAACACACATTTGTCCCAAAGCAACATATTACATAAAATATTTAATAAAAATACTATCAAGCTCAGCTAGATTTGCAGCGATAATTTAGAAAGAAAAATAAAAAACACGATAATAGAATACTAAACAATAGCGACAATAGTTACAATAATGTTAGTAACACTCACAACTGTAATTGCATAAATACGGCAGAATGCCTACTTGGACAACAATGCTTACAATTTGAAGTTGTCTGCAATGCCACTATTGCATCAATAGAAAATTTAAATGATAAAAAATATTATATCGAACTTGCACCTCGGTTAAAGATCGCTTTAGAAGTTACAAATGCTCCTTTACTAACCCCAAACACCCGAACAAAACCTTCCTAACAAAGCATTATTAAACCTAATCCAAAATAATCTTACATCCATTAATTGTAAATCCCTATATTCACCTTACTGTCTTTGTCTGCATGAAAAAGTTTGGGTCCCTCGACAAAAGGAGGTTGGACCTGTAAATTCGCCCTTGTTCGTTCGTCTGTTCTTCCGTTCGTCGGTCCGCACTTTTCAATAACTACACCTTGGAATCTTTTGAAATTTTGCACAAACATTAAAAATGATATGAGTAAAATAATAACAACAGATTTTCCGGAAAAACTCCGGTTACCAACTTTAGGGTGTCTTTCGATTTAAAATGGCTTAAATTTACACTTTTGTGCTTATTAAAAACAATTGATGCCTTGGATTTTTATAAAATGATCTACAAAGTTGTAACTGATTTCTATATGATTTTGTTTGTCTATACTTCACCATACTTCTTGAGTGTGCCTCAGGGGCTATTATAGGGCTAACAAAAAACACTCCATTTTTCGGACTATTTTACCATATTCGTAAAAAATTTTCTATGTATGTCTATTTAGCAGTTTTGCATGGTGCTGAACTCAAATTTTAATATGCTATGGTCTTGGGGACATTTTGGGGCTAAATAAGGAGAGGGGCAAATGATGGACTTAGTCATTTCTTTTATTTTCATGGTGCAGAACTCAAATTTACATATGTTAAGGCCTTAAACTGCATGTGTGTTCATTTTCACCAGAATTTGAGTCCACTGGCGACTTTTAGAGTAATATGTGAAGGAAGGGCAAATGCTGAACTTAGTTATTGTTTATGCCTCGTCCTCTTGTGCACTCACGAAGGACAATGCTTGCTTCACTTGTTTATCTATATATATTAAAGATAGAGACAAACTGCTAAATATTAGAAGTGAAGTGTTAATTGCTTGCAAACATCAAAAATCCCACCTCCTTAGCAACTCTTCACCACACTAAACCATTTTCATTAAACATAATCCTACTTACACAGATTACTTTAATTTTATTCCATGTAATAATACATAATATTAATAGTTATTTATCCTTCACCCCATAAGTAATAATTATAAAACAAGAGTTATTCATCTTTTATTTCATTAGTAATAATAATAATAATTGTTATTATTTTTCTTTTTATTCCATTAGTAATAATTATACAATAATAGATATTTACTACTACTACTACTGCTACTACTGCTACTTATAATAATAATAATAATAATAATAATAATAATAATAATAATAATAATAATAGTTATATATCTTTTATTCCATCACTAATAATTATAAAATATTAATTATTTTTTATCGGATTACTACTAATAATGATAATAATACATTTTTTCAACTAATAATTATAAATGTAAGCAATTTATCTTCTTTTCCATCATTATTATTATTATTATTATTAATAATAATAATAATAATAATAATAATAATAATAATGATAATAATAATAGTTATTTATATTTGATTCCATTAGAAACAATTATAAAATATAGTCATCTATCTTTTATTTCATTAGTAATTATACTTATTATTTATTCTATTCAATTAGTAATAATTAAAAAATAATAGTTATTGTTCGTTTTACCCTATTGATAATAATAATAATAATAATAATAATAAAATTGTTATTTATATTTTATTAATTTAATACTCATAATAATATCATAATAATGATAATAGTTATTTATTTTTATTACATAACTAATTACTATTATATAATACTTTTTTGTTTTATTCCGTTAGTAATTAAAATTATAACAATAATAATTATTTATCTTTTATTTAATTAGTAATAATTATTACATAATAATAATTTTTCATTCGTAATAATTAATAATAATAATTTATATTTTTTCATCAGTAATAATAATAATTACTTATCTTTTATTTATAATTAAATCATAGTTATTCATCTTTTACTCCATTAATAATAAGAGTTATTGATCTTTTATTAGAATATAATCGTTATTTATCTTTTATTCCATTAGTAATAATAATATTAGTTATTTATGTTTATTACATTAGCAATAATAATAATTTTGTATCGTTCATCCCATTAGTAATAATTATAATAATACCTATATACCACTTATTGCTTAACCTTACTTAGGATTTATTAAATAAAATCACCCAACTTCATTGTCTCGGAAAAAAATACGGGAGCCCTCTCCACCCCACATACACATGGAAATAAACACATGCATGCACACATGCATGCATACACACAGAATTCTCGCACACATACATACGCATATACACACATATGCAAATATACACACATAGAGGCACACATACAAGCATGCACCTACACATGCACACACATACATATATGTAAAATACACACGAAGGAGCGTTCCAAAGGTCATATATCTTCAATGATCAGAATGAAGGTGATGGGTTCACTTCAATGAGTTTGACATGAATAAAAAAAACAAAAAAAGAACAATGGAAATTTAGGGTTCAAGATTTTACCTAAAATTTGGTCAGTATATTCCTATTACTATTCTAACTAATATTTGGGGTAGTAATTACAAAATTAAAGTTTAGAAAGTTTATTTTAAAGGAAAAATATAACTCAACTAACGCAAAAAATATTGGATACATTGATTAAATATTTGGTTGCATAGCCTTTATTGCGTTCACCAGCTTCCAATCGCTTTCTGTCATAGTTACACGCATGTTTTTTTGCAAAGATATGTAGGTATTTTGCGCACTTCTTCTTTGCAGAAGTGTTCTAGTTGTTGAATATGTTGTGGATTCTTCTTGTGAACATTTATCTTCAATATTTTCCACAAATTTTCAATTGTGTTGAGGTCTGGAGACTGACTGGGCTAAATAAGAACGTCAATTCCGTTATTTCGAAGTCATTCTTTGGTTAGTTTGGCAGTATGCTTGGGATCATTGTCCTGCTGAAACACGAATTTGCTATTATGTCCCAACAAATCAGCAGATTTCTGGACCTTTTCTCCAAAATCTCCCTGTACATACGTCCATTCATTCTACCATTGATGATTTCACCAGTACCTTTGGATAAGAAACACCCCCATACTATAATCGATCCACCGTCAAACTTAACCATAGGAATGGTATTCTTTTTGTTATAGGCGATGCCATTTTACGCCATACATGTGTTGCTGTGTTTCTTCCAAAGATTTCGATTTTCGTTTCGTCTGACCAGATTACCTTGTTTCAAAATTCTTGTGGTTGTTCCCCATATGTTTTAACATAATTCAAACGTGATCGGACATGTTTAAGTTTCTATAATGGAACTTTTCTTGGGGACCTTGATACAAAACCTGCACGATTAAGAACTCTACTGATTGTATCTTTGCTAAAAATAATCCCAGCTTATCTGAGGTCGGTTTGAATTTCACCACGAGTAAGAAAAGGGTTTTTGTCCCTTTCTGTTTACCAAATTTTAGGTAAAATCTTGAACTCTAATTAAAGTTATGAAGAAAACTGTAATGTATCCAACACTTTTGCCTCGCACTGTATATGCATACATACGCATACATACATATGCGCACAAACATATGCATATATACATACACACATATACATATATATATATATACATGCATATATATACATACACATATGCATGCATATATACATATACACATACATATACATATATAAATATGCATACACATATACACTTATACATATACATATAAACATATATACACATATACATACATATATGCCTGTAATTATGGTAGGTCAGATATTACATGCTTCTAGCCGGGCAGGCCTTCACGCGTAACAAATTTTGCATCGCCACACGGCATGTTTTGTTTTTTGTTTTTTGTAGACAAATGTCTGACGGGAGTATCTGTACAAAAATATTATTGCAGAGTACAACACCTAAGTCTCTCTCTCTCTCTCTCTCTCTCTCTCTCTCGATTCAAGATTTTGAGATCCAGCAACAAGCATGAGCAAGATAACCAACAACAAGTAAAACTGCAGGCAATCTTAATGCGAGAACTGGTCTTCCGCTTTATGTTTTTTTTATCAGAGTTTGCTTCTCCTAGAGGGTTTGCCTTCACCACGGCTTACGGGAGCCCTCTCCGCCATAAGGCAATTCGGTGCATGTCTAGAATGTAGGTTGCTGAGCACCATAGCATATTCCACAAATATGTGGGTCATGCGTTCCGCAGCTGACAGGACCTAAGCTTCTCTGGAGGTTTCTGTCAGGGTTATTCACCCTCAGCGTTTGTTTAAAGAACCTTGGCACACAAGGTAGTGGAGGTCCAGTTATACAGCGTCGGACACACTGTTCATCAGAGTGTCAACAATAAATAAATAAAAACAACTCAAAACACACGAGAGCTAAAAAAAAAAAAAGGTGGTCATGAGTGGCGGTGTCTGCGAAAATCCCAAACCAAAGGAGCGACCAAAACGGAAGAACTCCCCAGCGATCACGACGACGGTGATGGTGGGTCCAATTGAACGAATTGAAATAATTTGCTTTTACCTATTCATGTTCAAATCAATTTAAATAAATTAATACATAAATAAAAAAAAATACATGTCCGACAAAAAAACAAACAAAAAATAATAATTAAGGACTCTTGGCCTCTTTGATGATGATGATGATGATGATGATGATGATGATGATGATGATGATGATGATGATGACGACGACCATCATCATCATCATCATCATCATCATAATCATAATCATCATAATCATAATCATCATCATCATCACAAATAAACATAAGTAAAAAGTAATACAACTCCGAGAGAAACGATACGTGTAATGAACAGATCTTGGTCGCAATCCTCTGTTAAAACGGTTCATATAGGGGGGTAAAAATAATATATATATATATATATATATATATATATATATATATATATATATATATATATATATATATATATATATATATATATATATAGTTCAATTCTTACTCAAATAACATAGTAATAATTTATTGAGCAGTTTCTGTTTACTGATATTGTTTATATAAATATGTATCCTTTTTGTATGTGCTTAAAATCCCGGACTGTGGAAAAAAAACTGCTTGCGTTGAATCTCAACTTGAAACACACACACATTCATATGCAAATACAAATACACACATGCACACACACACACATATATATATGTATATGTATGTATATATATATATATATATGTGTGTGTGTGTGTGTGTGTGTGTGTGTTTTGGCTTCTTTCTTTTCCCTGTAGCCCTTTTGTTCCTTGTCTTTCCTTTCTTTTCATGCGTTTCTGTTTACGACATGTTGTGTCCCACAATTACACACAAAAACGCGACCTCTTTCCACCCATTGAAAACTTGTTAAGTAGTCGTTATCGAATTGCGACCTTGTTATCGCTATTATTATTGTTGTTGTTGTTGTTGCCTCTTACACAACACAAACCGTATACCTTCTTCAACCCTCGATAACTTTGTTTACTTTCTGCGCCCGCGATTACGCAACACACCAGCTCTGGCTCATGGCGTAAAGACGTTGGTTCTAAAATCCAATACTAAGATGCTAAAAGAGCACGTGTTTGATTTCTCTTGTTAAATGCGTCGATTTCTTTAAATATTATTACAGTATTCGATATAATTCCGAAAAGGCAAATGCTCTATTATTTACTATAACAGTCAATGGCGGAAATCCTTTAAGGAAGGCTGTACTGGAATTGGAGCAAAACTGGATGGTAATATTCAATGCTGCTGAGACTAACTACAATCCCTTGTATCCTCTGAAAATAAATACGCTCGACAAACTCGACAAGGAGCAAAATCCCGCCCCTAAGCAATAAAGATTCTTAGATTACAGAAAGCCGTCTACACTAATGGTCTCTTACTTAAGACTGCTAGGCTTTGGAATTCCCTTCCAGGTCCCTTTTTCCCCTTACTGTACTGACATGCAGAAGTTCCAGTGTAATATAAATAGACATCTCGCAACCCAACGTCCTACATAGTATCCCTGAATATTATGACCCAGATAGTGTCCTCCTACATCAAAGTGGAACTATGCTTTGTTTGGGATGAAAATGCAATAAATAAAATTTATTTGTTCTTTCGTCGTATTATTATTTTTTAAATTGTTTCAAGTGTCGCACACTATTTATGGAGATATGAATGAGGTTGCTGAAAGTAAATCGAAAATCCTTTCTTTACTCTCAGTGGTTTTTACACTCTAAGGTTTACATCTGTAAAACTTTCCTTTACTCTCTCAATGTTCCTAAAGCTAAACGGAAATTCTGTGAGCAGAGCATTTTTCTTCCTTGAACTGCTTGTCTGTTAAAGCAATATCGCAGAGTTGCTTGCAAGCTGACTATAACGTCTGGATGAACTGCCTTTAAAAGAAAAGTAACTCTAATTTACACAATTACCGATCATCACAGTTCCAATTAATTATCATTCTTAAGTTACTTCCAAACCTTGATTAGCAGTGACTGCATTATCAATATATATCAATATGTATATATATATATATGTGTGTGTGTGTGTGTGTGTGTGTGTGTGTGTGTGTGTGTGTGCGTGGCAAAAAATGCTTGTTCAATTATTTTTTACCTTTTATGTATAGCAATCCTTTAATGTATGAAGCTCGATGTTACTGCAGAATGACAAAAATTCTATATTAAAAATTCCAAGATGTCCATCTTCCCGTTTGTTTCTTTCAGCATGTGAAACTGTTCAATTCTTGACAGTACCTGTTTTGTAGCGCAGAATACTTCCTGTAATTGTTAGGTCAGTATTTGAATTTATTTATCCCTTACTTATCAGAAATATAGGAACTTTTAAACTTTAAAGAAAATAAAGGAATGTGGGCATTCTTACAAAATCTGAAAATCGGAAGAAAAATTTCATTTTTGTTTCTTTGTGTTTTTGCTATTTTTGAATTTAAATTTTTCTTTAGGTTACACCATCTTTTACTTTAACCTTTTATATTAAATATATATATATATATATATATATATATATATATATGTATGTATTATGCGTGTGTATGTGTGTGTGTATTTGTATAATTTAAAAATATTCACCAGATTTTCTTTATTGTCTGCCGGTAAAAAATCTTATACGCACAGTAATATAAAAAACTATTAAACTGTATAACGAATCTTTGAAGTTATTTCCATGGTAACGTTGAAAACTCATAAACTATTTAATTGATTAGACTAAAGTTTGAAAGTGTTTTTAAATGACAACTATTCATGGAATTTGCGTTTATATTTACCACAGATAGAGAGTGGGGACATCATTTACAGTGATTTTTGTGAAAGTTTGGCAGAGATTGGAGTTCAGTCGAGTAGTTGCTATGAAAAAAAACGATAAAATAGAGACAGGCTCGCAAAGTTTCTTCTGTGGGGAAAAGATTGCAGGGAAGAGAAAGTGGCATCACCTACTGGGTTTCGAATCTGGTTTTAAATTCTAACAAAGCTGGATAAGGGTGCCGAGTAGCTCCTGTCGAGATGTGGTAACTTTATTCCATTTTAGGAAGTACATGGCTCTAATACAGATAGAAGATTGCATCGGCAGTTAGATACCTGCTTGAAACGGTAGTGATTCAACCATTTTTCCAGCGATCTTGGCAACAGATTTGATGTATGTGTTTCATTTCAGATCAGAAGTGAAGGTCCGTCCCAGAAGTTTGTCAGAACACAGATCTTTTCTAAGACAAATGACATTCACTTAAATTGGGATGTGATGGAGGTCAGAGTGATTACTTTTCAGCGTATTGCCCATTCATATTTATGGCTAAAAACAATTAATCGTATCAGATTCATTCATATTGATTACATACGTGAATGTTTAAAAAATCAGAAGTTGAAATTCCTCCAAAATTTGGACGGTACTTAAAAATATACGAGCTGATCATACAATACGCTTAAACATGATATTTAACTTCCTGCAGATTACGTATGTATTATTATAGAATCAACTCTCTATCGAATATTATATATCATAATCAATAATTTTTCTGGTGGAATTCGCAAAAAATAAAAATTAATAAAAATATAATTATGTCGTTCATCATTTTCTGTCCGTACTGTTTACAATATCACGTCAGTTAATACTTGGTATGACAATAAATGCCTTAAAAAAGGTCACTTCTGATAAATGTTTAGTTTTAAAATATACAAACGAATAAATGATTTGCGGCGATTTTAAATGATACTTCTTTTACTGTAAATTGAGTTGATTAATAAGCAAAAATTAAAATAAAATGCTGAGGCATACCCGAGCTTGAGGATCGTTCAATCTGTAGTCGACTGCTTCACCACTGAGCTATTTGACCAAAGGCTAACATACCTGTTTTTTAAGAATAAATGATATGTTGAGATTTGTTTACCTCCTTTGGCTAGAGTAACGTAGAATAGAAATACTTCCTATTTGTAGAAATACTTTTTTTTTGTATTTTAAGAGTGAAAACACTATTTCAAGATTGGAATTTTTAAAAAATATTTAGGAACCTTGCTAGACATATCAATTACGTTTGTGTAAAATGTGCCAAAGATAGGCTCAGTCGTTTCGTAACCTATGGTGAAGGAACTCTCACACAAAGTAATTTTTATATAAGATTATATATATATATATATAGTAGCGTTTGTGTATGTGTACAACTCCCAACGGCCAAACACATATGAAGGTCATATGTGTGTACACCTCTTCTGGTCAAGAAATATAACGTCCATGATAGGATACTTCTGTCAACAGAGACATTATATTGTATACGTAATTTCCATATATAGCATTCTTCAACCCACATTTACATTATTGAGTTACGGTCATTAGCATATCACATTAAATTAAATCTATTTAAATAATTAGCTTGATAACATTACTTATTATTATTATTATTATTTGTTGCAACGGCACTAATTATTTTTTTTTAATTATTTAGTTTATTTAAATTTCAAGTTATATTTGATTTAACTTATTTTATCTGAAATCTGAAACCGTTTTATTTTCAAACCAAAAACCACAAAACCAAAAAGGGAAATAACTGTGATAGTTTAATTGAAAAAGTGTTTTAAACGGAGAACGTTATTAAATATTTTATGTAATAGATTTGTTTTCATTTCGAAATATTATTCTAAGCTGAATTGTTATTTAATTATTTTTTGTTTTATTCTTAATTTTTAAGTAACATTTTTTATTTGTTAGAGAAAAATAATTAAAACTAATGTCCTCATTTACTTGCATCCTCACGAGGGCAGAGTTACTCAGAGACACAGACACATGTGAACAAAATCCATCACCCCTGCTCATTTTGTTTTTCGTTTATAAAATTTTATGGGTGTTGCCCAGGATTTATTATAATAATTATACGATAGCAAATTGCCTGCGAAAGAGATTTTCTTTATAATTTATTTAATAGCTTAAATTAAAAATAGTCAATTTTTACGACGTGACCCAACGTCGTTTAACCCCTAGAAAAAAATTAAGACCTGTTTTCTTGTGGCCTAATGCGTTTAAGCAGTCTTTATAAATAATATGAAAGAAGAAATTTTGAAAAAAAATTAACATTGTTTCGTAGGGGATGACTTTTCTATATAAATTTAACGTAAAATGAAACCCCACTTTTTGGCCACAAAGCGTTCAACCCGGCACGTCATCTCTAGCATTTTTCAAGTTTGGCGACCGAGAAGGGGGGGGTGACAAAACCTGACAAATACAAAATTTTTAAGTTTTTATGTGGTGGGGAGGGGCGGACATTACATTTGAAACATAAAATAACGATAAATTTAATTAATTTTTTTATGAAACCATTCTGTACTTTCACCTAACAATTTTATAAGCGGAACGAACCCCAAAATATGACAAATTCAATTTGGGGGGAGGGGTTACATTAGGAGTATAAAATGACGAAAAATTTAATTTAAGTGTTTTTGGAATTAATTTTGGGTAGATCTTTTTTGTTTTTTTTTTGCGATCGCACGGGCATTCGCTGCTATTTGTGTGTGTGTGTGTGTGTGTGTGTGTGTCTGTGTGTGTGTCTGTGTGTCTGTGTGTGTGTGTTGAATTATAAGAGAAAGAAAATTAAAAGTGTAAGTTGAACTTTACAATAAAAATTTATTGTTCGACTGAATACTCCATAAAACAATTTAATTTTCAACTTACAGATTTAATTTTATTTCCCTTATAATAAGCTCTACTCTTTATTGCGAATTGAGCTTTTTTATTCGGTTGGGATTAAATTATCTATATAAAAACCCTGGTATTTAGATTAGATTGAAGTTTACGATTGCGTATATCAGGTAAACACTAGATCCTTTTGATTTCCTTACTTTCATATTTAATTATATTACACAACAAACATTTGGAAATAACCACAAGCACTTAAATTTATCCTTATTTGCATATCTATTTTTAAACGATGTCTAATAAAGAAATAATTAGTAATATACATTTCCAATGTATATTTTTATAGTTTCTTAGATATATGCGATGTTTCTCGGAAGATATTATTATAATCTTTTCTTACATACAAGAAAATACTTAGTGTCAGTGTGTTGGAGTGCGTTTTTCATGGATTCCAAAAAAGCTTGGCACATTTTTTTTTCACATAAATATATTTCATGTGTCTGCGAATGTTCTTAGATAGATGTTGTGTCGGAATGTCTCAGACAATATCGAAAATCGATAATCGGGAAACTCTGATTAAGGAACGTACAGTTCGATTTTGACCGATGTTAATATCCTTATACAACCTAACGTCACAAGTGCATTTGATAAGTTTCATCACCGTATAACAAAGGTACTACACTTATAATTATGTGTTTTTATAAGATAGAAGCGTGTTGTGAATAAATGTTTCTAAGTTTTAGGATTAAAGTACGAAGGGCCTTAAATAAGTTTTTAGACTTTTTTGTACAGGAATTTAAAATTGTCTTATACTCTTGAAAATTCTGTATTTTATTGCTATACATCTTATGAGATGACTGACAAACTTTTATGATTTCAAGTTCATATGACCAGCTACAGCAGGAATCGGAATACACCCTATTACAGCCTGATTGTCACAGCTGGTGATTTTTTAAAATGTAACCTACGTGAGGACAATTTAGAGAATGAGATGCAATAAAATGCTATTTGAAAATTGGAAAAAAAAGGCCTAAGAAACATATGGCACCCTTTATACTATCTTAAACCATTTTGCATGCATCAAGCATAAGTTTTGAGTGCCATAAGAGATTCAAGGAAGGCAGTGGGTTTGTTAAGGATGATGAGATGTATAGTAGAAGTAAGAAAGCCAAAAAACCGATTTGATTAGTCAAATAAAGAATTTCATGGATAAGGACCGTCGTGTGTCTATAGAGTTCACATTTTGATATTAGTGTGGCAACTGTACACACAATTATTCGCGAGGAACTGAAGATTTGGAAGATTTGTGCGAAGTTTGTCTCAAGAATGCTCAGATAAAGCAGAAAGAAAGACGTTGTTATCTGAATCTATATAATTTCTCATCCTCCATTTAGTCCATAGTTGCTTCCTTATATCTATTACTTTATAGCTGTCGCTATGAAATAATTAGTGGATAAAAGAGGTTGTGACGATAGTCATTTACACAGTCACACAAGAGAACATTCGTGAGGCCTTCTAGAAGTTGTTCGACTATATGCATTCCAGACAGAGGAGATTAGTTCGAAGGGGAGTTTCATGTATGTAATAACACTTACAAAATCTATGGTATATGTAATGAATAATGAACTTTTATAAAATATAGTTCGTTATAAATGCCTGCTTTCATATCAAAACGTTCACATTTCCAATGTATATTTTTATAGTTTCTTAGATATATGCGATGTTTCTCGAAAGAAATATTATTATAATCTTTACTTACATACAAGAAAATACTTAGTGTCTGTGTGTTGGAGTGCGTTTTTCATGGATTACAAAAAAGCTTGGCATATTTTTTCAAGCAAAGACGAACATTAAATTTAAGAAATACAAAACACTTCATAAACGTTTCTTCTATATTATGTTTGTTTTTATTTCAATTTCATGTGCTTTTATTATTGCGTCGATAATTGATTTCATTTAGATTACTTAGACTTGTGTTCCACCAAGCATGAAACGTATTTATGCTCTTTATTATCACAACAATCTTTAAACCATCCCTGTAATGATCGGTGCTTGTTGATTGTGAGGTGGGAGTTTAGTTCTGTGCCTTTCTAGAAGGTCCACTCTCCCAGGCTTTGCCTTCTCTCTTTGAGCAGGGGTTAGTTGATTGCTGATCGCCTGAGGCGCCCTCACTGGAGAATGCCAGCAGGGCTGTCAAGCCAATTTTTGCAAGTCAGAGTGTCTCTCATCGGGGTTGCTGACTTCTCTATCCACTTTCTGACACTCCTGTCAAAGTTCTTGCAGTGGAAGAGAACTAAATAACGTAGATTGTCATAGGAAACAACTTCACAAATTTTATATCTGATTTTTACACGTGATTCACTTATCAACGCCTGAATTTGATGATAAAGATGAATGAGAGTAAAGCAGTCAGTGAGACAATAACGTATTGATCGGTTTAGGTGAAAATAGAATTTGATCATTCAAGGAAATGGCTAAAGAACTTGTTTTACATTGGACTTGAAAACAATCGAGTTGTAGTACGCTCGAAAGCAGGTCCGTAGTACAGATTTCGGCAAGTGGGTAGTTATAAGTTTGAAAAAAAAATGTTCATTGAATGTGCGTTTAAATTTAGGCACAGAAAGAGGGTTGAGAAAAATTTTTGACAGTGGTTGTAGCTAGACGAATTTTTTTCTGCATTTTTTTGAGAAACTTTGATTGAAGCTCAGTCAAGCACTTGTCATGAAAATAAAAAAATAGAAAGAGGAAATAGTCTTGCAGTATCTTTTCTGTTAGAATAAGGTTACAACGAGAGAAAGACATTGCATACTGGGTTTTGAAGCGGGTTTGGAGGCCAGGAATTTGACACGAAAGTAATTTGGTATTTATACATTGAATAATCAGCGTAATATTGAATGAATCTTCACAACAATGAAATGTAATGACGTCAAATTAAACAATATTTTGAATAATTTGTCTTTTTTCATTTATTTAACACATTGTTGTTGTTGTTGTTGTTGTTCCTCCTCCTCCCCCTCCTCCATATTAGTTTCAACATTTGGATGTTTTTAGTTGGATTTTTTTTCTTGAACATCATATCAATTCGTTTGGCTTTGGATATTCGAGCTGTATTAACACTGCTGCCGTTTCTTTTTATAAATTGGGAAAAGAATTTTCTTCTCAATCTGATTAAGCCATTTTATTGGCTTTTTGTTTTAGTCTCAAGTGATTAAATTACAATACGAATTACCTTGACTTTCTTACAGTTCGATGCGTTGGCATTGTATTATTATTATTGTTGTTTATAACTTTCTGGTGTTTTTATTATTTAATTTTTTTTAAATGTTTAATACTTCGTTTATAACGGCTTTTATAAAGGAAGAAAAGTGTCATCCTAGTGTTTATAACATTATTAAATAACCTGCATCTCGAAGGACATAGAAACCATCTATTTCATATCAAAATGGATTAATGATTGTTCATCTCCGAAGAAAAGAAAAAAAACTGCAAGTAATAATTACAAAAACGACGATTATGGTTATCATTATAATACTCACTCCAGCGATGGATCAAAGATCAAACCATATTGGAGGCATCATATCTAAGGATTGTAAGTACCTGATGCCAAGCAACAGCTGTTTTAAATACCGGGTTGATATCTGGCGGGATTTAATAGCGTTTCATGGTCAAAAATGCTTTTTTAGCCCAGATGAGATGGTAAACTCTCCATTATATAAATCTGTCCTATCCGTCAGTGTGTGTGTGTGAAATTGTGCTTGTTTGTATCTCTCGCTAAAATTGCGACACACGTAATCACCACTGACAAAATTGTCAGCATTTGAAAACCCAGTCTCTCAGTCGACAAATATCCAATAATTGGCTAAAAACATTGATTCTTTTATCGTCAACTAGGCCGTTTTTTACAAGGAGAGGTCAGTTTTTTCGTCGACATTTGTGCAAAATTATCGTACACCTTGCTAGCCTTATTTCGAAACCTGACGACGTCGTTTGTCGCAGTGGGCGCGGGGGATAAACGCTTGGCTTTTTTTACCTTCTTTTCCTCCTTCACGTTGCAGTTCAAGCCTGGCTATTGCAGATATTTTTTGCGCTCGCGTATATACTCGCTGCTGTTTTCATTTTTTAGGAGGTTGGTAAATTTTCTTGTTAGGGCTCTGTTGTTCATTACCCGCATCATAAAACATCAACACCCGGGCAACGTGAGAAAGAAAGATCTTTTCCCAAAGCTTTAAACAAGAGTTGAGAGTATTTTCTTCTTTCCTATTCTTTTCTCCTTTGCGACTGAGCCAATAACGTGTGGGTCCCGGGTATCAACATGTCAACGCATGTGTAAATGTGTGTAACGTTACACTCTGTAATTTTGCTGTCAAACTATAGAATCAGCACACAATTTTGAACAGAATCCTTTTTTAATACCGAGGATAGCATGTTCTCGTTTCGTCAGCCAGGATTGGGTAGAAGTTTTAAGTAATTCGCAATTTTATTTTTTAACGGTTCCCATGCTGAAGCTGACACCTTCAATCTCCAATCGAATGTAACTTTACAACTGAATTATACAAAGTACATCACCTATCACGCCAAATGTCGTTGCGTAAACACCGTTAAAATAACACTCAAAAAACTCCTAAATATTCCTAGATGCCGGAAAGCTTTCTACTCTAATAGAACAGGTTTTTCCCCTCAGGCTACTAGACTTTGGAATTCCCTCCCTGTTTCTTGCCTCGCTGACTGTATAAAAGTGCACAAAATTAAATCTAACATAAACAGACATTTTTTTCCTGGCCCCCTGCATGGCTCCCTGGGGAGCATCGATCCTAATATTTGCGTCACATGGCAGTGTATATATTCACTTTGTTTCATAATTTTGTAATTTATATTTTAAATCCTACGATAATATTTTAAGGCCGAAAAAAAATCAAGTAAGACGAATAATCAATACTCATCTAAAAAAAATCATATTTACATTATGAAAGATGTTTGTTGGGTTTTTTTCTTGGGAGTCACCACTTATCAAGGCCCGAAGGCCACTCGGAAATAAGGGTTAATGGCGGCAAGATAGTAGTGTAGTAATCATTAATGGTGTAAATTGGTTGATTGACGGCTTAGGAGGGACTTTACATTAAATTTGAAATATGCCATATTTTAACCGGGAAGCATGTCAGCAGAAAAGTTGAGTAGTTCTGAGAAACGAGATTTCTTCATGGAATTTGTGTTTACATTTAGGCACAGGCAGGGAGTGGGGGAAATCATAGATAGTAGTTGTTAGGGTTAAGGTTAGTTCCTTATACTATTCAAATAATAGTGTGCAAAACTATCAAACTGAAAACGACGTAAGTGGGACGAGAACATCACCATCCGGTTAAGGAAATAACGAGGTTTCCTAGACCGTCATAAAGAAGAACCCTTGAAACAGTATCGCAAGAACGAATTGGATTAAAGCCTTAAATAAAATCGTAACGAAGTGTTATCTGAAAAGTGGTGGCCCTAATAGGCGATACAGAAAAAGAATGCACCAAATATGGAATGAACTTGTTTAGAATAACAGATCAAAAACTTGCAGGAAAATTCCGGGTAATAAGAATAAATGGATGTCTGTCTGTCCTTGTAATTTAAAAGTTCTGAAAACAGAAATTAAGAAAGAGAGTGTGGATATAAAACAAAAAAAAAAAAAAAAATAAACATGATAGGGTTGATGAAGTCTTGAAAGTAGAAAGGAACTACTGAAACTGTAAATGAAAATATTCAACCTTTCAACAATCACACACTTTTCACAGAAACAATTTTTAAACTTATGATTGAACATGGGAAGACAAAAGAAGAGATTGATAGTTTCAGATTGGTAAAAAGAAAATAAGAGCTGGCAATTTAGAACAGCCGCCGAACCTCCGATTTGTGAATGGGAGAAGACTAATGTCTCTCACAACCAAGGTGAATGAAGTCTTGCCATTTTTATCAGTAAATAATTCAGAACAGTGCATTAGCATCATAAAAGCTGTTGCTAATACTGTATTAATGCTGCTTGGAGTAGAGAAATGACGAAAAGAAAGAGGCCTGGTAACGTAAACATCTAAATGGGCAAATAAAGCAACTTCGAAAAGACCTAAGCAGAGTACAAGCTGCTGGAGATGGCAAACTCAAAAGTCAGAGCGTATGTGATGAACTAAATCAAAAATTTAAATACGACAAAATGGTTTTCAGTGCGTAATTGAACGACTGAAATTGCGTATCACAGCTAAAACTGCCAAAGTAAAACATTATAGTGTCAGAATTGAGTAATATAGGCAGAATAGACTGTTTGAGAGCAATTAAAAAACTTTTAGAAGGAATTGAAAGAGGGAAAGAACTTTTACCTAATGTTGATGCATCACGTGTATTCTCGATCGGCCTCTGGGAAAAGGAAGAAACACTTCAAGGTAATGCAGAATGGATCAAAGATTTTGAAAGAGAGATGCCCTCTAGAATGGAGTAACATATGAACATGACAGTAACCGTCGAATTGCTGAAGGTGAACGATAAAAACTTTACAAATTAGAAAGCGCCTGGACTAGACGGAGTCCAGGGATACCGGTTTAAAAACCTCCCAGCTCTTCACCCACCTCATGCAGCAATGTTAAACGACTGTTTGTTGACGGGTAACTTCCCTGGTTGGCCGACAAAAGGAATTACAGTTCTGATTATGATAGATAAGACAAAAGGGGGTGAAATAACAAAATTTAGACTAATCACTTGCCTCTCAGTTATGTGGAAACTTTTCATCAGTATACTGGCTGGAAGTATCTATGGCTTTTTGGACCAAAACAATTTGCTGCCTGACGAAGAGAAAGACTGTTGAAAAAGATCACCAAGGATCAGCTTCTGATCGATAAAATGATTCTAAGAAACAGCAACAGAAGATGTACCAACCTTGCCTAGACTACAGAAAGGCAATTGACATAGTTCCACATTCAAATAGCATGAAGAATTGGGAAACAAATTAAACTTCGGGAAATATTGCATTACGCAAAGTAAAAATTAAGAGGGCAATCTTCCAGGGTGATAGTCGTCCTCCTTTTTTTTTTATCATCTAGATCCCGTTAACATTTCTTATACGGAATGTGAAAGCAGGGTATGAAATCGGAAAAGAACTATCCATTATTTATGGATAACCTTAATTTTTTGGAAAGAATGAGAACCAGCTTGATGAACACGATCATATTGTTTAGTAATGGCATAAGAATGGAATTCGGCATCTTAAAATGTGCTATTCGTGTTATAACAAGAGTTAAGCTAGTCCACTCAGATTGCCTTAAATTCCCAACAACCAAAGATCTGATAAAGAATGTTGACAGCGAGAGAGACTACAAGTATTTAAGGATACTAGAATCGGAAAAAAAACATGAAATGATAAAACGGATTACAGGTAAGAACAACAGAAGATTAAGGGTTATTCTTGAATCACACATGCCCAATCGGAAAACAATATATGCCATCAACGCAAGGGCAGTAGCTATCATTCGATATACTGCTGGTATACTCGACTGTATTGTAGATGAATTATTTTGACACAAAACACGTTAAATGCTTACCATTTATGGGCCGTTTGCTAGAAATAGAGATGTAGATCGACTGTATGTACCTAGAAAAGAAGGTGGTCGAGGCTTATTTAGTGTTGAAGAAGTTGTAAATATTAAAGAAAATCTAAATTTATATCTGAAAGCCATGAAATTCTGTTACATGAAGTGAGAAGAGAAAAGACAAGAAGAGGGGGGGAATTATTTGCAAAGAAACTAACTCAACATCAATATAAAAAATGGAGACATGACAAAGTCGTTCAGGTCTTACACTGGAATATATGTAAACTCTAGGATTAAACCACAATGAGAAGTGATATGAGCATAAACCACAAGTGGTGAAGGAAAACGAATATGTCAAACTTCTTTGGGAGAATACTGAAATTAGAAATAACGACAGCTGGAATTGGTTAGCCAGGGGATATTCTGAAAGACCTAATGAGAACACAATTATGGCAGCATAAGAACAAGCCACTCGCACTAAGCCCATCAAACACTACATCATCAAACACTACATCAACAAACACTACATCAACAAACACTACATCAACAAACACTACATCATCAAACACGACATCATCAAATTGCAGAATCACCGATGTGCAGAATGTGTGATGAAAGGGAAGAAACATTAGCGCGTATTGTATAAGAATGCCCGATGCTAACTCAACATCAATATAAAAAATGGAGACATGACAAAGTCGTTCAGGTCTTACACTGGAATATATGTAAACTTTATGCTTTAAACCACAATGAGAAGTGATATGAGCATAAACCACAAGTGGTGAAGGAAAACGAATATGTCAAACTTCTTTGGGAGAATACTGAAATTAGAAATAACGACAGCTGGAATTGGTTAGCCAGGGGATATTCTGAAAGACCTAATGAGAACACAATTATGGCAGCATAAGAACAAGCCACTCGCACTAAGCCCATCAAACACTACATCATCAAACACTACATCAACAAACACTACATCAACAAACACTATATCAACAAACACTACATCATCAAACACGACATCATCAAATTGCAGAATCACCGATGTGCAGAATGTGTGATGAAAGGGAAGAAACATTAGCGCGTATTGTATAAGAATGCCCGATGCTAACTCAACATCAATATAAAAAATGGAGACATGACAAAGTCGTTCAGGTCTTACACTGGAATATATGTAAACTTTATGCTTTAAACCACAATGAGAAGTGATATGAGCATAAACCACAAGTGGCGAAGGAAAACGAATATGTCAAACTTCTTTGGGATATACGCATACAGACTGATAAAATCCTCAAACACTCAAGACCTGATATAATTTTACTAAATAAAAAAGAAGAGCATTTGCTCAATCATTGACGTAGCTTGGCCTTTTGATCGCAGATTGTAAGAGAAAGAACAAGATAAAATAAATAAATACCAAAGTCTGAAATGGGAATTTGTTAGACTCTGGAAATGTAAAGAAATCAAGGTTATTTCCATTGTAATCGGAACGCTTGAGACCGTAACAAAAAGCCACCATACATGGTTTAATCAGATTGACAAGACAATTTATTTTCAGTTTTACAAAAGGCTTGCCAGTTGGGAACAGCGAAAGTTTTAAGGTACAGGGTGAATATCTAAACCAAAGTCGAGAAATTATTATTATTATTATTATTATTATTATTATTATTATTATTATTATTATTATTCACATAGGTAAACATCAAATATTTTTGGGAGAACAACATCTGGTGTTCCCTGTGGTCTGAGTGATAAGTTCTTTGGTAGTGATAACATTTCTAGTAGAGCACCTGTTTCGATAATATTTACAAACTAATTTACGTTATCGCAACAGCCGTTTACCAGTATTTTCTTGCTGACAATAACCATTTGGTTGGACGTAAGAAGCTACTGATGAAGACCGTGTCTGACGGAGAACTCTGAGTTGTTGAGCAGCGTGCTGTCTGTTCAAATTATATCTATACGACTACAAGTTCATGACAGAACATTGAATTAAATTACTTGTAAAGCAAGAACAAGGATGCAACATTGCGGCGAGGAGACACAGGTAGGAATTTTGCAGATAGTGCAGGACCAATTAGCTGAGAGAAATTTTTAACTATTTTTAAGAGTGACAGACTAGAGGTAGACTAGGGGTGGACGCAGCAACCTAGGCATGGCAACAATACTTCATGCATGGGCGAAGTGTGGCTGCATAAAAATATAGGATATTCTCTAGTAATTTTCTGGCATGATAAGGGGAGTCCACCTTCTTTGAAGCAGCTTCGGCGATGTTCTTAGTGTAAAAAAAATAATCAGCGAATTAGATCCACCGAAATTTTCATGCTACATTTTTATTTGCTATCATTTCATTTGTGAGAGAATCTTTAAAATCACGTTGCTTTCATTGTAAATATGTAAAAATAACAAGTCGTTCCAATTTTCCCGCTTTTGTGGGATTTTTTTTTTTTACAGTTTTAAAGTTTTACGGAGAAAAAATATGAAGTTTGTTTAGAACCTTTCTTCTGCAAAATTTACAAATAACCAATTTTATTTTACACATATTTTACTGTCATTACTTGTTATGGAGGTCGAAATTTCCGCTTTTATTATGGTCATACATACGTTATCACCGTTTACATAAGAACGTTCGATATCGATTTGTAATTAATCTAGTATCAATTGGTTAAAAGGATTGACTTTAATTTAACAAGTAATTGTTCCAAAATAAAATCATGCCATTAAATCAATTAAAACATTTAAATAATTACTTCGATGATTATGAAAAATAATTAAATTGCTGCAAAGACGAAACATATTCGTTCCATTGATTTAAAGAATATTGAGCTAAACTGGTAATTATTTTTATGTAAGTAAATCGCGGTATTATCTTGCATAGACAGGCAGTTCTAAGTAAGAAAATTTATTCATGGGATTTTTGTCTAGTTCTTTATAGAGATGGAGTAAGAGAAACGTAATGTCTAGTAATTGTTGTTAGACGCGTGTTTTATGGGGAAGTTTTGCTGAAGGGGGTTAAATATTTAATTGCAGTGGACCATTTGTTATGAAAATTACGATGAGACAGGAAATAAACTCGCAATTTCTTTTCTGTAAAATAGAGGTCATGGAGAGAAGAAAAAGATATCGCCCACTAGATTTCAAAGTTGGGTTTAAACTGTAAAAGCCAAAAATTGATGCTTTGAGCGGCTCATATCTAATAGATTTATAAAAGCGAAATGTAATGAATATTTCGCTAAAGTTAGTGATAGAATCAGAAATATATTCAGCCTTCTTTTTTTAACACTCGACAAACATTTCCATTTTAAAAACTGATTAGTCTTTTAATCTTGTTGGTTTTACTCACAGGACGTTAGCTAATGTTTTTTATGTGACGATATTTCTGTGGATAGATCATTTTGAAAAGGCGTCCCACTCTTTCGGAACATATTACCGCAGTACTGCTTGTATATCAAATAGATATGCAACTTGTTCAAATTAAAGTCACCAAAGTCTTTCCGCAAAAGAAACTAAACTCCTTTCAAACAATGGACTCATGTTGTACTCCTATCCTATATTTGCTTTATTGATCAATATGCACTAGTAATTCTTGGTCTCGTTAAATGATGACTGGTATAAAACTTTCTATAATAATCGATTAATGTCTTTAATCTATTAACCTGCAATCTGTAATAATGATTTGATTGATCATCTACAAGCTGAATCATCTGTATATATATATATATATATATATATATATATATATATATATATGTGTGTGTGTGTGTGTGTGTGTGTGTGTGCGCGCGCGCTTATGTATATATATACGCATCTTTATGTGTATATAATATATATGTATATATATGTGTGTGTGTGTCTGTTCGTGTCTGTGAGTGGTTATATATATATATATATATATATATATATATATATATATATATATATATATATATACCTACTTCATTTACTCACATAAAATTAATATACGAAAGTATAGATTTATGCGTAAATTTTAAGTATTTTCTTCAAAACTGCTCAATACGTAGGTAGAGCTACTTAGTAATTTATAAAATATATATGGCGATTAAGCTACACTGAATATTCGGCGTTTCATCCACTCTAGGATTCCTCAGGCTCATGCGCATGAGCCTGAGGAATCCTAGAGTGGATGAAACGCCGAATATTCAGTGTAGCTTAGTCGCCATATATATTTTATAAATTACTATATGCATATATATATATATATATATATATATATATATATATTTATATATATATATAAATATATATATATATATATATATATATATATTTATATATATATATAAATATATATATATACATATGCTTATGTATATATTAATAAATGTGTATAATTTTTTAAATCTTATTTTCAGAATATCACATAGTGAAGTATTCTCAGTTGCTGACGAATGTAATTATTTTTGTGCATCAGCATTTGCTAATCGATGATATCAGCAGAATCAATGTCATTGTCTGATTAAATCCAAACAACCTCACAATGTGTGAGAAAATGTTGAAGTTTAAAAATCGATGTTATTTTGGGGTTAATGGACGGTAGGAGGATTCTTAAGCGACGTCATCATTTTCCAGCCTTACCAAATTATATGACTTTTTAACAATATCTTCTTAATATTGCAGTGATTAGCACCTGACTGTTATTTTAAAATAATATACCGGCACAATATAAATTTCGATGTAAGGTAACAGTTCTGTTGTCTTTTAAAGTACAAGTTTAAAATACATAGCCATGGAGAGTAGAAGGTTATGGCATGATATCCGAAAATTTTACATATATGACTCTAGTGTAAAAAGATAAGGAACGTGATAAAATGCATTTAACTCCAATTCCTAGCTAGTGAGAGGATTAGGGATAGAAGATTTATAGGTGCCATCAGTGTTTTCAATGCCGTATAGTTCTCCATTAAAGCCGACTAAACTGCCAGCCATCTCAATTTTACAGTTCTGTATCACATGATGTATTGAAGGGAAATTCATTCTTGTAATAGAATAATGATTCAAAAACGCACGGACGAAAGTTATCTAATTGCCAATATTAAATGTATACGTCTAAAGCAAAAATAAGCACCATCAATGAAGTCAGAAAAGCTTTAAGCTGACACTAAATGCAGGTAAAGTGTAGTAGTAAAAATAAAGTATCTTATTATTTTGTTTTTGTCATCTCTGGTTATAATTATAATCTTATATAATTATAATCCTCCAAATTTTCTGATTAGACCCAGTATCATGATGCCACAATCATTGCAACATTACGTTTACATAATCTTTCTGACCATAATTATAAGAATCGTCAAGCGCCAAGGATAAACATGACTGGCATTTTCATTAAGAACTGTGAATCTATAAAAATGTTTCGCTGGTAGTAAATGATAAATGCAAAAATTGTTGCTTCATTCTAAGACCTGAAAGAGACTAGTTAAGGCCGAAAGAATTATTATCTGGTATGTTTAAAGATATTTCGTCCCTTATTATTAAATAATTTGTCTGTCTATCCTCCCACACCTACACACAATTTGACACGAGTTTACTGTTTTAATGTGTTAATACAGTCCACCCTCAGTTTAAAAATATCCTGCATCGAACCCGTATCATTCCTTAGTAGGCGCAACACAGGCGATCGCCTAGAATAGAGTCGTCTTCCAAATGAATAGGTAATGCCTTGGAAATTAACCTTCTGAAACTTTTACTAAATATTCGAATGTAGTCTCGAAGACCTCTGTTAGGTTTAGTATAAGATGTACTCTTACAGAAATAAACAGCACTGACAGCAGGATAAAATGAATAAACAAACATCCTGATTCTTTAACCACATTTTGCTACACACATCCTTTTCTCGTGACCTAGACAGGGTTCAAGTTCAATTGTAGGCTGGGAAGAATATCATCAAACGAACCTTTGTAAATCTCAACATCTTCTTTGACTGACGGCAACACACACACACACATCACGTGTCAAATCAAAGGAGGTGCAGTTGGTGAGCGTCATTGTCGAATACAATAGGCAAATAGTAATAGTGTGGTTAATATTATTAAATGTTATTAAATAGTAATGGTATTATTAATATTATTAAATATTATTAATTAGTACTGGTATTATTAATATTAGTAAATATAATTAAATAGTAATAGTATGGTTAATATTATTAAATATTATTAAATAGTAATAGTATGGTTAATATTATTAAATATTATGAAATAGTAATAGCAAGTTTAATATTATTAAATATTATTAAATAGTAATAGTATGGTTCATTTTATTAAATATTAAACAGTAATAGTATGGTTCATTTTTGTTAAATATTATTAAACAGTAATAGTATGGTTCATTTTATTAAATATTAGTAAATATTAATAGTATGGTTAATATTATTAAATATTATTAAATAGTAATAGTATGTTTAATACTATTAAATATAATTAAATAGTAATAGTATGGTTAATATTATTAAATATTATTAAATAGTAATCGTACGGTTAATATTATTAAATATCATTAAATGGTAATAGTACAGTTGATATTATTAAATACTAGCGAGGGGTACCCAGCGTTGCCCAGGTGTTTGTAGGGGTGTGTGGTGTTAAATAAAAAAGAAGCCGGGGGTAGGATCGAAGCCGAACCCCTGAGGCGAAGTTTGAAAATAAAATCGGCCAGCCAGAAGTGAAAGATGTTTGAAAGTCGTCGAGCGTTATGACGACGACAATGACGATGTAAGCATTGTTATAAGCGAAGTAAGAAAATAAAATAACGTTTTAATTAACCGGGGGGGGGGGACACAAAAAATAACGTAAGAAAAACGAACGATTAAAACAGAAAAATGCACGAACGTTACGTGAAAAATGGCTTAAATAATACAGGGTTCAATATTTAAATTTAAAAAATCGAAAAAACAAAAACATCTCACACCACGATTCGAACCCAAAACGTTTAGATAATGAACAAAGGACTTAACTACCTGAGCTAAAGCGACGTCTTTAAAGTTTATCAACTATTTAAAATAAATCAGGTCACGACGTCATGACCCTCCTCCCTGTCGAAAATTTTCGATTTCGGGGTGAAAAAGTTAACGTTTTTCTCGTTTTCTGTCTAGACATCTCTCTCAATCTCTCTCTCTCACTCTCACTCTCACACTCTCTCTCACTCTCTCTCTCACTTCGTCTGCCTTACTCTAAAGACTGGAAAATGGCGTCTGGCTGTTTTTATTTTTAAAAAAATTCGATCGTTAATATTTTTTGTAAGCGTATTTTTTTTTACTTCACATTTTTGGCTTGGCTTTATTTTTCGTTTAACTATCGTATCTACCTATTTTGAATGTGGTAATAACTTTGGTAACGTTGCCATAGCGTAGAAGTTCATAGTTTAGCTTTAATTATTTTTTTTACCGATAAAAACATTTTTAAATTGTAAATTCAGACCGCCATTAGAGGTTGCTGACGTCAAGATCACGTGACATGACTCGGCGGGTTTTAAATACAAGTTGACCCAAAATAAACGGCCGCGTGTATACTTTATGTAGAAGAGTTGGCGCCCGCATTTTTTGGGGTAGTTATAAATCGATTTAAAAATATGTAATGTTTAACATTAAAATGTCACTTTTTGCCCCCCCCCCTCTGCAGAAAATCGATCAGTTGTCCGGAAGGTGGGGCTTCCATATGAGACCAAGTTTGTGAATTTCTGTTGTGTCTGTCGAAAGTTTTTAGCAGAAACACAAACATACATACATACATACATACATACATACATACACACAAACATACACACATTTTCGCTTTTATATATATAGATTATTAGATAGTAATAGTATGGTTAATATTATTAAATATTATTAAATAGTAATATTATGGTTTATATTATTAATAGTAATAGTATGGTTAATATTATTAAATATAATTAAATAGTAATAGATTGGTTTATATAATTAAATATTATTAAATAGTAATAGGATTGTTAATATAATTAAATAGTAATAGTATGGTTAATATTATTAAATATTCTTAAATAGTAATAGTATGGTTAATATTATTAAATATTCTTAAATAGTAATAGTATGGTTAATATTATTAAATCTTATTAAATAGTAATAGTATTATTAATAACGTTTAATACAGAAATCTAGTAATACTTGAATTTTTTTAAATGGCCAAATTAGACATTGTTGACTATTTTGATGCTTGATACAGTGTATTGTATCATTTCAAACTAATGTACTATTTGTTAATATGCGCTCCGGCGGGTTGTGTAATATGAGTTTTGTTTTCATGAAATCATCCTCATAAACATTGGTCATTAGTGTAACACATGTTCTGCTGTGTTGAAAGTATCCTATAAAGGTTTACCTTTTAAGGGAAGAGTAAGATAGTACTTGGGAGTAAACGCTTATAAAGGCCCAGAGGGCACTCGAGGAAAAGGGTTAATAACGTAAGATGGTAGTGTAGTAACAAGTACAATTATTTATGGGAACGACTCAACAAGAACTGGCTTACATTGGATTTGAAGGCTACCATGTTGTATTCAACCGGGAAGCAGGCCAGTGAAACAATGTTTTACATACAGCCAGTTCTGGGAAATAAGCTTTGTTTCTTGAATTTGCGTTTAGATTTAGGCACAGTTAGAGAGTGGGGGAAATCGTATACAGTGGTTGTAGCTAGTCAAGTGTTTTTTGTGAATGTTTGGCAATATAAAAACCCCTAACCATTAATTCCAAATTTTGACGTGGACTATCGAGTTTTTTTTTTTTATTTGGCATAGTAGGAATGGTAATTCTTTGTTGTTTATTAACAGAAGTTTTGGTTTAGTGTGAAATTTGGGGGGGGCTTCACTGTAACAGAGCGCATATGAGTGTGACGGAAAATGTCAGCAGGGATTGTAAAATAGCTGTCGTGCAAAGATATTAGCAGCAGTAGCCGTAAAAACTACATATGCAAATTAGGAAGTGTGTGTGGGCTTGGTGAAAAGAAATAAGGAACATCACGTGGTCGGGAGAAAGTCTACGGCCGGCCTGCAGTGGTACACAAAGAAAATGTACATGTGAGATGGACATGTGACCTCGTAATGGCAGAGAGAGACTTTTTAAGCTGATGTAGAGACGAGAAGAAAGTAAAATGGTAAAAAACGACTTTGTATTAAAACAGAAAGAAACGCCGAGTAAGATTTATGTATTTTTGTGTGAGTGTTCCTTTTAACGGTGCCGGACAGCGTGAGGGTTCAAGAGCAGTTTGAACTGTAACGAACACTGTTCGAGGGTAACGGTCACGTAGATAAACCTTGTGGATAAATCTTGGGTCTGGTATGTTTATTAATGCTGGATTACTTGAGCAGTAAACTGATTGTATTGGACTGATTGCAATTCTACTTTAATCATTAAAATAGAGTCAATTCATTATTACTGCTTCATTTATCTTTCAGATTCCAGAAACCAACTGTAATGTTTTATCATTTAGAGACTTATTCTGATGTACAAAACAAATTATCAGCTTTATGCTTTTTTCACTAAACTTGACTGGGTTTCCACGGTAAATGCGAGTTTCGTTCATGTAGGCGTGTGAAACTCTGATGTGTCAGTTAGTTTTGGCTGAATTATCAATTAAGTCGACAAGTGCGTGGGATTTAATTCACATTTGGATTTAGGGAGATTAAGTGCCAGCACACCGGCTCGGTTATACGAGAGAAACCAAATATTTAAGAGCCACTATGTCCGTACGAGGAAACGTACAGATTAGAGCTGTAATCCAGCTTAAGACTCGGGTTATTACGGCGCAATAGATTTTTTATTCATTGCCAATTCACCAAGGATACGATATTGGGAACACCGCGGGTAACTAAACGCTACACGCTCATGAGTATGTTTCGACCAGCCAGTTAGTTGTAGCTAGAAACCTCTTCAGGGGATATTGCTTTTACAAAGCTTATGGCGTAATATTAAAGTTACGGAAAAAACTTTGTATAAGCAATATCACCTGAAGATGTCTCTAGTTACAAGTAACTGGCTGACCGAAACATACTCATCAACGTGTAATGGCGTATTAATGCTTATTTAAAACAAAACAATGATCTTGCTCTACTTCGGTATTGACACTCTTATATCAACCTTGTTAAAACTTCAGTGGTTACTTTACCTCTGGAAAATATTAACATAAAATAATATATATATATATATATATATATATATATATATATATATGTGTGTGTGTGTGTGTGTGTGTGTGTGTGTGTGTGTGCGTGCGCGTATAAATATACCCATTAATGGCGATTCTTTGTATGTCTGCTTCTATTTACAATTATAAAAAAACAACCCATTGTAAACTGAAATGGACAAGTCGACGTATAGCGCCTACGAAAATTTTTAATGAACCCTGTACTTGTCTAAACATGAGATCTACACTAACCCTTTCCCTCTCACTCTCCCTCTCTCTTTCCCTCTCGCCCTCCCTCTCTCTTTTTCTCTCTCATCTACTTGATATACCTTACTGAACAAGCAAAAGGCAGTTAAAATTTAAAACTTAAAAATTGAACCCCCTCACCTTACACCCCCTTTTTATTTTCTTTACCATCCTCTTTCCACCTCCACCTCCCTATATCATATATCTCCACCCACACCTTCCTCAATCTGCTACCCCCACACACACAATACTATCTAATGTATCTTAACCCTCAAATATTGTCAATACCCGAATCCCTCCCCCCCTTTATTATCTCTTACCTCAACACCCCTTTTTTCTTTCGTATTTCTTCTAAAACACTTCTTCCTAATACTAACAACCACTTCCGTAAGGGCGGACGAGACTGTTGGATCGTAAACATGGTCCAACATCTGTATATATATATATATATATATATATATATATATATATAATGGAATCATGACGGGAAGGCGAAAATCAAAATTCATGATTAGAACGTTAAAATAAAGTCAACGTTTAAAATAAAGTAAGCTCAGGTCACCGATCTAGTTGGCCTTTTCCTTTTAAATGAGATTCATTGTATACTCCACAAACAGTTCAAACTTGAATGAGGACTATACAGAGATGATGCACTTTTCGTAACTGACTCTACAAATAATAATTACGAAAAAGCAATTAAAGCTCTACATAAATTATTTAAAAATTATGGACTTAGTATAAAAATCGACCCTAATAAAAAAAATTGTTAATTTCTTAGACATAACCTTAAATCTTGAGAATTCTACCTTTGAACCCTATCATAAACCTAACCAATCTCTACTATGTGTCCACAATGAATCAAACCACCCTAAATCAATATTAAAATCAATAGTTCCCAATATCGCTTTAAGAATTTCTAGACTGTCTTCTACTAAATCCATATTTATCAAAAATGAAAAATATTACAATCAAGCGCTTAAAAACTCAGGATACAATTCGTAAATTAAATTCATAAATAAAAATGACAGAAACATAAAATACATTGAAAAAAAACTATTAAGAGCGTAATAACATATAATATGGCAATGTCTTCCCGTATGCGAGTTAAGAAAACTGACCAAGAGACAAAAAAAGATAAAACCAAACCACAAATATTAGATAATACAAATAAATAACAAACCAAAACCAGTAAACATAAGAATAGACATAAGGAGACCCTATGGTTCAACCCTCCATATTCCAAAAACCTAGAGACAAACTTAGCCAGAGAATTTTTTAAAATATTAGATACGAACTTTAAAGCCCCCCATAGATATAACATTTTCAATAAGAATACAATCAAAGTCTCTTACTCTACTATGTGTAACCTTCATCAAAAATAATTAGTTCTAATAGTAAAAAAATTAATAAGCTACAAAATACAATTATACAAAATATACCAGACTGTAACTGTAGAAGAAAAAATAAATGTCCCCTACAAGGCTCATGTAAAATAAAAAATGTAATCTATAGCTGCACAGTATCAAAAACCCCAAATCTATATGAATCTATTAACAGCCATAACTCAACCACCAGATTAAATAATGACACCAACTTTAAATAATCTACCAATCAATTACAAACTAACCCACCATATAATAATCCAGCACCAGAACTAACGGAAAATACTCACAACAAAAAAGAGGCAATATATTTTGGTTCCACATCTGGCTTAATAAAACATAGAATTTCAACGCACAAATATTCTTTTAAAAATAACTCTCTGTCAAACCAAACTACTCTATCCAAATATATTTGGCAACTCAAGAATAACAATATTTCTTTCAAGTTGAAATGGCAAGTAATTGAATCTTGCAAACCATATAAACCAGGAGATAAATTCTGTGCAGTATGTACAAAAGAGACCCTAAACATTTTGAAATATGAAGATATAAAAAATACATCCACCCTATTAAATTAAAGAGAGGAACTAATCTTCACATGCAGTCATAAACGTTGGTTTAAATTAAAGAAATATAAACCACCTTAAATCATTAAAAATTACTTATTAATAAAAATAGATTATAATATTTTTTTTATTATTCTGTAATCAATTAAGTTAGACTAATTATCTCCCTTGCATTCTTTAATTAAAAAAATATGACTAATTATCCCCCTTGCATTATTTAATTATACATTTTTTTTAAATGAAGAGTAGATAATACAGTGGATGTGTTATCGGCAGCTCAAGTAAATCTCGCTTCTCCTTTTTTGTCATTCAGTCCTCATTCAATGAGTGATTTTTCTGAAAAAGGGTGAAGAAAAAGCTGCTTCAAGGTCGGTAGTACTTGGTGACCAGTAGTCTGAGATGTCGGAAAATAAAAATTGCAAGAGAGCTATATGCCCAGTCTGTTAAATCCAAGGAAGCTGATCAGCGGCTTGGATCCCACCAGTTTTGTCAAATAACAAATAGGATCCTGAACATAAGTGTGTGTTCTATCCCAACCATTATCAATGGACCAGACGTCATCTCGTCAGCGTCAGACAAGGCCAAACTATTTGCAAAGAACTTTGCAGCTAATTCTACCCTATGCGACGAAGGCCATCAACTCCCCATATTTCCTCCTATAACACAGAACAAGCTAGGTAACATACAAAAATCCGTGCATGAGGTCGCCAAGCTACTCAAGAAACTAGATTCCAGTAAAGCAACCAATTATAGTGTTAAAAAAGCTTCAACCAGAACTTGCTCCCATACTGACGAAACTATTTAAGCGCTGCCTTAAGGAGAAGTGCTTTCCAACTCCCTGGAAGACCTCATCAGTGTGCCCTGTATTTAAGAATTCAGGTGATAAGTCATCTCCCTCTCAGTACAGACCTATAAGTCTCCTGTGTGTTATGAGTAAGTTGCTGGAATCCATATTAAATATAGACATAGTCAACCACCTCAGCAGGAATAACCTTCTTAGTGACACACAATATGGTTTCCGCTCTGCAAGATCTACCGCAGATGTGCTGACGGTTATATCCCACAGGATTAGTGAATCTCTTGACAAAGGCTTCCTTTCTAGGGCAATTGTTCTTGACATATCAAAGGGCTTCGACAAGGTATGGCATAAGGGTCTACTTCACAAGATTTCCAGCTACGGTATAACTGGAAATGTTTTCTCAATCATTAAATCAATTCTCTCCGATAGGCTCATAAGAGTAGTGGTAGATGGACAAAAATCGGAGGCCTGTAATATAAATGCTGGAGTCCCTCAGGGGGCAATCCTGGGCCCAACTCTCTTCCTGATCTACATTAATGACCTCCCTAAACACATACTTAAATCATTCGTTGACATCTATGCTGATGACACGACCATCTACGGCAACACATCAAAGGTTGTAAATGACAAAGTTCTCTGATTCTCTCTTCTCTGATCTCGAGCACGTGGTTCAGTGGGGGAAGATGTCGCTGGTTACCTTTTATGCATCCAAAACCAAACTCCTATCCGTGCATCATCAACGCTCTGATCCCCATCTGGCATCAATTGTGATGGATGGCTCTCCTCTGGGTGAGGCCCCGTGTTTTGACAAACTTCTGGGCTTGACCTTTACTCCTGATCCGAAATGGAACACGTACATCAAGTCTGTTGCCAAGGTCGATGGAAAGATGGTGGGATCCTTCTACCGCTCGAGAAGATATCTCACTAATGATGCAATGCTCTATCTATATTAAAGCCAAGTACGTCCAAGGATAAAATACTGTTGCCATATCTTGGCAGGAGCTGCTAAAAACAGCCTATCCTGCCTTGACAGAGTACAAAATAGACTTCGTGGCTTAGTGGGGGATGCCCTTTTCTCTACCCTGCAACTTCTCTCCCACAGAAGAGACGTTGCGAGCCTATCATTGTTTTATCGCTATTTCCATGGCAGATGCTCGTCTTAACTCCAATCTCTGGGCCATCCTCGCGAATCTTTCACGAAAAACACCCGTCTAGCTGAATCCACTGTGAAAAATTTCCCCCACTCTATATCTGTGCCTAAATCAAAACGCGGATTCCATGAACAATGCTCCTTTCTTAGAACTGCACGCCTGTGGAACTCTGTTCCGTCTGCCTGCTTCCCTCCGGACTACAATTTGGATCTCTTCAAGTCCAATGTTTACAAATTCTTAATGAACCGCCCCCTTAAGTAAACACTTCATCAAATCTCCACACTAACGTAATGTACTGGCAATAACCCTTATCCCTGAGTGGCTTCCGGGCCTTGATAAGTGGTGATCACTGTGTAAAAAAAAATAAAAAATAACATTATCTTCCCCTTTCTTTCGAATTTTAAATCTTGGCGTTCTTTAATCAAAAGTATGCTAACGGATATAAAATATTCTATAAGCGTTCCTTTCGAAAATTTATCATTTCATAAGCTGAAAAGCTATAACAAGCATCTATATGAGTACTTTCACCATAGTTCCTGATTTCAAAAGGCAAAAAATTAAAAGGTAAATATTTGTATGTATAATTTTATGCATATATATGTATATGTATGTATTTATATATATATATATATGTATATGTGTATATGCATATATGTATATATATGTGTATGTCTGTATACATATATGTATGTATATGTGTATGTGTCTATGAGTTTTATCCAAAAATACTATTATAATATTGTACTTAAACCAAATGTATATTTATAATTTTATTCTATTTTATTTCTATCTTTAACCCATATTAATTTTCTTATCAAGTTAAATCCATACCTTTATTTTAATTTTTTCTAGATACATCTGCCTTACTTTTAAGGTTTATTTATGGTGTCTTTTACATATAATAAAAACCCTTCCCAATATTTGCTGATGAGGAAACTTAGTTTGTTAAAAACACTATATGTAAAAATTATTGTCGGTAACTTGATGTCTACCACAATAAAAACACTGTTTTCCGAAACGATCGTACAAATTATTGATTTTGTTGTTGTTCCTTCTTATGAAACGGATTTTTAATTTAATTATAATTTGATTTTTAAATTATCAATCACATTACTAAATATATATATATATATATATATATATATATATATATATATATATATATATATATATATATATATATATGGGATTGGTAAACTTCTCCCAGGTCTTCATAACGAACATGTATATTTGCGCGCCCCGCTGAATGAACTACAAAAGAAGGAAAAAGCCTGGAAGTGGTCAGATGAAAATCAATGAAAAAATCAATGATACTCTAACATCGGAACTGTTTCTTACGCACTCTAACTCAAAGTTGGAAATAATAGCAGCAAAGGACGCAAGCTCATATGCTATTGGAGCCTGTATACTCCATATAATTCCCGACGACACTAAAATACTCGAAGCTCATACATCAAGAACGTTACTGCCAGCCGAGAAACAGTATTTACTAATTGAAAACAAACTCTAAGTGTCACATTTGCGGTAACCACGGTACCCTGACAATAGGCTACTGAGATGGCTTAACAAGATTGATACCAATGAAAAGGGAACTTTTTAGAAGTCTATAATTGCTGCATTTTGAAATAAAAACACTTATAGTAAATACAATTAGAGAGCTTCCAGTAGCTCTACCATAATTATAACAATAATATTAATTAAACAAACAATAATAAAAACAATATTACAAAAATAGCATTGAAATATTTATTAGAATAACCATAGTAACAATGTTAATGATAATAATACAAACAAGAATGATAATAATAATAATAATAATAATAATAATAATAATAATAATAATAATAATAACATTAAAAATATTAATAATAACAATATTAATAATGATTATACTGACAATAATGATGATAATAATTACATTAATAATAATAATAATAATAATAATAATAATAATAATAATAATAATAATAGTAATAATAATAATAATAATAATAATAATAATAGTAATAATAATAATTTCTTCGCTTCAGTGACTGAAATACGCCCGGAAGTCCAAAATATAACTGTTTGAGCAGCATTAAATTGTTCTATTTACATCCAATACCACTAAAAATTGGAGGGCATACATTACGTTTTTAAACATTTTCTTGTATATGTGTACTTTCATTTTTCCCCCACACGTCTAGTATAGAGGGTGGTGTTATCAGTAAGTAAGCCACTTCAGGCATAATTTCACCAGGCAAGTAGTTTATGAATACCTGCTACAGTAAATGTCCACAGCTCAATTCCATGGGGCACCTGCATTACTGACATGTATCTATGTACAACCACAGAGGAAAATCTGAAATTTTCTTTTGCCTAAGAAGTGTCTGATGGTATCAAGTATTCATCTTGTAATACAACATGATTTAATAGTGGTTTGTGTTCTGTAGCTCTCTATTTTTATATGCGGTTCGAATGACTTTAAACATGTGCCTTTTAAGGATTGTGCTTGAATAGTTTTGAATATATTGAATGATATTTATTTCTCATAAAACACACACACATACACACATACATACATATATACATATATATATATCGATATATATAGATATATATAGATATATATGGGACAGAATAAATTCTAAAAATCAACATAATAATTACATGAAAGTTTCTATGCTACGGAACAGGTGATGTCAAGAATTGCGCATGTGAACTTACTTAAGGAAATAAAGGATAAGATGGTAAACATCTTGAAATTTGGAATATAGACTTTTGCCATTTATTTGTACTTGCTCTGTAGTTACATCGAGTTTAATAAGTTGAAAGTATTGGTATAAATGAAAGGTGAAATATAACTAAATAAACATATCCTTCGATATATATATATATATATATATATATATATATATATATATATATATATATATATAAATATATAATTAAGCTATGTCACATTCGCAACTAACTCCTACAACAAGAAAACGTTTTTGTTGAAATGCATGGAAGAAAAATATAGCTCCCGATACATTCACACACACACACACACATACAACACACACACACACATTCTCTTCATATTTTCTTGAGTCGAGCACTTTGGTAAATGATACTTGCGTAATGCAAAGCTCTTTATAAATAAACAAATGGAGCATTATAAGAACGGCTGTCAATGTTTGTATATTTGTATAAAACGCTTGTCAACTATTATCGACGGCGTCGGTCCTAGTGGCCAGATGAATAGACCTACTTACTATCAACTCGATAATTGTTAGTTTCGTGGGTGCTGGACTATATTCCAAATTTCAAGATGTCTATCTTACGGCTTATTTTTTAAAGCATGTTAAAATTTTCAATTCTTGGCAATACCTGTTCTGAGCGCAGAATTATTCACGTAACTATTACACCAGTTTTAATTCAATCTGCCTTTAACTCGTCAGACGAATATTAATTCACCAACTTTAAAAATAAATGAAGAAATAAGTAAACTTCTCTTTTGATCCTCGGATTTTGTAATCATATCCATATTCTTTTATTTTTAAGTTGATGAGTTTATTTTGTTCTGATGAGTAAGTGCGGAATGAATGTGAAATCGACATAATAATCACATGAATAAGTCTGCGCTATGAAGCAGGCGGTGTCAAGAAGTGAAAAGTTCAATATGCTTAAATAAATTAACCATAATATGGACAACTTGGAATTTTGAATATAGACTTTTTCTTTTAATTGTATTTTAAATTAAAAGATCAATGAATAATAGGTGAAATATAATTAAGCATATTTTCCCATATATATATATATATACATACATATATATATATTTTCCCATATATATATACATACATATATATATTTTCCCCATATATATATATATATATATATATATATATATATATATATTTCCTCATTATTACTAAATTGTTATACTTATTACTAACTTTGTTACGATAATTTACTAAATTACTATTAATGTTATTAACATTATTATTATTATTATTATTATTATTATTATTATTTTGTCATCTTTATCATCATGCATTTTTGACAACCTTAATAAGCTATGATTCTGCAACACTTAAAACATCATAATCATTACTACAATTTTTTTAATAATGAAATCGAATTTAACACTTTATAGAAAGATCTGTTTCGTTCTGTCTAGAACATTTCCGGTCATAGTAATACGAGCTTTCACTGACTGATTTTTTTCCGCTTGAAATCCCTTTTTCTAATTAAGCCGATGATGAAGGTTCTCATATTTGATTTCTCTCTTTTTACTATAAGGTCCAATTTGACTGGGGACAGACTTCTTTTTGGGCTACTGCACTGCCTGGAAAAAAGCAAACAATTTTCATTATTTCAGCTGATTATATGCATCGTCACACTGAAGGTATTTTGGAATACATTCTCTCTAAAGAAATATTTTGCATTTTGGATCAATGTGAGAGGAGTTTCATGCAAGCTTGTATTGTACGCGGTTTCTATTTTTATATATAGTTTTTACGTACCCAACATTTTTGCACTTGTTTATTTGGCAATTTATAACTACAATAAATGGTGCTTTCACTTAATGCTTTAACTAGAAAATTCTAGCATTGCTACAAATATAATTTTCTGATTTCTTTATATTCTCTGAGGAGAAGAATAACAAGAATAGCATTATTTAAAACTTCGCGGAATAAGGACTTTATGTTTGTTTTTGTAGTATCCATTCGAACAATAAATTTTGATTGTAAAGTTTTAAGTTTCTTATATATATATGTGTATGTGTGTGTGTGTTTGTATATATATATATATATATATATATATATATATATATATATATATATATAAACGCAAATATATACACACATATATATTGATGAACACATACATATATATATGTGTGTGTAGTCATCGACATCTTTTCCTGTTTAGTTGTATCACAACTCATCAGTGCCGCTAGACTAGCATCTCTCCCAAGCCAAGGATTGAACCTAGAACCGTCGTGTTGACAGTCGGCAGTTCTCTCACTCGACCATGGAATTGAGGCCCGTAAATAACTCCTCGGAACGTC
>NC_136490.1:166812914-167095414 GCF_053919585.1 Euprymna scolopes
TATTACTATTATTATTGTTATTGTTACAATTATTATTATTATTTCTGTTATAGCTATTATTATTATTGTATTAACTATTATTATTTGTTGCTATTATTATAATTGATGTTATCATTTATAATATTGCTATTAATATTTTAATATTTTAAAAAGAATTAATAATAATAAAAGTTATTATTTTTATTATTATTATCTATAATAATAATAATAATAATAATAATAATAATAATAATAATAATAATACCATTTACTCACTATAAGTAATCACACGAGGCATCATAAACAATTTTTCCTATTGTTTTGTTTGAATCTGAGTGACAATAAGTCTCCTCAGATTTCCAGTACTCTCCATCACTTTTGATAACCTTTGAAAAGTGAAATTGTGTTATCGCAACAGCCACTTACAATTGATTACGTGTTGGCAGTGATCATTTGTCATCACTGGAATTTGAGTAGCAATGACCTCCCTAATATCCTAGTCTTTTTCCTCTCATCCAGCGGAGGCCTACCTAGTGCTTTTTCTACTCAGTCTTTCCATCCTCCTTGACCCTTCTCGCTTATTTCGTGTAGTGCTTGTTTATTGTGATATACACACACAAAAAATGTGGCGGGAAGCAGTGGCAAAGTGGTTAATTACAATTGTTATTATTATTGGCCCACAAGGAACTTTCGCAGAGTTCATAAAAAATCTCTCCTTGAAAACAACTTGTGGTGTTCTCTAGAAGCTGATTGACAACAAGTCTCCCTAGTCTTCCAATGCTCTTCACATCTTCTGATGGTATTTGCAAATGAATTTGCATTATCACAGCAGTCGCCCACCATCGATTTCTCGCTAGTAGCGGCCGTTGATCTCCACTGGAATTTGAGTAACAATAAACCTCCGCAAGGCCCCAGTTCTCTTCGTACTTGTCCAGCGGAGGTCTGGTCAGTGCTTTCTCTTCGGTGATGTTTTATTATCATTAATATTATTATCATACTTTGGGGTAATTGCGGCAACTAGCTAAAAGTGCTTTTTGGCAACTAAGAATAGAAAGGACACTTTTTTATAGTTGACGCAATAACCCCAGATTTGGAGCAATTACACTAAAGTTCGGTATTATTATTATTATTATTATTATTATTATTATTATTATTATTATTACTATTATTACTATTATTATTATTATTATTATTATTATTATTATTATTATTATCTTTAACTACAAAATGGAATAATTTTAAAATCTTCATTCCATAAAATACATTTTTTATAATTGTTTATATAATTCATTTAAAAACATTAAGTCTATTTATTCTTACATACATAGTTAATATTATGCATCTAAAATTGAAAAAAAGTACCCTTTATAGTCTCTATTTATTATTTTGATTTTCTTCATCTTCCATAATCCTTTCAGCTCTCTGGCTGTCTCTGTGTATTTGCTCCGTTTCTCCTTTTCTTTGGTGTTCACCCCGTGGTCGGCTGGAACAGCAAAGTCGACGATTTGACAGGACTTTTGTTTCTTGTAAATTATTCATCCAGTCTTCTTACTGGAATGGGCTTATCAGTTTGTATGTCCATGTCCCATAAGATTTTGTGATTCTCCTTTTTAAGTAATGTTGCCGGCTTATGTTTGTACCACTTGTCTGTGCGTTGGAGATGCAGTTGTTTGCATAATTCCCAGTGTACTGCCCTTCCCACTTGGTCGTGTCTGTTCTAGTATTTCTTTTTGGGCCAGTTTGATGCATTCACTTACTATATGCTTTATCGTTTCGTCTCTTTGTCCACAGAAGCTACATTTGCTGTTTTCTGCGTTTTGTCGATTTCTGCTTTGATATGGTTGGTTCTTATCAAGTTATCTTGTGCTGCGGTTATCAGGGATTCAGTTTCTCAACTTATGTGTCTTTTTCACATCCATGTTCAAGTGTTTTCGTTATTTTCATCTTTTGTCATTCTTATGAATCTTCTATGTAGTTGTTTTTCTTCCCATGTTTCTTTTCTCGTCTTATTCTTTATCTTTATCTTTTCTGTTTTGTCGATTTTTCAGTGTCTCTCACTTTCTGTGTTTTGCGTCATGTATTTTTCTAATTCATTTTTTGTGTCATGCACACAATCTTCTATACAAACTAGTCCTCTGCTGCCCCCTTTCTTTTTCACGTAGATTCGATCAACATCGTCCTTTGGGTGTAGTGCATTGCGCATGATCATGAGTTTCCTGGTCATCTGATCAAGCTGTCTCATTTCTTCTTTGGTTCACCCTATTAACGGTCCTGAGTATCTTATTATTGATACTGCCATGTGTTTAAAGCTTTTATTAGGTTTCTGCTATGCAATTTTGTTTCTAGACGTTTTCTTGTTCTCCTGGGGTATTCTTTTCCGATACTCTCTTTCATTTCTGTGGTTTTTATGGTGTTTGCTTCCAGAACACCCAAGTATTTATAGGCGTCTCATAGCGTTTGGTTGGGTAGTTTCATACCTTCTGTTGTCTACAGTTGCCCATTTCTTATAACAAGTAGTGCGCACTTCTCCATACCAAACCCCATTGGGATATTCTGGCTGAACATCCTGATAGTGTTTATTAGTGTCTCTATTTCATTTTCGGTCCTTGCAAATATTTTCAAGTCGTCCATGTACAGTGGTTCATTTTTTCCTCTGTATTCGAGAACTTGTATCCAGTTTGGCACTTTTTTTGTTCAGTGGCATCATGGCTATAATGAACAGCAATGGTGGTAGTGGATCTCGTTGGAAGATGTCTCTTTGTATGTTAATTTCTGTTATGTGTTGTCCATCAGCTGTCGATTCCAATCTCCATGTTCTCGTTGCATTTTCTATTTCGCTGATGGTCCTGCTTGGTATTTTATACATTTTTAAGCATTCTATTATCCATTTTTGCAGGGTCCTGTAGTATGCCTTTTTGTAGTCGATTCATGCCATGGCGAAATTCTTTCTCCTTTTTACCTCCTTTAGGATCTTTCTGGCATCCTTTCTGTTCCTCTGGGAGAAGTGCACGGTTGTTTAGGAAGTGATAGACTCGTTCCCTCAGTTGTGCTGACAGTATTTTTTTTCTTCCTTTGAAGATTGTAACGCTGGGGCAGCCAAACCAGCTGCCAACATTGCCCTGCTTTTATTGAAACCAACCGAGAGCTCTTTTTAGTATCCTCGTTGTTCCCTTAAGGGAAATTGTCTGGATATCTTTTGCACTTGGTTCACCAGGAATATTAGTTAGGTAGGTACGCACGTGATAGGTCTATAGTTGCTGAGGGGGGGTCTTTCCTCTGTGTCCTTCTGTATCAGCGTCGTTCTTCCGTTTGTCATCCAATCTGGCACGTTTGTTTCATGCATACATCTTCTGTAAATTATTATTATTATTATTATTATTATTATTATTATTATTATTATTATTATTTATATATTAATATGCTTGTCCGTACGGTGTTACGTCATCATCATCGCAAACATTAATTAATGAAACGCGTCATCATCATCGCAAACCTTAATTAATGTGAATTATCTCCCTTTATTGTTCAATCTTTATCAGTAAAAAAATCATTAAACCCTTTTATTTCCCAAAAGTTCCCGAACAAAAAAAAATAACTGTTTATTTATGGTTCCGGATTATGTTAAAGACAATTATGCATAGAAGGTATCGTTCCACAGTTTAAATAGTATAGTATTTTACTTACATTTTTAACGATGTCTTCTGTTTATTATTGTAGTGTAATACGGAACGCTTATTTTATTTTATTCAGTAATAAATATATTTTTTACATTTAACCTTACGAGTTCGTTTTTTTTTTTGTTTTTTTTACTGTGCCACTTTATCTTTTTTTTATTATTTACTTTTGAGTGAGCCTTACATAACAAAAATGTTTAGAAATACATGTTACAAAAGTCAAGAATGACTTTATTAAATAAATCACCAAAGTCACCATTCGCAAATACACTGAGTAACACAGAGTCAAAACATATTTTACGTCTTGTTCTGTTTTGTTTTCGTTTTACGGCATATCAATCCCTTTTCGTGTTATTTAATGCCGAATCGAGTAATTTTGTAACATTTATACAGCTTCACGTTGTTTACATAGTTATTACTTATGTTTTGTTCGTTTTATTTTGCTTCTTTTACAGGAAGTCATCATCTTCTAATGCCCACCGACAGGGCATACATATTTAAATACTATAAAAAATGGACACAACAATTTTTTTTAAAATATGAAATAAAACAGTGTTTCATTACTTACGATTTAATTTATTTAAAGAAATATTTATTTCCTATTTAAAGATTTTCAGTATATTTTATTTAACTGAAGAATGTTTCCATTATTTTTATTACATTGTTAGGTGAAGTTTCAGAATGGTTAACCCCCCCTCCCCATATTAAGAATGGCTTTCAGCATGATTCTTACAATAGCGGTATCAAAGGGTTTTTTTTCTTATTTTAAAACAAATTATAAAAAAAAGATACAAGACCATTAAATTTTTTTTCATTAAATCGCTATTAAGGTGAAGGTTCAAAATAGTTAACCTTTCTCCCCATAACCGTTTTTTTATGCAGTAAAATACTTTGTTTCAATAATTATGGTTTAAATAAATATTTATTCCTTAGTTAAAGATTTACAGTATATTTTATTTAACTGAAGAAATATTTATTGTTCATACATATATTTTCCCCTTTTTTTTTTACATTGTTAGGTGAAGTTTCAGAATAGTTAACTCCCCTCCCCATATTAAGAATGGCTTTCAGCATGATTCTTACAATAGCGCTATCAAAGTTTATTGATTTTTCTTATTTAACAAAAATTATAAAAAAGATACAAGAACATTTTAAACATTTTTTTCGTTAAATCGTTATTTAGGTGAAGGTTTAGAATAGTCAAACCCTCTCCCCTTATTAAGAATGGCATTTTATTATTTCAGCATGATGCTTACATTTTTCTTAATATAAATAAAAGATACAAGAAAATGTTAAGCTTTTTTTTTTTAATTAAAATGTTAGATCACAGTTCCGAATAACTTACTTTATAGCCAATTAGCCAGCTTACTTAACTATATAACATTGACATAAATTTGATAGGTATAACCTACCTCACATCATTTTGATTCGTAAGATTTACAGAAATACTTCATTTTCTATGCATGTAATACACAAGAATCTGAATATTATAACAGATTACAATGTTTTTATGGAAAAAACTTTTGTACAGAAAATTCAAAGTGTGCTATTTATATTATCAGGAAGTTGTGATGCATTAATTGAAATCTATATCAATAATTCGACTTAAAAAATATTTGTGAATTGCCAAATCTCCATTGAATAAAATTCAAAATAAATAGAAAAGTCTATCGCATATGTAAAGGATGACGGTTGTTTATTTAACTTCATTAAAAGCCATCAAAGTCAACTAAGAGCTGCTCAATATTCTGGCTTAATGGATCATTTAGCAAGGAATGAAGATGGTTATTCTGGTGTACCAGTTATTCTACCATCTACATTTACAGGAAGTCCTAGGAATCTACAACAGCTTTATCAAGATGCAATGGCAGTTTTCTGTGACCTATTCATTCAGTAAACTTCGAGTTGGATACTTTTTTGATCCATGCATTTTCATATTAGCTTTAGAATATTACTTTTCTCACATTCTGAAGTTTCCAACCAGCAAAATTTCACCAAGTCCATAAAAATGTCATTTTCCGAATTGTTTTTTTTTTTCGGAGAGTAAGAACCATTCTCTTAAACTCCATTACATGAATAAATAAATTATAATCATTTTTAATATGTATTGTTTTGAATAATAAATGTTGTAAATTTTAATGTGCAAAATATAAACGTCGTTCATATATATATGAAAATCTATATATATATATATATATATATATATATATATATATATATATATATATAGAGAGAGAGAGAGAGAGAGAGAGAGGGAGAGAGAGAGAGACGAGCTAACGAACATTAGCCTAGAAATAAAAAAAATAAAAAGCATACAATAAGTATATGGAGGCTAACAACAAACGATTGCGATCCTAAGCGTTTTAAATCGTATCAAATTAATTAAAGTAGATTGATAGAGTAAATTCAATAACTACATGAAAAATTCAGCATAAAAGGAATATACGCATATTAATAACATAGATATAATGTAATACATATTACTTAAAAGATGTATATGTATTTTTATAATGAAATTTTAATATAAAAACATTGTGTATCGCTTTATTGTAGGCAACATTTTTTTTCAATTGCTATGAAACGCAGACAACTGAAATTTGTTTCACGGGAAGAGTATAATATACTGCCTGATTTCCCTGATATTTGTGGAATTTGAACAAATATTTAAAAGTTATGCTACTTTGTCTATTTCATGGTAATTTTTAGTGTGTATCACTTTATTGCAAGTGTCTAAAAATTATTTTTCCGGTAATAAAACAATATTCTAACTTCATATTTCTATTTATATAAAATAAAGAAGATATATAGTAACACTATTAACGAAAAACAAGAAGAACTTTACATAATTTTGTTTAAAGAAATATTTACTTATCTACGTAACTTCCGTGCTTCAAAAATCACTTTGAATGGCATTTTGTCAACTGATGATGTAAATCAGCGGATTTGAAAACGACGAAAATCACATTCTTCATAAACTGTCATATAATTTACTAGAGCTGCTCAATTGGGTTTATATATGGAAACAAGGTTGCCATGTCATCAAATTCTCTCCATGAATGCCTAATGACGTAAAACAGGATGTCGTAGCCTTGGCTGAGTGGGAATGCGCATTGTTGTGCATAAAACTCAATTTGCGGTGACGCGCGCATGGAAGGTCATCAAGCCATGGTGACAAATGCTAATTTATAAATTAAATATGAGACTGGCTTATTAGTTTTACACCTTCCGGCACTCGAAATGATCTTATTAGTTCATCGAAGATTATTCCAGCCCACAACACCTCCCTGTTAACGACGGAATTGATTAGGCGTAGGGAATCCAAAGGACTCCAAATTTTGGCCCAACCCTCTGATCCATCAAGGGTTGCTTTTTGGTATGATCGGTGAAAATGTTCTGGTTTTCCTGTATTTCGGAGTCCAAACCAAACGTGTTTCCTTATGAGTTTGATTTTAAACCGGTCTTGCTATGGGCGTAATGCTTCTTGCATTCAGTTTAAGACATTGCAGCGTGTTTTTTCTTGATAAGGAAATGATTCCAGCCTTGTCAAATAAAGCAGTACTGTTGCTACCCGGCTGTTTGACAAGTTGATGGCGAACTTTTCGAACATAACGAGGTGAAACTGCCTTTCTTGTGTTTTTGTCTTTTGGTATATAGTTAGGATTTTCAACGAATCGATACAATGTCCTTCGATCACTTCCAAGCTCCTTGGCTAGATTTGCGAGGTATTAACCTTATGCAACGTCTGCAACATGTTCCTTTTCAATAGCTGTCAATCGACCCTTTCTAGGCATTTTGGGAGGCCTGCAATAAAATGATACACACTTAAAATTACCAGAAAATAGAAAAATTAGCATATTTTTTCAAAATATTTGTTCAAATTCTAAAGAAATCAAGGAAATAGATTAACTTTCTTATGCTTTTCCAGTCTATAAAATTTCACTTCTCTGCATTTCATAGCAATTTCAAATCTGAAAACAATATTGATCTGCAATGAAGCGATACACAGTGTTTATAAATATATTGTAACTTAACATACAAAATATATAAATAACCAAGGGGTGATATATAATATAATGCCGTTATGAAACAATTGAAAAGATAAAAGGGGTTGTAACGAAATACATTGGCATGCTGACAGAGGAGGATTTCCAAGGGGCCTTCCAGAAGTTGTTGCATCCGAAGGAGATTATTTGGAAGGTGACTCGTGTTTTATGTGTGTACTATCAGTAGAAACTTATTAAAGGAACCTCATATTTGTGATAGAAATATTCTGTAAAGAAAAGCATTAAGAAGTAGAAAATGTATATTTTTTAAGATTTTATTGAAATTTTTGTTATCTTTTTATTTTCATTAGTTCTCCATTATTAGCAATACAATTTGCAATACAAATAGCAATACAACTTGTAATACTAAGTTGCAATTTACGGAAAGCATTTGCTGATTTGCAGTAGACATGAAATCATTATTTTCGAATTTAAAATCCTCAAATTTTGTTGCATACACAATTGTTTTTACGTGTCTCCATAAAAACATGATATTTTTATCCAGTTTCAACAGAAGTTTACCTTTTTCTTAGTTGAAATCATGGATCAAATTAACTCTGAAAAATATCGTCTCAAATTTTATGCTGAAGATTTATTAAAAACCTAGTAGTTAACTCACTAGGATTAGTGAATCTCTCGACAAAGGCTTCCTTTCTAGGCCTTCTTATGTAGATAAATTGCTCTTGGCATATTAAAGGCCTTCGATAAGGTATGGCATAATGCCCTACTTCACTGGATTTCCAGCTTCGGTATAACTGGAAATGTTTTCTCAATTATTAAATCATTTCTCTCTGATAAGCTCATAAGAATAGCGGTTGATGGGCCGAAAAAAAGCACGCGGTATTAATGTTGGAGTCCTTCTTAGACCCAACTCTCTTCCTGATCTACATCAAAAACACATACTCGAGTAACAGTTACATTAAATTTAGCTTAAATTTGCAGTTTGTGAAAAAAAATTACAAGTGAGGACTTTCTTTTTGCCGCCTATATATATATATATATATATATATATATATATATACATATATGTATATGTATGTATATGTATATATATATTTGTATATATATATACATATATGTATATGTATATATATTTGTATATATATGTGTGTGTATATATATATATATATATATATATATATATATATATATATATATATGTATGTTCATTCGCCCTTTGGCGAATGAACTCTTTTTCTGGGTCAACGGCCAACTAGCACAGTGTATATTTGTGTGTGTGTGTGTGTGTATGTGTATTGGGGTGGAGAGGGCTCCCGTGAGCCGTGGTGAAGGCAGCCTTTCTAAGAGAAGCAAATCTCTGATTTAAAAAACAAAGCGGGAGACCAGTACCCGCATTAAGCTGGTCTGCAGTTTAATTTGTTGCTGGCTATCTTGCTCTTGCTTGTTGCTGGATCTCAACATTGTGAACCGAGAGAAAGACTTAGCTGTCGTACAAAGCTAAGGCTCTGTAACATCATCTTTGTATAGATGCTCCCTCAGGCATTTGGGCTCATGGATTTTAAATGTCTGAGGGAGTGGCACTCGTCTGATAAGACGTTGCAATCATCATCATATATATATATATTAAGATAGTTGATAATTTATAATTAAAATCAAAAATTAAAAATTGGTTTCAGTTGCGAAGGAATTTTTTCCCATGTACTGAAAACTGAATCAGAAAGTTCCTTTATCGAATCATACTGGGTTCCATCCTTGAACACTTCTTTTGCCATCCATCCCCAAAGATTTTCAATGTGATTGAGGTCTGAGTAACATGCTGGATGATCTAACAATTCTATATTATTTGATGAAAAGTATTCTCGTGCTTGTCGAGAAGTGTGTATCGAGCGTTGTCTTGCTGGAAAATCCAACTTCTCCCACACAGACGTGGACCTTCAGTCCTGATAGAAGCATTTTCAAGCATTGAAATGTACTTCAATAGTGTTTGCCGGCCTTTCACTACTTGCAACTTTGGGGTCCCAGCTGACGAGAAAGCACCCCCAGATCATTAAAGACCCTCCTCCACTATGCCGAGTTGAAAAAGTCTCTTTGGGCAAATTTTTATCATGCCAATAGTGTTGAAATCCATCTGAACCATCTAGACTAAACTTTTTCTCATCGGAGAAAATTATATTTTCGCACTTCTCTTCATCCCAAGTCTGGTATTTGGCGGCATATTTAAGTCAGTTAGTTTTGTGCTGTTAAAGAAGACGTGATTTTTGCAGTCGCTTTAAATGATTGAAACCCTTCCTTTTCAGATGCCTTCTGATGGTTTTAGGACTCCATCCTTCTGCTGTTTGGCTTTTCAATCAACTTGAGCTCATACTGGAGTTTTTTTTTAACTTCTTCTGATACGACGATCCAGTCATGGGGTTATTTTTTTATCTTTTTTTTTTTTTTGTCGACCTGGACTCTTTTTGTGCCCATATTGATCTGGATTTTTTTTTAAATTGTGATGACCGTTTTGATACAATTCACTTCGTTTGCAATTGATCTATGGGAAAAGTCCACCTCTATTAAACTGAAAGATCCTTCCACTCTCAAACTCTGATAATGGTTTCCCTTTTGCCATTTATAATTTAGTAAGATGTTTTTTATTCACTAACAAGTTGCTTTTAGTAACATAGAAAGCTTTTCGTATTCGTTATTTCAAAACTAGCCGATTTTATTAAATTGGTCTTATCATTTTGACCAGGTGAAAATGCTTGTTGTTTAAAAAATAATTATTAGATCAGGGTTAAGGTTTCGAATGAAGCAGATTTCATTTTGTCCATCATATTTTCCCTTTTGGCAATGGTTTCAATATTATGCCTAAACGCTTACTTTCTTAAGTGGTCTTATGATTTTGACCAGGACTGTATATATATATATATATATATATATATATATATATATATATATATATATATATATATATATATATATATGTGTGTGTGTGTGTGTGTGTGTGTATTAATATACAAATATTTCCGGTAAAATATGCATCCATATTTACAGAATGTTTATAAAATTGTGGCAAGAAATAATAGAGTTATTTACCGAAAATGAAGATTTTTCATTTATATATAATTTAGCTACATATTTAAAAAGATCTTATTTCAGTAAACTCTTCTTTTACAGTTAAGCCTTAATGGTTGGACTGAACTGTTAACTTTTTATGGCTGGATTGAACTGTTAACTTTTTATAGCTAGATTGAACTGTTAACTTTTTATGGCTGGATTGAACTGTTAACTTTTTATGGATGGATTGAACTGTTAACTTTTTATGGCTGGATTGAACTGTTAACTTTTTATGGATGGATGGAACTGTTAACTTTTTATGGATGGATTGAACTGTTAACTTTTTATGGCTGGATTGAACTGTTAACTTTTTATAGCTGGATTGAACTGTTAACTTTTTATGGCTGGATTGAACTGTTAACTTTTTATGGATGGATTGAACTGTTAACTTTTTATGGCTGGATTGAACCGTTAACTGTTTATGGCTGGATTGAAGTGTTAACTCTTCATGGCTGAATTGAACTGTTAAGTTTTTATGGATTGATTTAACTATTAACTTTTTATGGATGGATTGAACTGTTAACTTTTTATGGCTGGATTGAACTGTTAACTGTTTATGGCTGGATTGAACTGTTAACTGTTTATGGCTGGATTGAACTGTTAACTTTTTATGGCTGGATTGAACTGTTAACTTTTTATGGCTGGATTGATTTATTCTTTGCATTGCTTACGTTCAGTATGCAACAATTTAGAATTAACAATAAATATTTTTATCATCTACATCATTATTCAGCTTATAAAGGTTAAATAAAGATAATGCTTTCCAAAATAAATAATGGATTACGCTCGATTGTCGGTATTGTAAAAAAAAATATTTAAAAAATGATTACGTTCCTATGAATGCAATATAATTTTTCTACTGTAACTAGATGTTTCATTTGTCTTGCCGTTCTTTACATGTGTTTCATCCAGATTTACTTAATTTTGTGTGGAGCTGGGAGGAATGTTATCACGTTAAAAAATGAACAGATTTTCTTCTTTATATTAAAAGAAAAAAAAATCTCTGAATTGGGGTGATCTCCCTTACATATATGATTTTTTTAAATTTATATCATTCGGTTAATTTATAAAGACAGAGGCCATGAACAAAATTAGTCTAAGCATGAAAACTAATTTTATATTGTTCTTGTCGTTAAATATAATATGTTATTATTTATATTATTTATAATAAATATTGTAAAGTGAGGAATAATTTCGAGTTAAAATTAGAGTATTCCTATTAGATAAAAAACGATATCAGTTTAACCTCAGTTGCAAGATACCTTAGCTTGTTTTTTTTTTTTACATAAAGTTCATACTTTTCAAACATGTTTTTCGCAATATTAGATTCTTAACACTAATTGGAGTTTTATTAGAAATGATTTTTCATTTAATAAAATACTAACATTTGATAATATACTAACATTAAAATAATATACTAACATTTAATAATGTACTACCATTTAGTAATATACTAACATGTAATAATATAAAAACATTTAATAATATACTAACATGCAATAATATACTAACATTTTATAATATACTAACATGTAATAATAAACTAACATTTAATAATATACTAACATTTAATAATATAATAACATTTAATAATATACTAACATTAATAATATACTAACATGTAATAATATAATAACATTTAATAATATAATAACATTTAATAATATACTAACATTTAATTATATACTAGCATTAAATAATATACAAACATTTAATAATAAACTAACATTTAATAATATACTAACATGTAATAATATAATAACATTTAATAATATACTAACATTAATAATATACTAAAATGTAATAATATAATAACATTTAATAATATAATAACATTAAATAATATACTAACATTTAATCATATACTAGCATTAAATAATATACTAACATTTAATAATATACTAACATGTAATAATATAATAACATTTAATAATATAATAACATTTAATTATATACTAGCATTAAATAATATACTAACATTTAATAATATACTAACATTTAATAATATACTAACATTTAATAATATACTAACATTTTATAATATACTAGCATTAAATAATATATTAACATTTAATAATATAATAACATTTAATAATATACTAGCATTAAATAATATACTAACATTTAATAATATACTAACATGTAATAATATAATAACATTTAATAATATAATAACATTTAATAATATAATAACATTTAATTATATACTAACATTTAATTATATACTAACATTTAATAATATACTAACATTTAATTATATACTAACATTTAATAATATGCTAACATGTAATCATATATTAACACTTAATAACATACGAACATTCAATAATATACTAACATTTTATAATATACTAGCATTAAATAATATATTAACATTAACACTAGACTAACCGAGTCTTGCTATTTATGTGTAATATTATCCACATATGTAAATGAGTGGGTGCAACCACAACACCCCCCTCCCAAGATTTGAAATCACACAGATTTCAAATCTTTTCTCTTGGGATTTAACATTAATGGTTCATTAAACTTTGTTTTTCTACCAGATCTTCGGGGCTCAGGTGTATATTGAGGCGGTTATAAATTAAAGGATTCGTATATGAGTTCCATGGTTTCCTCCTCTTTGTCTGCGGTTGTGTAATCACAATCTTGAATGTGGCGTTTTTTTTTATTTTGTTCAGGTGCCTTTTATGTATATTTTGTGGACCTTTAATCATGTATGTACAATCACCAATGCGTTAATCCACTACTCCACATTCCCAGTAAGAGGTGTTATTTCTGTAACACTTGAAATATACTCGATCTCGATTTCTTTCTTATAATGTGTGTAGTGTTTCGGACAATTGCCTGTCTTGGCAATAGTTTATCAAACGCCGATTTCACCTTTCTGGCAAACATTAAACCAGCTGGTGATATGTTTGACGGTATATTAGGGTGCGGTGTTGTCCTTTATATTTGCAAAAATTGTTGCAAAGCTTTTTCCGTTGGTATCCCAATGGATTTTTTCAACGCTCGTTTTAACGTGTCTACGAACCTTTCCGGGAGGCCGTTCGACCTTAGATGGTACGGAAGAGTAGTGATATGCTTTACTTGGAACGTGTCACAAAATTCCTTAAAGTCTATGGATGTGAATTGAGTTCCATTGTCACTGACCAGTGTGTCTGGTACACCAAATCGTTCAAATCACTCGTGTATGAATCCCATTGAGCTGTTCGTTGTTGGATTCCTGCAACGCATTACCTCAGGCCATTTTGTATAACTATCTACTACAATTAAGTAGTAATTTTCTCCTACTGAACCAGCGAAGTCCATGTGGATTCTCGACCATGGGTGGTCGGTTTTCGGCCAAGGTTTGTGTACTATAGGTGGGCATACTTTACATCTATTTATTGTTGTAGCTATGTCGAAGTCCATGTTACGCCAGTATATGTAGCTTCTCATTAGAGACTTCATCCGATTTATCCCCGGGTGTCCTGTGTGGAAGTCTCTCAAAATCCTCTTCTGCAACGTTTAGGTATGACTACTCTCTCGCTATATAATAACACATCGTTACATATGGAAAAAATTTCCTGGACCTTTTTGTCATTTATAATTTTTTCTTTTATATCATTTATATATTCATCTTTATCGGCTTCTCTTTTAATGTCCGACAATGTTACCGGTAGTTCTTTAATGATGTTTGCTACCATATTTTTCACTTCGACGTTTGTTCGAATTGCTGCAATCACTGATTCTTCCAAATTATGTTTCTGTGGTATCAGTCTTGAAAGTCCATCCGCATGGCAAATCTTTTTCGATGCTAGATGTTGTAGTTGGAAATCGTAATTCAGTAGGATCGTACCCCAGCGCAGCAATCTATTTGCGGTGTATACAGACAATCCTTTTTTTGATCCGTAGATTGTGACTAATGGTTTAATGTCGGTTTCAAGTATAAAATGTCTAGCATATAAATACCGATGGAACTTAGTCACTTCAAAAATTATACTCAACGCTTCTTTTTCAATCTGTGAATACGCATTCTCTGTTGGAAGCAGCGTTGTCAAAGCGTGAGCTATCGGCTTTTTAGATCCATTAGGCATTATATGTTGAATGCATGCTCCTATGCCGTAGGAACTAGCGTCACTAGCAACGACTATATTTAATTTTGTGTCATAGTGAGTTAGAAATAATTCAGATGTTAGTGCGCTCTTTATTTTGTCAAAAGCGGTTTGACATTCTTGAGTCCAGTTCCAAGGTGTGTCCTTTTTTTAGCAGCTCATTTAAGGGAGCTCGCAAATGATGCATCCCTTCAATAAAAGATTTTTAATAATTTGCGAGTTCTAAAAAAGTCTCTAAGGCGGTTACGTTATTAGGTGCTGGCATGTTTTTTATTGCCGCAAATCTTTCTGGGTTTGGACGTCGCCGATGTTTATTAATATATATCCAAGATACTTAATTTCTCTCATACAAAAGTCGCATTTATTTTCTTTTACTTTAAACCCAAATTCTTGTATTCGAGTGAATACTTGTTTTAAATGCTCCTTATGTTCTTCTAGGGATTTGCTCCTGATAACAATGTCGTCCAGGTATGCACATGCGCACTCAATACCACTTAACATGGTGTCCATCGCTTGCTGAAAGATGGCAGGCGCTACTTTGATGCCGAAGGGCAACCGGTTGTATTTGTACAATCCCTTATGTGTGTTGATGCATAGTATTTTTGAGCAATTCTCCTCGACCGGTATTTGTAAACACGCGTGCGTCGCTCAAGTCTATCTTGGAGAAGATATTACCACCATTTAACTTTGTGAATATTTCCTCTGGGCTTGGTAGAGGATAATGGTAATCTTGTAATATGGAGTTTAGACCTGTCGAGAAGTCTGCGCACACTCTGATTTCATCATTCTTTTTCTTTACATATACGGTGGGGCTGCCCAGTCGCTGTGTTCTATTTTTGATAGTATGCCTGTCTGTTCCAATCTGTCTAATTTTTTATCAATCTTTTCCAACCCAGCGAACGGAACGTTCCGCTTCTACTAAAAATCGGGCTGGTGTTTTATTTAAGTTCAAACGAGGCCTTAAATTTATTGCAACGACCTAATTTAGTCATGAATATTTCAGGGAATAATAATAATTGTTTAAAGTCCTCTTTTATATTTCCTGTTGTTGGAGTAGTACATCCTATTTTTTTACAGAATGTATTGATTGGCTTATCCCACAGTCCAAATTTCTCAATTAAATCTATTCCAAACAGATTTTCGCTATTTTTCAATACGAACATTTTTAATTTCTTCGTAATCCCTTTTAATTTTATCGGAAGGATAACTTCTCCTTCAAATTTTATCTCACCACCAGTTACCGTCCGAGCTGATTTACTTGTTTTCATCATGGTTGGTTTACCCAGATTTTTCCATGTATTCAAGTTTATTATAGAAATATCGGATCCTGAATCAAGATGAAATTTTATTGGCGTTTTAAATATTTCCTCTTTTATGTATTTTCCCGATTTTTGTCGAATTGTTCATTTGATTTTGTTTGCTGTACTCCCTATCTGATGAAATCTTTATATCTGCAACAATCGTTTTTGTGTCCGACTTTCTTGCAAATGTAGTATTTTTTCTTCTTATAAGGGCAATCTGATTCCCAATGTCTTTCTGCGCATCTCTTACAGTTATATCTAGGGAGAGACTTGTTATATTCTTTACTATAATTATAATTATTATATTTGGAATATCTCGTTCCGTTTTGGCTGCTTTTATTTGTATAGTTCTTGGTTGGTGTGTATGGTTTTCTAACCTTTCTTACATATGCCACTCCGGATTCTTCTATCTTTTTTTAATCCTTTTTTAGTGTAATGGCCCTTTCACAATCCTCTGCTAATTTCTGAAGTGTTAAATCTTGCTCAGATTCCAGCTTAGACAACACCCGTCTGCGTATTTCTGCATTTTCGTGGAAACAAACCCTTGTGCGAAGATTAGGCATTTGAAATCTTCTACTGTTAGTTCCGCTAGCTTAAAATTATCACAGTTTTTATTGACAACTGATGCGTATGTCAAATAATATTGGTTGTCCATCTTCCTTAGATTCATACACAAACGTCTCTTATGAAAAAGAGATACATTCGGATTAAATCATTCTTTTAGTAATTTTACAGCTTCCATGAAATCTAATTCCGTAGGTTTTTTAGGTAATATGTAATCTACGAATTTACTGTGTTCTGCTACACCCAACTTTCGTAGTAAGAGGCTCATTTTCTGGCTATTTGCCCAACTTTTGCAGTCCAGTTGAAAGACATCATCGTATCTTGTATAGTATGCTTCAAAATTCTTTTCTTCCTCCGGCACATAGTTAAATTTGTCCATACTATTAAAAATAGTTGTATAGGAGAAATTAACACTGTCGGCATTTTCTCGATTGTTCTTTAGTAGATCCAGTGTTTTAGAAAAACGTTCCTTTTGCCTTTCTTCATGTTCAAATTGTAATTTCTTCTGCCTTTCTTCTTGTTCAAATTGTAATTTCTTCTGCCTTTCTTCTTGTTCCAGTTGCCATTTCAATAATTTCTCATCTCTTCGTTCATCTCGCTCGGCTTGTGCCTGTTGTTGCGCTGCAAAAATTGCATTAACATTCTAGATAAATCTTCCACTTTTTTTTTTAGTGTATTCTAAAATATAAAATGACTTGTGTTACAACAAAAATTGTTCAGAGTTCCTGTTTTCAATAATAATAATATCGCTGCTCGAATAATTTTTTCTCACTTCGCTAGGGAGTCAAGCTCATCCAACCACAAAATAAAAAAAGGAGGCTTTTACTGAAACCACCAATACGATTGACTTTTCCGTTTTAGGCACTTCCTAATAAGTAACAGCAGAACTTAAGTACAACTCTTTCCACAAAATAAACATTTTTTCAACTCGAGTCACAATTGTAAAAAATAAAATGTATGGACTACATTTAATTCTTTCTTTTGTTCTTTTCCTCTTACGTGATGTTTTAGTGTCTTATATCCGTTATCTAGTGACAACTTCAGTTAAAACAAATCGTTCCTTGATTTTAGTTTAACTGTGGTGTTTTTTAATACCGAAGAGAAAAAAATTGGTTTACTAAAAAGTCTTTAGTTGATGTGTTGCTAATGGAGAGCAGTAATTAGGAAATCCACTGGTGAACTTCTTTTTTCCGTATGTTACTTTCTTGTACGTTTGCTCTTCGTAATTTAGTAATACAAATCTGTTTGTCGTTTTACAACAAAACAAAAATTCACTTTTACAGTTTGTTTGTTTTTTCTCAAGATGGATTACAAGAGAAACGGCGTAAATTGTCGCTTTTGCCACGTTCGAGTTCATTGTTTTTCTTTTTTTTTCTTTGAGACTGTATTAGCGGTTTTGGTTTGTCTCTTTTTTTCCAACTAGTATTTAAGTAAATAAAATACTATTAATCGAGGTTACTTTTTTTTTAACTTGAATGCAGGTTTTGTTCTTGGAACTTGTTCTTGGAACTTGTTTCTTTCTTTTAGTGTTGTACTTCGCGAGGAAAATATTTTACCGCTTTCCAAAGTTCACTGAATTACTAATTTTTTCCGCTTAAGTCGACTTCTCTTTAGCGTGAAATCCGTTTTTATGACTATTTCGTTCGTCAAAACTTGTATTCCTTACCAAGGTCAACCGTTGCGTTGTACTTTTTTTTTTAGTGAGTTTTTTCCATTTCTTCGTCAAACTGTTATGTCATCCTCGTCTCCTACTGTTATGTTTGACATTCATCTTCGTCGCCAACGGTTATGTTTGCAGGTTGAACCAAATAACTTATAAGGCAATACAAATGAAGAATCAACAAAACAAAGGTGACCAATAAGAAGTGTATTAGGAAAAGTATATTAACAGTATATTTACATAATGGTTGTCAATTAAGAGAGTCTTGGCTGGAAAACATATCTGCTCTCGGCTCGGACTTCCGTGGCTTCTGGTTAACACACCCTCAGACTAACCGGGTCTTGCTATTAATGTGTTATATTATCCACATATGTAAATGACTGGGTGCCATCACAACACTAACATTTAATAATATATTAACATTTATTAATATATTAACATTTAATAATATATTAACATTTAATAATATACTAACATTTAATAATATATTAACATTCTATAATATAATAATATTTAATAATATATTAACATTTAATAATATATTAACATTTAATAATATAAGAACATTTAATAATATAATAGCATTTAATAATATAATAAAATGTAATAATATACTAACATGTAATAATATACTACCATGTAATAATATATTAACATTTAATAATGTACTAAAATTTAATAATATACTAACATTTAATAATATACTAAGATTTATTAATATACTAAAATGTAATAATATATTAATATTTAATAATGTACTAAAATTTAATAATATACTAACATTTAATAATATACTAACATTTAATAATATACTAAAATGTAATAATATATTAACATTTAATAATGTAGTAGCATTTAATAATATACTAACATTTAATAATATACTAACATTTAATGATATACTAACATTTAATAATATACTAACATATAATAATATATTAACATTTAATAATATACTAACATTAAATAATATACTAACATTAAATAATATACTAACATTTAATAATATACTAACATGTAATAATATATTAATATTAAATAATATACTAACATGTAATAATTTATTAACATTTAATAATATGCTAACATTTAATAATATATTGCATTTAATAATATACTAACATTTAATACTATACTAACATGTAATAATATACTAACATTTAATAATATACTAACATGTAATTATATACTAACATTTAATAATATATTAATATGTAATAATATACTAACATTTAATAATATTCTAACATTTAATAATATACTAACATTTAATAATATATTAACATTTAATAATATATTAAAATTTAATAATATACTAACATTTTATAATATAATAAAATTTTATAATATACTAACATTTAATAATACACTAACATGTAATAATATATTAACATTTAATAATGTACTAACATTTCATAATATACTAACATTTAATAACATACTAACATTTAATAATACACTAACATGTAATAATATAGAAAAATTTAATAATATACTAGCATTTAATAATATACTTACATTTTATAATAAACCAACATTTAATGATATATTAAAATTTAATAATATACAAACATTTATTAATATAATTGCATTTATTAATATACTAACATTTAATAATATACTAACATGCATTAATATATTAACATTTAATAATATACTAACATTTAATAATATACTAACATTTCATAATATACTAACATATAATAATATATAAACATTTAATAATATACTAACATGTAATAATATATTAACATTTAATAATATACTAACATTTTATAATATACTAGTATTTAATAATATACTAACATTTAATAGTATACTAACATTTAATAATATTCTAACATTTAATAATATACTAAAATGTAATAATATACTAACATTTAATAATATACTAACACTTAATAATATACTAACATTTAATAATATAATAACATTTTATAATATACTAACATTTAATAATATAATAACATTTAATAATATATTAAGATGTAATAATATACTAACATTTAATAATACGTTAACATTTAATAACATACTGACATTTAATTATATACTAACATTTAATAATATACTAACATTTAATAACATACTAACGTGTAATAATATATTAACATGTAATTATATACTAACATTTAATAATATACTAACATGTAATAATATACTAACATTTAATTATATACTAATATTTAATAATATACTAACATGTTATAATATAGTAACATTTAATAATGTACTAACATTTTATAATATACTCATATGTAATGATATACTATCATGCAATAATATACTAACATTTAATAATATACTAACAACGAGACCCAACGTTATCCGGTGATTTAGTGAGGGTCAACAAATGACGCCTCGTCCTCTAACTTGATGGTCATCACAATCGGTGAAATGACCAAGGTTATAATCAAATCGATTGATTGCCTTCTCTAGTTAAGGAGCCTTCTTCCCTGTAGTGTACAGGCAGGGAGTTCCACATACCTTTCAGTAGTTACATTAGTCTTCAATGTATTGTAGTCTACATTGTATTGTAGACAATCTAGTGTCGATTTTATAAAATTATCTGTAAATGATTTTCTTCACTTAAAGTTTAAAATGCAAAAGTCAAATATCATAATTCAATTGTGCTCTTAACACAGACATTTATTTCGAACGCGCTAATGTCTTATAAAAGAACCAATTATTGATCTTATTAAATTATTATTTTTTAATCACTTGAATTAAAATTAAAGTTACAAAGCCCAAGTGTTATGGTTTCAGAAACGCCCTTGTCTTAGAAAAGAACTTAGAGTTAATTTCATAGGCTGCGTCTTTATACTTGTGCGGAGATAAAACTTCTCAAATACACTTGTGATGTTAGGCTGCATAAAAGTGTAAACTTTCGTCGGAATTGGACTTCTTCTTTAAAAAAAATGTGATTATGAATTTTCGATAATTATTAAACGCAATCCGACACAAAACACACGTAAAAACATTCCCAGATACACTAGAACTTTCGGTTGATATTTTTAAAAATCGGCCCACCCGTTTTTGAGTTCATAGTTCATTTATACACACATACACACACATATATATATATATAATATAAAGCTGAACGTCTGTGTGTGTAGGTGGGTGTGTGTGTGTGTGTGTGTGTGTGTGTGTGTGTGTGTGTGTGTGTGTGTGTGTGGTCACGAATAGGCTCCTATATTGTTGACTATTTAAAAAAAACTGATTACATATAAGGATAGAAGATGTATCTAGTATCAGGAATGGGTATGTTTGATCAGACAGAACGATAGTTCATAAAAACGAAGTTGTTCTGCTTGAAAAGGGCGCATTCTTATTATTATTCATATTTATATCGATTCTTTGCTTTAAAAAACTAAAGTAATTACGTGTTTACTTTTTTAATATCCCATTTTGCTGTTTCGGATTATTTTACTAAATTAAGTAAATATTCACTATTTTTCAAAACTGTTTTTGTTTCTTTCCTTTTTGATATTTCGTCGATATTATTTACTAAGAGTGTTTAGCAGAAAAGTCAACAAACGACTACCCGAAAAAATAAATGTACAAGAAATAAATGTTACCATAGTCAATAAAAGTTCAGTTCATGTTTTTTTTTTGTTTTGAAAAAGTTCAGCGAACCGAAATTAAAACGAAATTTGAGGCGATAACTACTTAAATGAATTTTTATATAAACTACACATGCCATAATCGAATAGTCCTCAAGCATAAAATAACAGAAAACATTAAAATGTGTTTATAAATATTCCTTACGTTGACGGAACTCTCTTGAATTGTTAACACAGAATGCTCAGGTGCGCCTCATTCAAATTTATTTCAAAGTCGCTGTCATTTTGATATTTTTAAAAACAGTTCGTGAATCAAAAAAAAAAAATTTACAAACTACTTACAAATACAAACCAATGAACTTTTCTACCATAAAAGTAACTTTTATTGACTATGGTAATATTTAGTTCTTGTAAATGTATATTATTATATATATAACATTTTCTCTTTGTAAGGAAACATCACTTTCTTGGTCACTCTTGGCTACGAATGGAAACAAAGTTGTTAAAAATTATATATTTTCGTGAAAATTATCTTTACTTTCATCATATTTTGCTTATGGTAAAATTTTTGAGTGCCAAAACCTATCTCTTTACAACCCCCTCCTTTTCATAACCTATTATACTTTCATCAATCACAGGCCATTTTCTGTAGGCTTTTTCTGAACCCAGTCAACGACGGGTACTTCTGCTAGTATATATATATATATATATATATATATATATATATATATATATATATATATATATATATATATATAGCTGGCTTGATAGATAGATAGATAGATAGATAGATAGATAGATAGATAGATAGATAGATAGATAGATAGATAAAGAAAACAACACTATGGAATTATTTTCAATTCCAAAATAGATTTTTTTCTCGTGTTCTTTCATGGCTCCGATCTTTAAAATTGCAACATTCGAAATATTTACTGCGCATGTTTTTATTTTGTTTCGGTTTTATTAATGACTATTGGACATATTCTTCCATGATGAATATATAAATGTATACAAGACACCCTGTTCTATAGCTGGCGAGTTAAAAAAATTTAAAGTAAATAATAATAATAATAATAATAATAATAATAATAATAATAATAATAATAATAACACCACCACCACCAACAACAACAACAACAACAGCAGCAACAACCACAACCACAACAATAACAACTCGTTTTTGCAATGTTTTTAATAGTTCTTTTTATTCTCTCAAATCAACACGGTACAGGCAAAAATGGGCGGGCAAAAATAGGGGGACCGTCGGGTTTTGAAATTTAATTTATCATAATTTGTTTTAGGTTTCCGACAACTTTTTGATTGTATTTGCAAGATTAGAGACTAAAATTAATTTCCGAAAGGAAAATATTATTTGTACACGTGAAAAAATAAAAGTTATGAAAAATGTTTTCACGGCAAGCTACCCAATTTAGCTAAATTTTGAACTTAAATAAATTCATTGTAAAAATGCTTTAAAAGATAAATATTAGTTTTCTGGGTCTATTTCAAAGATTTAGTAAAGTCCTAACATACTGAATTAAATAAAAAAAAACACCTTGTTTATGAAAAAAACAATTAGCTCTAAAAAAGCAAGTAATTTACCGTTCGCCAAAAACGCAACAAACTAAAAAAAAATGTAAACACGATTATAAGTAGACCAAACACGATTATAAAGAGACGAAACGCTATTTCAAAATGAATTCATTATAGTGAAAGGAGGGAGGAGTGCCATATTTCTTTTTTTCCCCACCAGACGTGCATTCATACATTCCTATTCTAAACGTTTTTATCAATTTTTATCATTTTTTCATTTAATTATTTTTTATGTTCCTGTTTTTAAATTATTTTTTTTTAAATTATTGTTCGATATTATATAAAAAATTATGTTACGCCAAAAGTTTCACATTCTTGCGAGCAAGGAAATTATTGAAATCTTGCATTTAAAAATTATGAGAAATATGTAATTTAAAAAAAGAAGTAGAAATATTTTGGCTATTATAATTTTTTTTGTGTGAAAATATTAAATAAACAATGCGTAATTCAATGGTAATATCGGTAGTTCGAGAAATTAATTTTCTTCGAGTTATATAGAATTCATTAATACGGACTTTAGGGTCGTTTTTTTGTAATGTTCCTGTAAAAATTATTTTTTTATTGTTACAAATTACGATATTTTATTTATATGAAAAAAAAGCAAAAATAAATCCTTGCGTGTTTTTATTTACTATCGAAAACTATAACTTTAGTAAATGTATTTTTGTTTAAACAAAAGAATACATTTCCACTCAGATGTAAATAAAAATAATTAGTTCATTCTATTCCGCGATCATTATTTGATAAATACTGAAAATTTCAATTAAATTGATTAATTTCCTGATTTTTGGTGAATTTTTAAGTATCGGCATTCATTTTGTTCTTACCTATTAATTTCGTAATGAATACAAAATCATCCATTGACATTTATTAAATTAAAATATAATTCAATGTTTAAAGTATCAAACTGTACAAATGAATTAATATTCCAAATATCGCTTTCTCACACCCAACGTTTTAACCATTTTTGCAATTGTCGTCCTTGTACTCAGGGGAGATAACTCAATTTTACTAATGGATTAGTTCAGTTTTGACAGGAGAATTTAGAACGCTAATTGCAGGGGAAACGTTATTTTTTTCGACTCCTTATTATTATTATTATTATTATTATTATTATTATTATTATTATTATTATTATTATTATTTCTCTTTCCCTGCTAGGAATGTTACACGAAAGTCGGAAAGTGGGATTGGGAAGTCAGCGCCCCCGAACATGGGCACTTTGACTTGCAAAAAGTGCCGGGGCAGCCCCGCCAATATTCCCCCATAAGCGCGCTTTAGCAATAAACTAACCCCTTTGTCAAAGAGAGAAGACAGCCTGGGTGGGTGGACCTCTATGTGTATCAGAATCTGGGGGAATTTTTGACACCCCTAACACGAAACTGCGAATAAAATATATACAACTCGTAATTTCTCTTTTAAAAGTGGGTTGTTTATTTTCTTTATGCATTATAATTCCAAACTAAATTATTAAAGTTGTATAAAACGTAATAGAAATATTATTTTTCTATTTTTTAAAAACAATAATGAAATTAATTGAATTTTATGAGCTAAGTATTTTAAAATTTTTAAACTTTAAAAATCTATCAAAATTTTTCTATTGATTCAATTTTTACGATATTTTCAGAGTCAATGTGAAATTTTATGCTATTTCCAATAAATCGAATAACGTTTTTTTTTTAAATTTACGCCCCCATTTTGAGATGTTTATTAAAAAGTAAATAATTAATTTACTCACCAAAGTTTTATATATCACAAATCGAAGATAAAAGATCAATAATAATATATTCAAATTTAAAACAAAAAAAGTAGTGTTTTTTAAAAAACACTAATAAACCTAGAACCCCATCCTTCAACGTAGACCCCTACTACCAGGTTTCCTTCTCCAACATCAGGGGTCTACGTTCCAACCTTCCAGAGGTTGAAACACAATTACAGGAGACGAAACTGGACATATTCTTTCGAAGTGAAACTGGCATAGGACCAACCACTTCCTTAGACGAATTCATAATTAAAGGATACTCTAATTTAACATCTAAATCTGACCCCCAAGATCGCCATGGGCATGGAATATGTGCTTACATCAAAGATGGCTTTCCATGTGATAGGGATATCTCCAGAGAAGACCCTAATTTACCTTATATGTGCTTCCGGGTTGCACTAGCTTACACCACTGCATTTATATTTGCCCTCTATCGCCCCCACAACAGTGGGATTACTATCTTTAATAGCATATCTGAGAAAATTGACCACATCATGTCTGCTCATCCTTCGGCTAACATTATCATTTGCGGTGACCATAATGTGGAATGGCTGACCCACTCAAATAAGATTGATGACGAGGGGAGGTTCTGTCATGATTTTGCCACTGCCTATGACCTTACTCAGATTGTTCACGAACCCACCCGTGTGCCCGATACTACCGGTCAATATGCAAGCCTTCTAGACCTTTTCCTCATAACTTCCCCTGAGCTATGTTCATGTTCCGTTCTATCTCCTCTGGGATCCTCCGACAATTCTGTTGTAGCAGTTAAGATAAAAATGAAATGTAATAAGTCTTCAGACGTACCTCTCCACCGTACTGTATATCGATACTCTATGGCTGACTGGGATAGCTTCTGTACATTCCACAGAAGATACGTTGCGAGCCTGTCTTTTTTTTATCGTTATTTCCATGGCAGGTGCTCGTCTGAGCTCCAATCTCTCGTCCCCCCTCGCCAATCTTTCACGAGAAACACCCGTCTGGCTGAAACTATTGTCAATAATTTTCATCACTCTTTATCTGTGCCTAAATCCAAACGTAGATTCCATGAGCAAAGCTTCTTTCTTAGAACTGCACGCCAGTGGAACTCTCTGCCACTTGCCTGTTTCCCACCTGACTACAACTTGGATGTCTTCAAGTCCAACATAAACAAACTCCTGACAAACCGCCCCCTTAAGTAAGACACTATATCAAATCTCCAATACTAATGATTACTACAATACTATCTCATTGATTATTGTCACGCAATAACCGTTATCCCTGAGTGGCCTTCGGGCCTTGATAAGTGGTGACCCCCATGTAAAAAAAAAACTTACCTGTAAAGTCCGAAGTTTAAAAACTTTTTTTAAACCACGTTTTTTTTTAATTATTTTATTTATTTATTATTATTATTATTATTATTATTATTATTATTATTATTATTATTATTATTATTATTATTATTATTATTATTATTATTTAATGAAGCCTTGGTCCTTGCTCCTTTAATTGAACAAAAATTAGGGGTTGAATTACATTTTTCGAATAATTATAAGTTTGGAAACACAGGGGGTCGAATTATTCAATATATTTCACGCATGCGTAAGGTTATTTTCTGACAAACCTACTGGACCTCCTAGAGCTGCAAAGACCAGCATTATACTGCAATCAGCAAGGAATAGGCAATGGTGTAATTTATATTGGTTTTTGAGATCGAGGATAAAAATCTTTGGCCTCCTTTTTTTATGCGAAGAAAACTCAACTTTGAACAAGAGTACAAAAAAAAAAAAGGTGAGGTGCGACTAATTAAACATACTATGATAATATTTATCGGGCACGTGGTGCGACAATATATTAAAGATTAAAGAAGAACAACGTTCAGCAAATTGAATTCATTCAACGATATTGTAGTATTTTCATAAAACAAAACATTCGTGTAACTGTCAGAAATATGATTTCTTTTTCAATTACATTAAATAAATGTAACAAAGTTTTAACGTTACAAAAATCATTAATAACAAAGAAAAGAAAAGCAACGCCAATTACAAACTAATAATATTTGTTTCACTTTCTTTGTTTAATGCAACACAGTTTGATGACATTAATAACCAAAACAATATAAGCATTATAACATTACAAAAAAGCAACAAAAAAGCTGCAATTACATTTTTAATAGAACAATTTAAGTTAATGAACAAAAAGCTGCAACGACGTTTTTTTTTTTTAATATTTTACATAATACATGTACTTTATTTTTATTAATGTTTTCGTAATCTTAAATGTTTTAGCGTCCCAAATTATCATATTAAAAAGTACTCTTTTAGTAAAGTAGAGTTATCTCCCTTGACGACAATTGCAAACGCATCAAATTTTGAGGTAAGTTCCTTAAAGTTGTCGCCCTTGGACTGTTGTTACCGATTTAGCTCCCTTTTAAGAAAATATTACTTTAAGTTAAAAGGACAATAATGCTAAAACTTTTTAACTGTGTTGTTGAAATAATTGTATATAAATATAAACATGTATTAGTACGGAGACTTGACGTTGCCTGGGATTAAATAGTGTTCAGCAAACGTTCTATCGTCCCATAGTTTTATTATTATTATTATCGAAGTCAGCGGAACCGCCCATTTTTTTTTTATTAAATCGATTTATTGCCTGCTCTAGCAAGTGTACCGACAGGAAGCCTCACATGCCTCCACACAGTGACTTAGTTCAGAATACATTGTAGTCTACATTGCACTGTAAAGAATCTACTGTTGATTTTATAGAATGTTCCGTAATTAATGGCTTCATTTAAAAATTAAGATGCAAAAGGAAAGTATCATAGTTCAGTTGTATGCTAAACAGAAACATTCATTTCAAAGGCGCCCCTGCCTTATAAAAGAATTAACTGTTGATTTTTATGAAATTATTTTATATAATAACTTTTTTATGAAATTATTTTATATAATAACTTGAATTAAAGTTAAACGTACAAAAGTCAAGTGTCATGTTTCAATTGTGCTCTAAAATGAAATATTCATTTCGAACGCGCACCTGTCTTATAAAAAACCTACAGTTAATTTTATAGACTTGTCCCTTCTGCTTGTGCGATGATTAACTTCTGAAATCCACTCGTGATGTTAGGTTGTATAACAGTGTTAACTTTTGTCAAATTCGGACTGCATTCTTTAATCAGATTTTTTAATCATAGATTTTCGATACTTACCGAAGGCATTCCGATACAAAACATACATAAGAACACTCTTATACATATCAAGTATCTTCGTGTAAAATTTCACAAAAATTAGCTCAACCGTTTCCGAATACATAGGAAATGAACTCACACATAACATACACACACAAACAAAATTCTTTATCTATCTATCTATATATATGTATGTATATATATATATACATATATATATATATATATATATATATATAGATAGATAGATAGATATAGATATAGATAGATAGATAGATAGATAGATAGATAGATAGATAGATAGATATAGTATCACTACTAATCTTTGACGGTGCAGATGACTGCTACACGATAAAGCATAAAGCAGACCGCAGGTCTTTACATCAGTTTTCCTTCTCCCAGATGTGTGTGTGCGTGCATGCGTGCGTGTATGTGTGTATATGTACGTGTGTGTGTTTATGCATGTGTGTGTGTATAATATTGCAAGTTAACCTTCATTAACTGAATGCCGCGTCAGTTAAATGGTCAGAAGCCACGTTTGCCTTTTTTCGTAGACACGGGTTCGAATCTTCTATGAGTCATATCCTTTTATTTTTGGTAATCTTTTTGTCTGTAGCGACGTTTATTAAAAGTCGTTTATTAATTGTATAATGATGATTGCAACGTCTTGTCAGACGAGTGCCACTCCCTCAGACATTTAAAATCCATGAGCCCAAATGCCTGAGGAAGTATCCATACAAAGATGATGTTACAGAATCTTAGCTTTGTACGACAGCTAAGTCTCTCTCTCGGTTCAAAATGTTGAGATCCAGCAACAAGCAAGAGCAAGATAGCCAGCAACAAATTAAACTGCAGACCAGCTTAATGCGGGTACTGGTCTCCCGCTTTATGTTTTTTTAAATCAGAAATTTGCTTCTCCTAGAAAGGTTGCCTTCACCACGGCTTACGGGAGCCCTCTCCACCCCAATACACATATACACACACACAAATATACACGGTGCTAGTTGGCAGTTGACCCAGAAAAAAAGTTCATTCGCCCTTTGGAAGGTCTTGTTTTTAATCCTCCAGGGAGACTAGCCGCCCTCCTCACCAAACAAGTCTGGTGGGGGAACCAGTTTATTCGCCGGTGACCCGACCATGAGGCAGGTAGTACTGGGTTACATGGTACCAGTAGCATATGACATGACCTGACACAAATTGTATAATAAGCACATACATATACACACATACATATACACACATACATATATGATGAGAATAATAGAAAAAGTATTCCGACAAGATAGATAGATAAAAAAAAAAGTATTCCGACAAGATAGATAGATAAAAAAAAAGTATTCCGACAAGATAGATAGATAAAAAAAAAGTATTCCGACAAGATAGATAGATAAAAAAAAAAGTATTCCGACAAGATAGATAGATAAAAAAAAAAGTATTCCGACAAGATAGATAGATAAAAAAAAAGTATTCCGACAAGATAGATAGATAAAAAAAAAAGTATTCCGACAAGATAGATAGATAAAAAAAAAGTATTCCGACAAGATAGATAGAGAAAAAAAAAGTATTCCGACAAGATAGATAGATAAAAAAAAGTATTCCGACAAGATAGATAGATAAAAAAAAAGTATTCCGACAAGATAGATAGATAAAAAAAAAGTATTCCGACAAGATAGATAGATAAAAAAAAAAAATATTCCGACAAGATAGATAGATAAAAAAAAAAGTATTCCGACAAGATAGATAGATAAAAAAAAGTATTCCGACAAGATAGATAGATAAAAAAAAAGTATTCCGACAAGATAGATAGATAAAAAAAAAAATATTCCGACAAGATAGATAGATAAAAAAAAAGTATTCCGACAAGATAGATAGATAAAAAAAAGTATTCCGACAAGATAGATAGATAAAAAAAAAAGTATTCCGACAAGATAGATAGATAAAAAAAAAGTATTCCGACAAGATAGATAGATAAAAAAAAAAGTATTCCGACAAGATAGATAGATAAAAAAAAAGTATTCCGACAAGATAGATAGATAAAAAAAAAAAGTATTCCGACAAGATAGATAGATAAAAAAAAAGTATTCCGACAAGATAGATAGATAAAAAAAAAGTATTCCGACAAGATAGATAGATAAAAAAAAAAGTATTCCGACAAGATAGATAGATAAAAAAAAAAGTATTCCGACAAGATAGATAGATAAAAAAAAAAGTATTCCGACAAGATAGATAGATAAAAAAAAAAGTATTCCGACAAGATAGATAGATAAAAAAAAAGTATTCCGACAAGATAGATAGATAAAAAAAAAGTATTCCGACAAGATAGATAGATAAAAAAAAAGTATTCCGACAAGATAGATAGATAAAAAAAAAAGTATTCCGACAAGATAGATAGATAAAAAAAAAGTATTCCGACAAGATAGATAGATAAAAAAAAAAGTATTCCGACAAGATAGATAGATAAAAAAAAGTATTCCGACAAGATAGATCGATAAAAAAAAAGTATTCCGACAAGATAGATAGATAAAAAAAAAGTATTCCGACAAGATAGATAGATAAAAAAAAAAGTATTCCGACAAGATAGATAGATAAAAAAAAAAGTATTCCGACAAGATAGATAGATAAAAAAAAAAGTATTCCGACAAGATAGATAGATAAAAAAAAAGTATTCCGACAAGATAGATAGATAAAAAAAAAAGTATTCCGACAAGATAGATAGATAAAAAAAAAAGTATTCCGACAAGATAGATAGATAAAAAAAAAGTATTCCGACAAGATAGATAGATAAAAAAAAAGTATTCCGACAAGATAGATAGATAAAAAAAAAGTATTCCGACAAGATAGATAGATAAAAAAAAAGTATTCCGACAAGATAGATAGATAAAAAAAAAAGTATTCCGACAAGATAGATAGAGAAAAAAAAAGTATTCCGACAAGATAGATAGATAAAAAAAAAAGTATTCCGACAAGATAGATAGATAAAAAAAAAGTATTCCGACAAGATAGATAGATAAAAAAAAGTATTCCGACAAGATAGATAGATAAAAAAAAAGTATTCCGACAAGATAGATAGATAAAAAAAAAGTATTCCGACAAGATAGATAGATAAAAAAAAAGTATTCCGACAAGATAGATAGATAAAAAAAAAGTATTCCGACAAGATAGATAGATAAAAAAAAAAAGTATTCCGACAAGATAGATAGATAAAAAAAAAGTATTCCGACAAGATAGATAGATAAAAAAAAAAAAGTATTCCGACAAGATAGATAGATAAAAAAAAAGTATTCCGACAAGATAGATAGATAGATAGATAAGAAAAGAACAAACCAAGTTATATGTTCATCACTGTTTTGTCTTTACTGCATGTGTATGTATATGTTTTGGAGACACCCACTAATTAACATAGGTGGATGAGTGAGATATATAAAGGTATCAATCACCAATACCGGGGGAGTTCTGCAACGACCACCAAATAGGCAAGACACCTATGCTGCCTCCAGTAAGACATGCAACACGCCACCTGCTGGAATATCTCCAACTGAAGTATATATGTATATAACTTTTCTTCCTAATATATTATTGTTATACCTTTGCTTTCCGTGTTCTTGTTAATTATTTGTGCAGACACAACAGTGGCGTCGAGAATTCGAAAAAAGACTTACGCAGGATAAAATCCACTACTAAACACAACAGTGGTGTACGAAAAATACTTACTCGAGAAAGATTGAAAAAAAAACGTACTCGAAAAAAAATCTACTGTTGAACACAACAGTAACATCGAGGACTTTGAAAAAGATTTACTCGGGAATTCACTGTTAGACATAGCAACAGTATTCGAAAAAATAATTTACACGGAAAGTTATCATTGTCGAAAAAAAGAAGAAAAACAAACGAAAGTAACTACAAAATTGTCGAATGAGATATTCGAACACTGGATACTTGAAAGCAAAATACCAATAACCATTTCAAATTAACTACGAAAGTCAAAGAAAAAAAAGGTGTTTTCGCAAGTACACCGTGAACTAATCTATGCAAATTGTCTTGAAGGAGAGAAGTGACATTTTTTTCAGCTGTACCAAGAAAGGGTTTAAAAAAAAAAAGAATTCTTGTACGTAATCCAAACTTAACGGATTAAGAGAAAAAAATAAAATACATTTTTTCTCCCTCAATAGAAAAAAGGAAAAGGAAAGACTCAACGCAAAAAATAATATATCGATAGAATTCGGTTGACACAAAAAAAAGAAGCGAACCTAAAAACGGTTGTTCGTAGTTATTGTAAAAAGTGAATTAGTAAAATAGACTGATTTTTCTAATCTTTGAAAAAAAAAAAACAAGATGGATGCATTTGCTAAAATAATGACACAGTTCATGCAGAATCAGCAGATCCTACAAAAAGAACAGCAAACGCTATACGCAGAAAGAGACGAAAGACAAAATGAACGACTCATAAAATGCCTAGAAAGGCAGGAAGAAACGTTCCCGCAGATGCAACTTGAACAGAAAGAACTATTAGAAAGATTAACAGCTAATTCCATGCAAGAAAGTAATACAAACTTCTCCAACACAACAATTGTTAACAGCATAGATGTGTTCACATACGTACCAGAAGAGGATAAAACTGTTGATGCATATTTCAAGAGGTATGAAGATATTTTCGAAACAGACTGCGAAAACTGGCGAAATGGAAAGAAAGTAAGTTTATTACTTCGAAAGTTTGGTACCAGTGAACATTGCAAATTTGTTGATTTCATATTGCCAAGGAGAACGAATCAGTTAGATTTCGCTGAGACCCTAAAGCTTCTTAAGGAGTTATTCGGGCCGAACATGTCTCTTTTCCACCAGAGATGGTCATGTATGAATCTTAAGAAAACTGATGAGCAGGACTACCTGACATACGCGTCAGTAGTAAACAAAAATGCGACAACTTCAAATTATCGAAACTCACGGTGGACGATTTCAAATGCTTAATCCTTGCACAAGGTCTAGTATCCACAAAAAATTCAAAGATCCGAAGACGCGTTCTCTCAAAATTAGAGACAGAACAAGGCCTAACATTGCAGAAATTAGCTTGCCAAAGGGCAGTATCACTAAAAAAATATTCCAGGGATATAGAAGAAGCATGAGTGGCGTACATTAGGAAGATTAAAAAAAAGTATCAGAAACTCAGGACAAAGAAATGTTGAGACTAGTCAAAATTCAAAAAAATATTCGAATTATAAATATTCAAATTATAATAACTACAGAAAACGAAATTACGATAATAGTCAATATAATAACTACAGAAAACGAAATTACGATAATAATCAAAAGAAATATAAAAAGACAGTATCAGGTAATATTTGCAGAAGATGTGATGAAAAACATTTGGAAAAGGATTGTCCTTACAAAAAATATCAGGTGCTACAATTGCGATATAGTTGACATAAGAGTGTTTGATGCAGAACAAAAAATAGAGTACACCAAATGAGAACAAACGACAAAGGGAAAAATAATTTACGAAAATATGTATCAGTAAATATTTTCGACAAACAAGTGAAATTTCAGCTTGACTTGGAGAGGTCATCCTGCCCATTAATTTAAATGCACGACGAACAAATTGAAAATCTTCGTAATTAAAGAAAGCGAGAACTTACTGGGAATTGACTGGATTGAAAAATTCAATCTTTGGGATAAACCAATGAACGCTTTTTGTAGAAAAATAACCAGTTGCACACCAACATCAGAAAATATTAAAAGCGATCTAAAAAAGAAATTCCCAGATATATTTACTACTGGACTGGGAAAATGTAATAAATTTAAGGCTTCGTTCTAGCTAAAAAGGGGTGCAACACCGGTGTTTAAGAAAAAACGGAACGTACGGTTCGCCGGTTTAGACAAAATAAATAGCGAGCTAGATAGACTCGAAAAAACAGGCATCTTATCGAAAATCGAAACTAGCGTCTGGGCAGCCCCTACGGTATCGTAAAAAAAGTCGGAACAAATTGGAGTCTGTGCAGACTTTTCTATGGGCCTTAACGATGAATTAAAAGACCACCACTACCCTTTACCAAGCCCTGAGTAGATATTTGCCAAATTAAATGGTGGCAAATTTTTTTCAAAAATAGATTTGTCCGACGCCTATTTACAAAGTCTGATGGAAGAAGAATGCTCAAAGATATTATGCATTAACATGCACAAAGGGATGTTCAAATACAACCGTCTACCCTTCGGGATCAAAGTTGCGCCGGCGATTTTCCAACAAGCAATGGATACAATGCTGAACGGAATAGATTGTGCTTGTGCATACCTGGATGATGTAATCATCAGGAGCACGTCCATAAGTGAACACCCAGAACATCTAAAAGAAGTATTCACAAGAATAAATGAATACGAATTTAAGGTGAAAGAAAACAAATGCGAATTTTATTTAGACGAAATCAAATATTTAGGGCAAATAATGAATAAAGATGGTCGATGCCCAGACCAGGAAAGATCGACAGCAATTAAAAACATCCGGCACCACATAACGTGACGACTCTACAGAGATTTTTAGGTCTCGCAAACTACTACCAAGTATTTATCAAGCGAATGCACGACCTAAGAGCTCCGCTTAACGAGTTAATAAAGAAAGAAACACCATGGATATGGACAAAAGAATGTCAAGACGCATTTGAGGAAATTAAATAGATGCTGACGTCCGATCTACTTTTAACCTATTATGACCCAAAATTAGAAATAAGTGTTGCGAGCGATGGGAGCTCGCATGGTGTAGGAGCATGTATACAGCATATCCTGCCAGATGGATCGAAGAAACCTATAGCTCACGCCTTACTACTTCCGGCAGAAAAGGCTTACTCTCAAATAGAAAAAGAGGAGTTAAGCATTATTTTCGCGCTGACAAAATTTCACCGTTACCTGTACGGAAGACACTTTATACTGGAAACAGATCACAAGCCCATAGTGGCAATCTTCGGCTCAGAAAAGGGCTTGCCAGTATATACGGCAAATCGCCTACTCCGTCTTGTTTAATTATGATTTCAAATAAAACATCTGGGTTCGAAAAAAATAGGTCATGCGGATGGCCTGTCAATGCTTATAACGAAAATGGAGGAAACCCTTGAAGAGCCAGTAATTGCAGCTATACGTTACAAGTGTAAATGTTGTGCGTTAGCTGCAAAGGCACCACCATAAACCTTGGAAAAAAAACTGACCATCTATGGTCACGCATTCATATAGACTTTGCTGGACCGACCGAAGGACAATACTACCTAATCGTAGTAGATAGTTTTTCCAGATGGCCTGAAGTAAAGCGTTTCAAGAACCAGACGACAAATAACACAATAAGTTTTCGGCATGAAATATTTGCACGTTTTGGTGTGCCAGACATTATAGTCACAGACAACGGAACACAATTTACATCAAGTGATTTCAAGGAATTTTGTGACACTTTTCAGGTAAAACATATAACTACACCACCGTTCCATCCTTGCTCAAATGGATTAGCGGAAAGGTTCGTAGACACGATAAAGCGTGCACTTAGAAAATCAATAGGAACTCCGACGGATAAAGCATTACAACAATTCCTGCAAATATATAGGATAACTAAAAACCCAAATACACCGTCGAAATTATCGCCAGCAGAATTAATATTTACTAGAGAATAAAATCACCATTTGATAAATTAATACCAATGCAAACAATCGTCCATCAAACTACGCACACATCACGTAAAAGGTTTAAACCTGGTGATCGTGTATATTTTAAATGTATGAAAAATAATATTTCATATTGAGAGTTTGGTATGGTAGATAAACGTATCGGCAACTTGGACTGCATAATAAAAGGTCCAAAAAGGAATCACAAAAGACATCTAGATCAATTGAGAAAACGTCATATAAAAGACAACGAACATGAAAAACCTGATGAAAAAGAAGATCCAATTGATATACTATACAAAGTGTTTGATATCGAACCACCACAAACCATGCCCGAGCCGTGAAGATCGGGAAGGAAAAGAAAGTTTATAGAACCAATTATAATGAACCCCAAGAGAAAAAAGATATTGAAATCTACAGGACTTCAAATCTTGGGAGGGGGTGTTATGGAGACGCCCACTAATTAACATAGGTGGGTGAGTGCGATATATACAGGTATCAATCACCAATACCGAGGGAGTTCTGCAACGACCGCCAAATAGGCAAGACGCCTACGTTGCCTCCAGTAAGACATGCAACACGCCACCTGCCGGAATATCTCCAACTGAAGTATATCTGAAGACATGTAAATGTGTATATAACTTCACTTCCTAATATATTATTGTTATACCTTTAATGTACATTAATCTAAGACAATGGCAGAATTGTTAGAAAATGACCTCCAGACTATAGTGGAATGGGGTTTTAAATGGATGGTAACATTTCATGCCAGTAAAACTAAGTTTCTCTCCTTTAACAATTACAAGACGCCTCTTCAACCCCCTATATCCATGACAAAAAGCACCCTACCTGAGAATTCTACCTTCAAATCCCTCGGCTTAACATTTGCGGGCAATATGAACTGGAACAAATACATAGAGGATATTGCAAAGGCTGCTGCAAAGAAGGCGAGTTCCCTCTATCGAGCTAGAAGACTACTCACGCTTAAGAATATCCTTTACCTTTAAAAGGCCATCATTCGCATACCATGCATGAACTATTCTTGCCACATCTGGGCTGGTGCATTTACCACTAGTCTATCTCTCTTAGATGAAGTTCAAAAAAGAATTGTCAATCTAATCGGTCCCACTTTATCAAGTAAGCTCTAGCCCCTGTCTCATCACCGTAATGTTGCATCACTGTGCCTGTTTTACAAATATTTCAATGGAATGTGTTCTGATGAACTTGTTTCACTTGTACGCCCTTGATATACATATCCCCGACAAACCTGTTTAGCAAATAGATCTCACTCCTTCACTGCTGTTTTCCCTAAATGCAAGAAAGCTTCTAGTAGTTTCTCCCTTCGAACAGCTAGACTTTGGATTTCCCTTCCTGATGCCGGCTTCCCTGGCTGTACTGATATGCAAAAGTTTAAATATAACATAAATAGATATCTTGTTTATCTTTTCTAGACATGGTCTCAAATAGTAGCCACTTACGTCCAAGTGGCGATATGCTTTGTAATGGGTGAACATGAGTAAAAAAACAACAAAAAAAATAATGTTATCCTTACATTAATTCCACCCCCATCCCAAGATATATTTTCATTTCAGAACGAGTAATGAAGTTCCTTTTACCTTGCATATTTCCGCTGATCCATCATGAATTATTTATTTTCTTCGGTTTTCCATTTCTTGAAGGTTTGCTCTACCGTCGCTATACTTCTTTTACTTTTGGATTATATTCCTATACCGATCTTAGTGCAAGGTTTATTTCTTTACTAATTTCTGTGGAAGTGTATCCTCTCTTTTTTTCTTTCTCGCATATCTCTGGATAATTGTATAGAGTTTGCCATTTTAATCTTTGAATTGCAGAATCTACATGAAAGAGTCAAATGATGAGAAACAATTATGTGCATCTCTGATTCGTCTAAGATAATATTCCAATACTATAAGAAATTTGAATATTTAAAGTCGTGTCAAGCAAACTCCAACCTCAGTCCCATTGCCGCAATAATACATTTTCGTTGCTTATGTTACAAAGTTTCTAGTGGCATGTGATCTAACGAACTCGCAGCAAATACCGACGTAAATACCCTCGACTAATCCATAAGTCCATTCCTACACTTACACTTTAGAGATTTCTAGATGCCGGAAGTAATGTAATATTTACTATTTATGAACATTAGACTTTGTAATTATGTAATGTGTACAGACATTTCGCTTCTACACCACACTACGTAGTATCCTTTTAGATATAGTCCTAAATAGTAGTCCATTATAATCAAGTGGAATTATGTTTGGTTGTAGTAAAAATAAACAAAAAGATCTGTTAGACCTTTACGACCTCCATTTTCTTATACTAAAAGCTCACCAAGTTAAAAATATTAGAAATGGCATTCCTCCTTCACCATTGGTTGCATGGCACAATATGTCTAATCCAAAAAAAATTCGTTCTACAAAAATTATGAATGAACAGTTAAACGAAATTTCACAAAACACCTGTCTTATATCACATATCGCATCGCCAACACGCAGATACATCGTCTCGTTCACGTATAATATTCCCAAACTCCTCATATATAAATAGGGACCATCACTATAAAAACAAGCATAGCTTAATAGTTACGTCTGTACTCTCTCACAGATATATATATATATATGTACATATATATATATATATATAAATTCCCGTTCACATACACCTTACAGGATAAAGCTAGAACCCAGAACTAGATAGAATCGAGCAATTGCATCGACAACGGACAACGCCAGACCCAAAGTGGGTTTCGATGTACTGCATCTCATCAGTGACGTGCTCCGACATAGGCGCGAACCCAGGTCGTCGCACTCATGAAGTGTGCAATACTGACGACCTAACGATATGGGCCATGGCGCAATCTATTGACTATGCCTCGATTTTTTTTAAATTCTTATATTTTCATCCAGTTCTACATTCTACGATGTAACAAGCAACGCGTCATATACAACTAAGATAGTTACTGCTGGTATGCAGGCGGTAGATATCACATCTACAAACATTAACTGAAATTAGCCGACTCCCCAGACACGATTACGGAACAACCTTATTTGTTGAGGGACATCACGTCCCTACGAAGGATGACCCGCTTTTTCTACATATATTAGACATTAAGAGGAGATTATAGATAGATATATAAATTCCCGTTCACATACACCTTACAGGATAAAGCTAGAACCCTGAACTAGATAGAATCGAGCAATTGCATCGACAACGGACAACGCCAGACCCAAAGTGGGTTTCGATGTACTGCATCTCATCAGTGACGTGCTAATAATGTTTGTAGATGTGATATCTACCGCCTGCATACCAGCAGTAACTATCTTAGTCGTATATGACACGTTGCTTGTCACATCGTAGAATGTAGAACTGGATGAAAATATAAGAATCGTTAGGTCGTCAGTATTGCACACTTCATGAGTGCGACGACCTCGGTTCGCGCCTATGTCGGAGCACGTCACTGATGAGATGCAGTACATCGAAACCCACTTTGGGTCTGGCGTTGTCCGTTGTCGATGCAATTGCTCGATTCTATCTAGTTCTGGGTTCTAGCTTTATCCTGTAAGGTGTATGTGAACGGGAATTTATATATCTATCTATAATCTCCTCTTGGTGTCTAATATATATATATATATATATATATATATATATATATATATATATATATATATATATGTGCAGGAAGTAGTCCCTTATGACAGTTACTCTACACAGTCTTTGTCGTTTTATCTCTGAAGGGAATCGTAAGACTAAATTGTTGACTTTATCACAAAAAAACGGCTGCAATATTACAAAACTGCCTGTCTCTAGATGATAATATATATATATATATATATATATATATATATATATACATATATATATATATACACACTTTTAACTTGTTTTTACATAAGCACAATGTGTTGCTGCACAGTCATGAACATGTTTCGGTCTTTTAGTATTACTAGAGACCTCTTCAGGCAATCACGCGTACATTGAAAGGAATCAGTAATGAATCTTAAAGCCATTCTGCAGTCGTTACAGATTCTTTTCAATGTAAGCGTGATTGTATGAAGAGGTCTCTAGTTATTAAATACTAGAAAGCCGAAACTTTATCATAATTGTGTAACAATATATTGATGCTTATGTAAAAACGAATTAAACTATACCCTGCTCTATTTGGTATTGAGCATTTTTGTATTTACCTCGTTACACTTAACTATTTACCTTGCCTCTGGAAAATAACATCCCCAAATTATATATACATATATATATATATATATATATATATATATATATGTGTGTGTGTGTGTGTGTGTGTGTGTGTGTGCTGACCTATCTTACATTTCTTTTAACTTAACTAGAGTCACCATAATACCAGATTGACTCTACGATAACCTATTCCACAAACGAAAGAACAATATATACTTGATGTGGAGAATTGGGGAAGAATGTTTATACGTACAAAGAAACGAATGCGATATTTACAATGAATAAGTGTGTTTGTTAGTATATGATCACCCACTAGACAATTGTAGCATATAAACAGTGCTATCAGTCGAGAAAGGATTTAGGTTCCCACGAAAACTAACTTTCTTTAAACTCCTCAAGTGTTGACCTACACGTTTGACAAAGCAGCAAATTTGTCCGCTCGGGAATGGGGATTATAGAACCCAAATTGGAGTAAAAAACGGAGGAAGCCAAAACTAAAAAGAGGGTCCGCATGACGTTATGCATACTATAGCTGAGTTAAACATTGGATAAAAACCTTGCTCTAGCCTACTCCAACCTAAACGATTCGAACCATTGTGAACGTTCGTTCACTACCTAAGTTACGTCAAAATACTACTCGAGATTAGCTCTATTTTGAATAAACACGAAACTTTAGCCCACTTTTCGTTGAAATTTGCCGAGAAGAGTTTCGGCATCTCCAGCTAAATACGTATTTTCAGGCGGTATTTGAAAATAAAGAAAACTTTGGGAGCTGTTAAGGTATCATCCCTGTAAACTCCATTTGTTGTGTCGACCAAAGCACACTTCTCATAACTACTAGTAATCAATGAAAAACGAATGTTTCTCTTTCTTCGTGGTTGGTGCCCAATTGTAACATGGTGAAGTCGGATCCAGAGAGTAAGAGAGGTTTTCTTTCACCCGTAAAATAACTTCAAGGACTATTCACACCCGCGATAAAAAGAGCATTTGTTTCGGGTAAACTAGTTTTCCCACCCTCAATCAAGCGCACATTTTTCAAAGCACGGATGATGTTCTTGATATGTTCCTTCTAGAATTTATCGTTTTCCTTACAAGATTCGGGCCAAGAAACTCAGCTTTATCATATCTCGACGAAACTCAGCGCTTGGCATGCACTGACCGCCTTCAGATGGATGCAGATAACAGATCTACCGGATAACTTTCTTTCCACGCCATAGAATGCAAAAAAAGCGCACGAATTAGAAATACTAGTGAAGTCCCGGAAGTAGACGCACTTACAAGCGGTAAAGTATAATGGGGAATGTGCGAATTACACACTTCGACTCGACATTTTCAAAGCAAGGTTTGTGTCTTCGACCGCTTCAAATTCTTCCGACTATTTTCAGCCTAACATAAGATCAGGTCCAAACAAACGTCAAGTATTTTCCAAGGCCAATCTGTCCCGTCAAACTGTCCCTGAATTGGTACTCCTTTCCAGACACTAATCGTGATTCATCGCAGTTGATGTTGGCCTTGTCACCTATACAAACCGGTTATTTCCATGTTGGTGACTAGTCTTGGCAATGTTCGCAACAAGCACTACGTCACTTCGTCGTTATAGGCTCAATATTAAATCGGTGTACACCTACCGGACAAAGTTATTCCACGAATTTCCTGATTACCGTTAAGTATGTGAGGAAAGGTGTCAATGCAAGTACATACAATATCGGCGAAAGGATCGGCCCTTATCGAAAACCTTGGATTGATGTAGATTGATCAGCGCACCTCTGATGTCCATATTTTTATGATCAAGCGTTCCATTGTTAATAGCAGCTGTTCTCGTTAGTCCCCCAACGTGATGTACTTCCAGTAACTAACCATCCTAGGTTTAACTATCGAAGTTTACTCGAATCCAAAGAAACTATATTATGAAAACTAAAACTCCTAGGTCAACTCCACTAATTAGGAACCTATTGATGTCATTTGAGAGTTTCACTGTATCTGAGCCGTGTCTACCTGTCCAAGTACATACTACGTCCTCGTGTTTTTCATTCTGAAGTTTATCAAGATCAAACTTGTCGATAAAATATCGAAATGATTAACATATCTGTTCTGGTTAGAAGCCCTTAAAGAGTTACCTCCGCGACTTAAATCGGGATAAAGGATCGCGTTCCAGTCTCCCGCTAAAATTATTCGACGGGACGAAATTATGAAGGGTTCAATACGCCGAAATAAGAAACACTATTTAATGAGGTTATTAGTCGCATAAACCGCAATAACTCGAAATGCCGCATCCTTTACGGATCTAGCACTTACAGGCTTCCTCTCTGGATCTGCAAATACTGGGACACACGAAACATTTAGAGTTTGCTTAACAAGTCGAGATACCCTCGTGGAGTGGGCATCAACGTGTGCTGAATAGAGCTGGAAGTCTCTAAGGAGCACGCCCTGATAATCACTTAGAATAAAGGGTGTTTCCTGCAAACAGCATATATTCACCCCAAGACGTTGAAAGTCACGTGCAACTCGAAGTTTACGAGATGCATCCCTCAAGCTACAGGCATTCAAGATTGCTAATCTCAAGACATTCAGCAACTTTGGTAACTTAGGGTTGAGTATCCTAAACGAACATTGACGGTGTCATGACTCCGAAAGCGGTTTTCATGGAACCATTGTTCATCTCATTGGTGACGGTTCTGTCCGAGAAGAGATCGCCGATGTCTAAAGGAAAGGTATTTTTAAGACTCTATATAATGACGGATGCAGTTTAATAGGGACCCTTCCAACACAAAATTATTTTTATTCGTCTAGATCAGCGTCGTTGAAAAATGCTGCTGGTGGGAAAATATTAAAAGCAGAATTCGCTTCCACTAACACTGTCCAAAGCCCGTGACCATCCTCCCTGTTTCTTACTACAGTTAAAAGCCTTTTGGGATCCTTGAAATTTTTATAGTGTGTTACATCATTTTTGTAGGGATTTGAAAGCAAGGGAATTCTTTTGAGTGTTCATTACCTCCTCCGAATCTGGGATAACCTTAAACATTTTACTTCCAGCCAAATAAAAAAATTTCTGTTTTTTTTTTTTTTTGAAACATTAAAAATATGTCATTTAAGAAACAACGATGGAATTTTCATTTAGAAAAATATTTCCTGTAGATTGCGTCTTTTTATACAAGTGGTTCTTAGAAATCGGCTGTTGGGATTGCTCATCGATTGCTGCAACATCGTGAACTCTCTCTTTAATCTAGGGTTCTAAGTTTAGTTGTGTAAGCTTTACTCTTGAGTCCCACAAGAAATAAATTACAAACGGATAAATCTGGCGACATAGGAAGCCAGGAAAAATTACCAAATCTTGAGATCACGCGATTACCGAACTCTTCTCGGAGAGACTTTAATAGTTTCCCTGCACTGGTTTTGCTTCATCCTGTTGTAACAAGTAATCCATGATTTCTAAATTAGTAATAAGTTTACTTGTCCAAGTGATTATCTCGCAGTTTTCCTATTTGCTCATCTTTAGCAATACGTACATTAAAAATTCTCATTTTCTCATTTTTTTGATTCGGCTTGCTTCGCATTTATGGATAAGTAAAGCAAATTAAATATAAAAAGTGAGCGTAGTAATTTCCTAGGCTGCGACAAATGTGGGCATGTCTATATAGTAATTTTACAAGACAAAAATACGATAAAAATAACTCGATGTGTAAAATTCAGATACGTTAATTAAAAAAAATAAAAACCCATTATACGAAGAATTAACATTTCCTCAAATTCTTATATCAGTTGACGATAACGAAATCCACGCTGACACAGACAATAATAATAATAATAACAACAACAATAACAATAATAACAATAATAATAATAATAATAATAATAATAATAATAACAATAATAATAATAATAATGAAGATAATAATAATAATAATAATAATAATAATGAAGATAATAATAATAATAATAATAATAATAATGAAGATAATAATAATAATAATAATAATAATGAAGATAATAATAACAATGATAATAATAACAATAATAATGATAAGATAATAATAAAAATAATAATAATAATGATAATAATGGTAATAATACTAATGATAATAATAATAATAATAATGAAGATAATAATAACAATGATAATAATAACAATAATAATGATAAGATAATAATAAAAATAATAATAATAATGATAATAATGGTAATAATACTAATGATAATAATAATGGTAATAATAATGATAATAATAATGATGATAATAATAATGATAATAATAACAATAATAATGATAATAATAATGATGATAATAATAATGATAATAATAATGATAATGATAATAATAATATTGCTAATAATAATAACAATAATAATGATAATAATAATAATAATGATGATAATAATTATGATAATGATAATAATACTACTAATAATAATAACAACAACAACAACAACAACAATAATAATAATAATAATAATAATAATGACAACGATTATACTGATGCTGATGTTAAGGTCAAAAATACGTCTAAACGGTACCCGAAAAGAACTAAAACACGACCCCATTTTTATTGGTTGAAAATTGCGAAAAGTATCAAGTCGACTTTGCTCTTTCATGGAAAATGTGCTAAAGATCGTTATTGAAACTATCAATTCAGAAAATTGCCATGGGTGGAAAGCGGATATGAAAAATGAAATAGACGCGTTAATAGAAAATCAACCAAAGGATAAAATTGTAATTTTTTTTCGATGAGGTTTTACCAATAGGACTACAGCGTAAGGCGTCGAACAATAAAAGGCAAGATTTGTTGCTAAAGGATATTTTTTTAAGTCATGGGATAGTATACTTCCTGCCGTTTTCGCTGACCACAAATTAAACGACAATTAGACATTTTATTGCAAACCGCATCACAATATAACCTTACATCCATCAAATGGACGTAAGGAATGCTTATTTAAATGCCCCGATAGACGGTGAAATTATATCACCAATCCAGATGGATTCAAAATGAAAAATAAAAATCGGATGTAATTGCTTAAAAAATCACCATATGGTTTAGAACAGAGTGAAAAAAAAATGGAGAAGATAGAAATAATTGCAAGAAAGAAGTAGCTAAGAGTAAATATACTGAAACCACCAGGAAATGCATTGAAGCGCAAAAATTAGGAACTCGTGCTTTCTGGAAAATCTACAATAATGTAGTAAATAATGGGCGATCGACAATATCCCCACTATCAAACAATGATGAGGTTGTTTGCACAGCAACTGAGAAAGCTAATATGCGTGCCTGTCAGTTTGCCTCAAACTCTACCTTGGACCCAGCAAGACATTCCCTCCCTGATTTTCCTCTGCGGACAGAAACCACGCTAGATGATCTAAAGATCATGCCCTCCCAAGTACATGATATTTATAAAAAACCTAGACACCTCAAAAGCATATGGACCTGACCTCCTCCTAGCTATGCTATTAAAAAATGCTCCGCTGAGATCGCTCCTGTTCTCTCAAAACTTGTTAACAAATGCCTTAACAAATCTTGCTTTCCTTGCTGCTGAAAAACTGCTTCTGTGGAATCAGTTTACAAAAACTCTAGCAAAAGAACTGACTCATTAAATTATCGCCCAATTAGCATCCTTCCACTTTTCCTTAATTAATCAAGCTCTAGTCCACCACCCACCTTACAGCTGCTAAACTTCTGTCAGACCACCAATATGGATTTAGGCAAGCTTGTTCTACTGCAGATATTCTGTAATCGCTGAACGTTCATACCAAGCACTTGATAAGGCAGAGGAGAGGAGGGCAGTAGCCGTAGATATATCTAAAGCTTCTGATAGGGTTTGGCACGATGGTCTTCTGATGAAAATAAAATACTATGGCATTAATGTACGAATACTTAGCATAATTAGGTTGTCCTCGATGGGCGTGAGTCCAAAAGATTTGATATAAATGCGGGTGTACCTCAGGGATCGATCCTTGGACCTTTATTATTTCTGACATTCATAAATGGCTTACCTGATAAAATTATTGGTATATTTGCCGACAACACCACACTCTATAGCAACACGTGGGGCAAACTAATGAGCACATATCTAAGGTAATGGCCGAAACCCAAGAGGAAGACCTTCAATCTGTAGTGGAATGGGGTAAAAAATAGATGGTAACGTTCAACGCTGCCGAGACAAAGTTCTTTTCCTTTAATAATTACAGGAAACCTTACCAGCCACCAATAGCTATGGCTAGAAATACTTAACTTGAGAGCACTTCGTTAAAGCTCCTTGGCTTAACCTTCACAGAAAACATAAGTTGGAATAGATACATTGAGATTATTGCTAAGGCCGCTGCAAAGAAGGTGGGCTCTCTCTATCATGCTGGAAAGTTACTTACGGCTGAAAGTATCCTGTACCTCTACAAAGCCACTATTCACCCATGTATGGAGAACTGCTATCACTTTTGGGTTGGTGCATCTGCTACTAGTCTCTCACTCCTGGACAAGGTCCAAAAGAGAGTCACCAACCTAATAGGTCCTGAACTGTCATCTTAACTGCAGTCTCTGTCCCACCGACGAAATGTAGCATCCCTCTGCCTGTTCTACAAGTATTTTAATGGTGGATTCTCTGACGAACTACAAGGACTTCTACCCCCTCGGCGAAAATACCCCCGACAAAACCGACAAGCAGCAAAGTCCCACCACTACACAGTTAAGATCCCTAGATGTAAGAAAGTCTTTTACTCTAATAGATTATTCTCTAGAACTGCAGGACTTTTGAATTCTCTTCCGGTTCCTGCTTCCCAAACTGTACTGACTTGCAGAAGTTCAAGTGTAATGTAGACAGACATCTTCCTGCTAAATTCCCTACATAGTCCCTCTGTAACTTGCAACATCAACGTGGCAACCTTCCTTGTTTAGGGTGAAAATGTAATAAAAAAAATTCCTAATAATTTGATTGAACAACCATTCAAACAATGCTCAATGCACCCTTGTTTGTAGACCCAAACTATAATAGATTACTGATTTCAATATAATGGTTTGATGATATTAAACTAGCATCAACTTGTGACATAATGTAAATAAATGGTAAGAAAGGGACTTAATAAAATTTCAAAATGGCCGATCTTAATCAGATACAATTTTTTCTGAGCTTAACCTTTACTCATGAAAAATGAATTATTAAGATGAATCAATCACGGTACATCGAAAAAATCCTTTTAAAGTTTGGAATGCAAACCTGCAAATAACGCGCTACACTGGTTGAAAATTATTTAAATAAAAATAAGGGCGCAGAATCTGAAATAATGTACGATGAACTATACCGAGAGATAATAGGAAGTTTATATATTTACAGTTTTATATATTTAACTAGCGGGGGTACCCGGCGTTGCCCGGGTGTTTGTAGGTGTGTGTGGTGTTAAAGAACCCGGGGGTAGGATCGAACCGGAAGCCCTGAGGCGGAGTTTGAAAATAAAATCGGCTAGCCAGAATGAGTTAGTGAAAACGAAATTGACAGATGCGCGATCGGAAGTCGACGACGACGACGACGACGACGACGACGACGACGTAGATTTGTTTGTTATAAACGAAGTAAAAAAGAAAACAACGTTAACACTTAAGCGGGGAAAAACACAAAGTAAACTAACGTAAGGCAAACGAACGATGAAAACAGCGAAACGAACACGTGAAAAATGGCTTCAATAAGCCTGTTTCGATATTAAAATTTTAAAAATCGGTGGATACCCGGGTGTTTTTGGGTGTCGCTAATTATAAGCGAAGTAAAAAAAAGCAGAAAAACTGGTTCAATATTTAAATTTAAAAAATAAAAAAAAAACATATCACACCACGATTCGAACCCAAAACGTTTAGATAATGAACAAAGGCCTTAAACAACTGAGCTAACGCGACTTACATGAAATGTGTTTGGTTTTTCAACTATTCAGGTACGACGTCATCTGACGCATGCGTAGAATCGGTCATTGTCACGAGAGGACCGTTTTTGTTGACCCCCTCCCTGTCGTAAATTGTCGATTTCGGGGTGGAAAAGTTAACGTTTTGGGCCAATTTTTCGATATTTTTCGAGCAAAGGATGGAGCTTCGATATGATACCGAGTTTGTGAATTTTTGTCCCGTCTGTCGAAAGTTTTTAGCTGACATCCAAACATACACACAAACATACATACATAAATACATACATTTTCGCTTTTATATATATAGATGACAGCTAAGAGGCTCAATATATGCCACACAGTAAATAAACTATCAGAAAAAATATTAAGACCGACAATTTTCGTTTTAAACAGGGTAAACAAGAATACCACGCATTTCGTTATCTAAAAAGAAAAGATGGAACAACCTTTAGTATATAGGAAATCTACACATCCCAAATCAAAACGCAGATTCCATGAACAAAGCTTCTTTCTTAGAACTGCACGCCTGTGGAACTCTGTTCTGTCTGCCTGCTTCCCACCGGACTACAACTTGGATGTCTTCAAGTCCAATGTTAACAAATTCCTAATGAACCGCCCCCTTTAGTAGACACTTCATCAAATCTCCACACTAACGTAGTGTACTTGCAATAACCCTTATCCCTGAGTGGCTTCCGGGCCTTGATAAGTGGTGATCACTGTGAAAAAATAAATAAAATAAGATTAAAGGGAGTGAATGATTCAGATTGGGGAAATTATGAAAAAGTATAACTGGATACTGTTTAAGACTGTTAGATGATAAGCATATTATTTCAATAACCAATACGTTTGTATGCATCAGTGTATATTTTCCTGTTATCAATATATTTTCCTTATATATATATATACATATATATATATATATATATATATATATATATATATATATATGCGTGTGTGTGTGCGTGTCTGTGTGCGTATTAAATATCACTTTATAAGAAATAAAATAGATAAGGAATCCATTATTGGCAATCACATTGAATCAGAGACAATATAGCATATATTAACAATACCAGCGACAAAAATAAAATTAAAAAGTTTTATTTCCAAACTCGTGCGCATTTGACTTTAAATAATTTTATTTCAAGAAGTTCTTAATAAGAACTCTAATTCACAATAACTGGAAGCAAAAAATAAGTAATTTTGTTGTGAGTATGAAGTTTTTAGCAACAAAAGCAGTTTTTGTCATGAAGAATGCCTGCATTAACAACGATGAAAACGTTGCCCATAACGACGTAATGAAAGCTCAACTACGACAAAAACTGCCGGCCGATTATAATCGACGACGCCACCTAAACGACTTGGTAAAATGAAATGCGCCTATCGTTTGCTCGAGTCTAACATTCTGTGAGCTGGTCGTCATGGTCAGGACTGTTCAACAAGCGTCTCCACGACACGGATGCACCAAGAAACACTCCCCGACAACGATTGGATCGCACTTAGTATTAATAATTAATAATTAATAATTAGTCAATTTTCATTTCTAAACATAACGACCTTTCAAACTTTGCTATTTGGGGTTGTGAAAGATGGATGGGTCGTTGCGGTTCGTAACCTTTCTTGAGTGAACCTAGTTTTATGTTAGATGTCCAAAATTTAAATCTTTTCTTGAAATATGTTTAGGACAATACAATTAAATGTTCAAAACTACTGTCACATATGACAATTAAAACGTGTTCGTCAGCAGAAAATGTTTTCAACATAGAAGTGAATATAAAATATGTCAAAATTTTAATATACAGTACAGTATATAATACACATGTATATAATCAAAAAACATTATAGCGAACATCGTAAGGCGAGGCGACTACTGTAACCAAAGGCCGAAAAAACATCGTATTCCACATCGTAACCCAAGAAAACCGTATCCTAGGACCACCATATCCCGAGTTCTACTGTATTTAAGAGATTATGGGCAAAATGTTTTAACTCTCGAATTTATATTACTTTATATTAAGGATCTGGAGCGTAAATGTGTTTGAATTTTTGTTTTTTGTGAATATATTTTCGACGATGAACATATTGATATTAAGATGAAAGGTTTTTGTTATGTTATTGATTTGTTGTTGTTCGATTCGGTTTTAATGAGCTATATTAAGCAGATTATTAAGCCAATCTCTGTGTGGATATGTCAAAAATTAATACCATCATTTAAGTACTCTGTCATAATTACCATGTTAATAAAAAGCAGTTGTAAATGTTGGCCAATAGCGACACGGCAAAAAAATAAAAACGAAGTGATATTAAAGGAGAATTATTTCCATACTAAAAACCATAGTCAGCATTAATTGAAAGTAGAAAGACAGTGAAAGACTAACTTTTTTGTTTTTTTGACGTACATATACAAATACTATTGGTGGTACGGAATTCACACATGTAAAGTATTAAATTTAGACAACTCTGCTTTCGTAATGATTTTAGAATAACAGTTTTTGACCGAAACTAATTTAATGGATATAACTTTAGATTTGAAAACGTTTACAATCGACACTATTTGGAATAAACAAATCATATATTTGTGATTTTTTTTTTATTAGGATTGGTTATTCGTATTCTGTAGATTAATCGGACTACTGCTATCATCTTTCGTGTTATATTCATAATGTTTCGGTCGATGTAACCTCCGACCTTCTTTAGGTGTATCTTGTCGAACTCGGGAATTTGGACGGGATTTCTAACGGAAGCCTTTTTTACTTCACATGGGTAGCATGATCTTGTTCCGTCAGCCATGACAGGACAGAGGCCCTAAATAATTCGCAGTTATATTTTTTCGATCACCAACACTAGAAATTGAACCTTCAGAAGAATATTACTTTTTACAATTGATTTTTACAAGTTCTCTAACCACTACGCAACAAGCTTTTGCGGACCAAAATACTGATTCGACAGAAAAATAAGTATCGATAATCGATAATCGAAGTGTTATCTTCCGGGGGAGAAGAGTTTTATGTATTGATATCAGACTCGTATTATTACGTACGTGCCTTTATATGTGCGCAACCGTAATCGTCTGTCTATGTGTGTCTGCATATACATGTGTATGTCTATAGATGTGATCGTGTCAAATCTAGCGTTTGCATATGCATTGCGATAAAGTCACCATACCTTTTTTTCTGTTTCTTGTTTTTTTATCTTAGTCTTTTCTATGACTTAAACTTTCCTGCATTCTTCTTTTTTCTCCGCCGCATCTTCGTATCTAATCGAGACGTCTGTCAAAAATCACAAACCAGACTGCACTTGCATGCGAGCAAAAATATATATTTCTTTCTTTTTCATTCATCTTTTACACACATTGAATGACACTCCAGTTGTCACCGCTGACCCATCTTACCGCGTTTTACATACGTCAACCTTAACCTCTTAAACGTTTTTGCACTAACCAACTTGCCAATCCAACTCACAATTTCCAACATGTCGGCGTAACCATGGATATATTATATATCAGAAGGAACGGGCGATTTTGACCAAAAACAACACTTTTCACAACCTAACATCAGAAGTGCATTTCAGAATTTTTAATTCTACATAAGCCAGAAGGCTGAACATATAAAATAAACAATAGATTCCTTAATACAAAAGCGGGGCGTTCAAAATAAATGTTTCTCTTTAAAGCACAATTGAACCATGATATTTGACTTTTGAATTTTGAATTTTTATTGCAATTATAAAAATAATTTTATAAAACCAACAATAAGTTCGAAACAGTGGAATGTAGACTACAGTGTAGTGTGGAGCAATTCACTGCGAGAGGCATGTGAGCTTCCTTTCGGCACACCACGATGGGTACCTGACTGTGGAAGGATATCAATCGATTTGATTTTTTTACTTGAGAATCACCACTTATCAAAGCCCGAAAGTCACTCGAGAATAAGAGTTAATGAATGTAAGGTGATAGAATGTAAGGTCATAATGTAAATTGAATTTGATTATTTATGGGGATGGCTCAAAATGAACTTGTTTACATTGAATTTGAAGGCTACAGTGTTGTATTCAACTGGGAAGTAGTCCAGCAGAACAGTGCTCCACAGGTAGGCAGTTCTGGAAAGGAACCTTTGTTCATAGAACCTGCATTTATTTTTACGCACAGATACAGAGTGGGTGAAATCATACACAGTTGTTGCATCTTACCATGTATGTTTTGGTGTGAACATTTTTTTACCATCCATCCCCAAAGATTTTCAATGGGATTGAGGTCTGGATAACATGCTAGATGATCTAACAATTCTATATTATTTGAAGAAAAGTATTCTCGTGCTTGTCCAGAAGTGTGTATCGCAGCGTTTTCTTGCTGGAAAAACCAACTTCTTCCACACAGACATGGACCTTCAGTCCTGATAGAAGCATTTTCAAGTATTGAAATGTACTTCAATGATGGTTGCCGGCCTTTCACTACTTGCAACTTTAGGGTTCCAGCTGACGAGAAAGTACCCCAGATCATTAAAGACACTCTTCCACTATGCCGAGTTGAAAAGTCTCTTTGGGCAAATTTTTATCATGTCAATAGTGTTGAAATCCATCTGGACCATCTAGACTAAACTTTTTCTCATCGGAGAAAATGACATTTTCCCACTTCTCTTTATCCCAAGTCTGGTATTTGGCAGCATATTTAAGTCGGTTTGTGTTGTGCTGTTCAAGAAGACGTGGTTTCTGCAGTCGCTTTAAATGATTGAAAACCTTCATTTTCAGATGCCTTCTGACGGTTTTAGGACTACATTCTGCTGCTGTTTGACTTTTTATTCGACTTGAGCTTGTTTGTAAAACTTTTTCTGATACGGCGATCCAGTGATGGGGTTATTTTTATTGTTTTTTTTTTTTGTTTTTTTTTGTCGACCTGAACTCTTTTTGTGCCCATATTGATCTGGATTTCTTTAAAAATTGTGATGACTGTTTTGCTACGATTCACTTCGTTTGCAATGGATCTATGGGAGAGTTCACCCATATTAAGTTCAAAGATCCTTCCTCTCTCAAACTCTGATAATGGTTTCCCTTTTGCCATTTATAATTTAGTAAGATGTTTTTGATCCACTAACAAATTGCTTTTAGTAACATAGAAAGCTTTTCGTATTCATTTTTTCAAATCTAGCCGATTTTATTAAAGTGGTCTTATCATTTTGACCAGGTGAAAATGTTGGTTTTTAAAAAATAATTATTAAGTTTCAAATGAAGCATAATATGCGTAAACGCTTACTTTCTGAAGTGGTCTTATGATTTTGAACTGCACGTTTAAATTGCAGTTCAACAGAATGTCAAAAAACACACAAAATAAAAAAAAAATCTTATATGTTTCAGATTATTTTTTATGCTGATTTCATAATGTTTCAGACGATATAACCTCTAACATTCTTCAGGTGAGTCTCGTTAAACTCTGAAATCTCTAAATAATTCTGAATAAGGGGTAACTTGCTCTCTTTCCGTAAACCATATCCTAGTAAAATAAACTAGTTTGTAATTGTGTTATTTGTATTGTTTGGACTAATGTAACGTTACATTGGGTTACACTTAAGTAATTCATTTTTTTTTAATCCGGGTTGGCATTTTTTTCTTTTGAATCAAAAGCATTTATTGGTGTTAAAAGTCTCTCACCATCGTCCACCTCGCTCGGTTTCAATTCCCTTCTCCGACCTCTCGCCAGCCGTAGCTAGCCGTTTTTTACGCTCGACTTTACGCGTCGATTTTCTTCGACCCGATTTTTCTTCTCCGGAAACGTGTTCCATGTTTCTCCTTTTTTTCTTGTCACGCATACTTCCTATGCATATTTGATTTTTTTAGCTACTTCTGCTGCTTCTGCCTATCTCTTAGCTGCAGTTGATATTTTCCCACGCGCTCATATAGTATGTTACGTTGGGGATTGAACCTTAAACCGATTATTACTCAGCACTTGTATTTGAATATAACTTTATCCACGGACAATTCTATTACGAATTTTAAGAGTTTTAGTGTTACGTGTGTAGAACTACTACTTACGTAATATATATACTCATGTGTATATGTGCGCGTGTGTATATTATTATTATTATTATTATTATTATTATTATTATTATTATTATTATTATTATTATTATTATATAATATAAACTAGCGGGACCCGGTTCTTAACGTTGCCCGAGTAGTTATGAAAGAATGTTAAATCTAGAAAATCTTAAATAATCATTTTGAATTGTTAATATGCATGTATGTGTTGTGCCCACTGGTAATATGGCACAAGGCCTGAACAGAGAAGTTAAGTTAAACTTTTGTCTCGAGTGATCTAGCGTTTTTTTTCACATGCCCCTATTCCGAATGCGTTGCAGCCGTAATTATACTGATATAAGTCATTGAGCAATAAAAGTAAGTTATTACCACAAAAATCATGTAACCATGCAATCTTAGTTTCATATTAGTTATAAGAAAAATTTGGCACTAATTAGCATTAATTTTTTAAGCCCAGCAAAGTAAAAAAACACAGGCGAATTTACAAAATAAAGAAACCGAAAAAAACTATAAATACAATAAATTAAGAATAAAATCTAATCTAAACTTACTGAATATATATATATTTTTTTTTTCAGGAAAACTTTGTATTGTTTATGTACTTTTATTAATAACGTAGTGCCCAGCGTAATATAAACACCGCCAGCGTCCTTATGCTTAAAAGAGTTTTTTGAAAAAAAATCCCAACCTCAAAAGCAGTTCTTAATAATTGATATGCAAGGGGTGTTAATTCCGCAAGCAGTTCCAAACGTGGGGATGTTGAATGTTCTTACACCACGCTTCGTACTGTCGGAAAATATTGGGATGTTTTATGAATATTTTAGGACCCATCGTAGTAGAAACACCCCAACCTCCCCATGTTATAAAGGGATTTCAGAGTAAACACCTGCGAAAGCCGATACATGTGGAGGTTGGCAGTGTTTCTTCCGGAAGAGGTTTTTAACATGTGGATGTATCCTATATAATATTTTGGTTGCAGAAATTCCTCCTCTAGATAAAAGCACCGTAGGTTTGCAACAACATATATCTATATAAAAGCCAAGTACGTCCAAGGATGGAATACTGTTGCCATATCTGGGCAGGAGCTGCAAAAAACAGCCTATCCTGCCTTGACAGAGTACAAAATAGACTTCATGGCTTAGTGGGGGATGCCCTTTTCTCTATCCTGCAACCTCTCTCCCACAGAAGAGACGTTGCGAGCCTATCCTTGTTTTATCGTTATTTTCATGGCAGGTGCTCATCTGAACTCCAATCTCTGGTCCCACCTAGCCAATCTTTCACGAAAAACACCCGTCTAGCTGAATCCACTGTGAAAAATTTCCCCCACTCTATATCTGTGCCTAAATCAAAACGCGGATTCCATGAACAAAGCTTCTTTCTTAGAACTGCACGCCTGTGGAACTCTGTTCCGTCTGCCTGCTTACAACCGGACTACAACTTGGATGTCTTCAAGTCCAATGTTAAGAAATTCCTAATGAACCGCCCCCTTAAGTAAACACTTCATCAAATCTCCACACTAACGTAATGTACTTGCAATAACCCTTATCCCTGAGTGGCTTCCGGGCCTTGATAAGTGGTGATCACTGTGTAAAAAAACATATGACACATAACAATTTATTATGTCCAGACTATTAGTCACTATCTTTTGTAACTTTAAAACGCCATTATAGACACCTTTAGTCGTTATATTAAATTCCTACGTTACATCCTAGGAGCAACATCATTACAATAGCAACCATATTTAAAGGAAGCCAATCCAATTTTCTGTCTAAATAACAAGTACTCTTATCGTCCCCAGTAATCACCGGGAGATATTCTGCACTTGGAACATATATAGAGTTTCACCCTTTCGTAACTGGGTTATAAACTCATTGACATAACATAATATTTCCTTTCCGTTACACAAAAGAATAACATCTCCCCAGAAAAATTCCGTTACTTCTTATTGGATTACCTCTGACCATTCCTATATTCCAGAATAACTGTATTATCATATTAATAGAACGTTAATATACCATTCAAACATGGCGTAGCAATGATACCTAATCGTGCCCTATGAGTAAATTGTTCGCTTGCTCGATTTGTACTTTTGTTTCGATAATCAATTATACTCCTTACAAACATAGTCACGCTTTTGTAGGTAATTCATTTATATATACTTTATTTATACCTACACGATCTACTATTATCTCGCTGTATATTTTCTTCTCAACTCTCTCTTTCTCTATATCTCTTTCTCGTTTCGAAGACAAAAAAAACGCCTGCTCACCTAACAATTGATGATTTTCGTAAGCAAATTTTCCAGTTTTCCTAAAACAACAAAAAAAAACTGGTGGGTCGAAAAAGAATAATAATGATAAAAATCTTGAAAAAAATAAAAACTGTACTTACATCTAACAATTCGCAGTTAAAAATAAAACATTGAACGTTTCTTGAAAAATAAAATTTTTTGATAAATAATTTTAAAAAACAAATATTGAAAAGAAATTAAGCATATACATTTATATTCAATCATTATACCGTCGGTTTTTGTTGTTTTTATTTAGTGTATTTCTATTTTTCCGGTGTTTTTTGTTTGTTTTGAAATTAGTCTGCGTCTGTTACTGTACTCGGCTTCATCCGATGATTACCGGTCGCATCCGATCCATGATTGACTGGATATCTCGAGAATCCGGGTCAAATTCTGCATGATTGCCTGTTTCGATATTTCTCATTTTTATCTATTTCTCTCCTACAGAGCCTGCCATCTCTCTCTCACACACTCTCTCTCCCTCACACACACACTTTCTCTCTCTCTCTCTCTCTCTCTCTCTCTCTCTCTCTCTCTCTCTCTTTCGCTCTCACTCTCGCTCACGTAACAATTTCCGATTTATGTAAACATATTTTTAGCTTTTTTTTTTCTTAAAAGAACAACAAAAAATCTTACCTGGAGCAAAAATAAAAATACTAAAAATCGTGAAAAAAAATAAAAACTGTATTTTCATCTGACAATTTATAGTTAAAAATAAAACTTTCATCTTTTCTTGAGAAAAAAAATTGTTAATAAATAATTTGCAAAAGTGGAAAAAGTTAAAAATAGAGGACACAAAAATGGAATTTACTTTTATACTATTAGTGGCAGCGTTGAAAAGAAAAGGAAAACAACAACGAAGACAGCTATGACTGCTACTACTGATTTCGATCACTCTAAACAATTTATATTCAGTGAGAATCCATAATCCCTAAAACTACTGTTTTAACTTTCCATTATTATTCTAATGGAATACATTTCGTAATTTTATTAATTCATACTGATTTACGCATTCCCTTAATTGCTTTTTGTTCAAACAGTATCTGCATTTTATCGCCTCATACCTTTTTGCTACTTTTTTTATGAGGAGGTGCAGGCTTCCACTGGGTAACACCGGATACCAGGCCCTGCTAGTAGAAAATAAATATATACAGCGTCCCCATTAGTAATAGATGAGGTAAATGTTACATAATTGTTTTATTCTCTTTTTTATACATGCATTTTATAGGAATCAAATTATTCTATTGTAAGCATTCGTTTCGCCGATATCTTTCAATTAGATTTTTTTCTAGAAAGACACTATGTACATACAAAAGGGACCGCTAGACGGTTGCTAATATCCTAAACGAAAGTGTTACTGCGAAAGGAACTGGATTCGAACTTGTCACACCCAGATCATGAATACATATCGTTAACCAAATAGTGATCGTCACTTCTGTATTCGCATCGTATTAGTGTATTTCACCTCTGTATATTCTTATGGAGAGTAGACTACGCATTGCGGATGTGTTATCGGCAACTCTCGTTACTCTCGCTTCTCCTTATATGTCCCTTAGTCCTTATTTCGAATGAGTGATTTTTCTGACAAAGGGTGAAGAGAAAATTGCTTTCCAGGACAACCGTACTTCGTGAACAGTAGTTTGAGATGTCGGAAATCTACTGTTTCTATGTCTATCCTTGTGGCCATGTCACTAGTAAGGGTGCTGGAGATAAACGTTTCATCTGGGCTGACGTTATCCGCCTGATAGTCAGGGACCCGAACCTTGGATTAACCACTAAGGAGGCTGTCATATCAGCAGATGCAAAGTACTGGGGCTGCCGTCTTGCCATCTGGTGAATGGATACTGGATCATGCAGTAGTTTCTGGTGGGGTGTCTCGATGCCATACTAGTGGGTAATTGTTACGGCTTTACCTTACCATGTGCTACAAAAATATTCCTATCTTTTTCTCTCCTGCTTTCCCTCTCTGTCCTGCTCTAACCAAGTCTCTCGACCTGGTCCGCAAACCCCAAAACCTCAACATGAAATATCTCCAGAAAAAAATCCCGAATAAACCTAGAACCCGATCCTCCAACATAGAACCCTACTATCGTGTCTCCTTCTCCAACATCAGGGGTGTACATTCCAACCTTCAAGAGGTTGAAACTCAATTACAGGAGACAAAACCGGACATATTCTTTCTAAGTGAAGCTGGAATAGGCCCGACCACTTCCCTTGACGAATTCATAATTAAAGGATACTCTAACTTAACATCCAAATCTGACTCCCAAAATCGCCATGAGCATGGAATACGTTCCTACATTAAAGATGGCTTCCAATGTGGTAGGGATATCTCCGGTGAAGACCCTATTTTACCTTATATGTACTTCCGGTTGCACTTGCTAACACCACTGCATTTATATTTGCCCTCTATTGCCCTAACAACTATCTTTAAAAGCATATCTGAGAAAATTGACCACATACTGTCTGCTCATCCTTCGGCTAACATTCACATTTGTGGTGACTTCAACGTCCATAACGTCCATAACGTGAAATAGCTGACGCACTCGAACAAGACACATGACGAGGGGAGGTTCTGTCATGATTTCGCCATTGCCTATGATTGTTCACGAACCCACAGGTGTGGCCGATACCCTGAGTAAGGTTCATGTTCCGTTCTGTCCCATCTGGGATCTTCCGACAACTCGGTTGTATCAGTTAAAATAAAAAAAAAGAAATGCGACACGTCTTCAGACGTACCTCTCCACCACCGTACGATATATTGATACTCTACGGCTGACTGGCATACCATCCAAAAAATTCCAACAAAGACCTAACAGCCAGCCATGGTTCTCCCCTAAATGTGCTGCTGCCATCGCGCACAGAAATCTATTTTTCCATACCTACCAACGTAATAGATGTACTGAGAATAAAGCTGCTTTCAGGACTGCCAGCATCCACTGTAAAAGCATAATAAAAAATGCAAGAGAGCTATATGCTCAGTCCGTTAAATCCAAAGTTGCTGAGCAGGGGCTTGGTTCCCACCAGTTTTGGCAAGTAGCAAACAGGATCCTGAACAGAAGTGTGCGTTCTATCCCAACCATCATCAATGAACCTGAGGTCATCTCGTCAGCATCAAACAAGGCCAAACTATTTGCCAAGACCTTTGCAGCTAATTCTACCCTACACGACGAAGGCTATCAGCGCCCCGTATTTCCTCCTATAACAGACAACACGCTATGCAACATACAAATATCTTTGCGTGAGGTCGCTAAGGTAATCAAGAACCTTGATTCGCGTAAAGTAACTGGCCCTGACGGAATTCCAATTATAGTGCTGAAAAAGCTTCAACTAAAAGTTGCCCCCATACTTACAAATCTGTTTAAGCGTTGCTTTAAAAAGAAGTGTTTCCCAACACCCTGGAAAACCTCATCAGTATGCCATGTATTTAAGAATTCAGATGATAAGTCCTCCTCCTCTCAGTACAGACTAATAAGTCTCCTGTGTGTCATGAGTAAGTTGCTGGAATGTATATTAAATAGAGACGTAGGCAACCACCTCAGCAGAAATAACCTTCTTAGTGACATGTAATATTGTTTCCGTTCTGCTAGATCTACAGCAGATGTGCTAAAAGTTATATCTCATAGGATTAGTGAATCTCTTGACAAAGACTTCCTCCCTAGGGCAATTTCTTGACATATCAAAAGTCTTCGATAAAATATGGCACAAGGGCCTACTTCACAATATTTTCAGCTACTGTATAACAAGAAATGTTTTCTCGATCATTAAACCATTTCTCTCTCATAGGCTCATAAGAGCATTGGTTAATGGGCAGAAATCAGAGATTTCTCAGTATAACTGCTGGAGTCCCTCAGGGGTCCATCCTGGGCCCAACTCTCTTCCTGATCTACATCAATGATCTCCCAAAACAAATACTTAAATCATTCGTTGACATCTATGCTGATGACACAACCATCTATGGCAACACATCAAAGGCTGCCAATGACAAAGTTCTCTCCGATTCTCTCTCTCCTCTGATCTTGGGCGCGTGGTACAGTGGGGGAAGATGTGGCTGGTTACCTTTAATGCATCCAAAACCAAACTCCTATCCTTACATCATCAACGCTCTAATCCCCATCTGGCATCAATTGTGATGGATGGCTCTCGACTAGGGGAAGCTCCATGCTTTGATAAGCTTCTGGGATTAACCTTTTCTCCTGACCTGAAATAGAACATGTACATCAAGTCTATTGCCAAAGTCGCTGATAAAATGGTGGGATCCTTCTACCGCTCCAGAAGATATCTCACTGCTGATGCAATTCTCTACTTATATAAAAGCTAAGTACGTCCAAGGATGGAGTACTGTTGTCACATCTGGGCAGGAGCTGCTTTAAACACTCTATCCTGTCTTGACAGAGTACAAAATAGGCTTTGTGGCTTAGTGGGGGATGCCCTTTTCTCTTCCCTGCAACCTCTCTCCCACAGGAGAGACGTTGCGAGCCTGTGTTTTCTTTATCATTTCTTCCATGGCAGGTGCTCGTCTGGGCTCCAACCCCTGGTCCCCACTCGCCGATCTTTCACGAAAAACATCCGTCTAACTAAAACCACTCTAAAAAATTTCCCCACTCTTTATCTGTGCCAAAACCAAAACGTAGATTCCATGAACAAAGTTTCTTTCTTAAAAGTGCACGCCTGTGGAACTCTGTTCCGTCTGCCTGTTTCCCACCTGACTTCAACTCGGATGTCTTCAAATCCAATATAAAGAAATTCCTAATGAACCGCCCCCTTATCAAATCTCAACATTAACCTAGTGTACACGCAATAATCCTTATCCCCAAGTGGCTACTGGCCCTTGATAATTGATGACCACCTTGTAAAAAACTGTTTTTGTATATTTATTTTTCTATATTTATTAACCTTTGAAGACTGTAGGTCATTCACCAATGCGTTCTATAAATGTGCCCGATTATCAAAATCAAATCGATTATAAATCCTATCATTGGATGTTATAAGCGTTAAATAGTTTGTAATTACGATTAATCTTAACGCGTAACTCATGTCAATAAGAACATAGTGGGTGGCAGGTTTGAAATTTCTACAGCAAATTCGCAGGTTATTTATTACTAGTTGTCTTATAATTCGATGCCACATGTTTTTGCAGGGTTTTTCAAGACGTTATTTATGAAATCAGGGGATTCTGTCCATGTTCGTTTTCTGCCACGTAGATTATGCGTTTAGAAAGTGACACATTGCAAACCTTTTATGGGAGGTAAGTAAATATATTCAACTCAGCACTCTAGAGAGGGTGCGTTCTTGCCTGAAAAAATACCTGGGTCGCCTCGTCGGTATTCTCCAGTAGAAGTGTCTTATTTTATTAGCAATAAACTAACCAATACATTAAAGGACGTAAAGTCACAAAGAAAATCTTAACTTGAAGTAGATTTCCATCACCATCACTTTCACCTACTCTGCTGTCTGTTCTCGGAAAATAGGCTCAATTCTCTTCAGTTCGTCAGTTGGTACCCCACATGAAAATTTATTATTCCTCTATGCAAATTATTGTCAACTATAAAAGTCTACAAATGTGAAGCGATGTTTTATTGTTTTTAATCTGGCAAATGATCACGTGCAACAAACGAAGCATCTCATGCGTTTTTGAGCTGGTAAGTTTATTTTAACACTCTCTATCGTTTCTATGACAAAACAAGTGACTGCGGTATCTTCCGTATTCTTTCTGTTATTCCCTCGTCTCGGACTGCAGCCTTAGATGTAGCAAGATCTGAATTGATGGCTGAATGGTGCAGCTCAATCAAAGCAGGCCAACATCTTCCTGACTCATAGACTTGCATCACAATCTGATTCTCTCCACTCAGCACACTCTGATAATGTGTTCCCGTTGTTGTCCATTACAGGCAATGAATTGAGAGGTGGCCATACGCCCCTACCAAGTGTCGAGGAGTGCTATTAACAATTACCGGCAATGGACTAAGCATGCCGATGCTGGTCTGAATTATGATGTGCATCGGTCTTGTAGATTTTTTTTATAATATGTGCATAGTATTTTATTGTTCGAATGAAGCATAACAGTGACCCTTTTCACTAAAATCTGGTATGAATGCAGTAAATTGGGGAGTCTTGATAAAGCGAGCTGGGTACAGTTTTAACAGTAGCTAACCTCTATAATTGAATGAACGGTTTCTGCTCATTTTTTGGTACTTATGACTTATTGAACCATGCTGAAATAATAACGGTATTGTTTTGAAAGCTATTCTTTACATTTGGGGAGGGGGTGTATTGTAACTATTCTGTACTTTAACCTAACAATTTAATAAAAAAGATATCGTAATACTTTAATTTAACTTAAAAATACTATTTAAAAATAGCGTGGTTTAATGAGAGCATAAGCACCCATTTTTCTTTATATTACTGATTTTTAGATCGATTCATAGTTTTTCCTTTTATTTATTTCTCATTTTTTATGTAATGTTGCAGTTTAAAAATATTTTTATATAATATTCCAGTTTATAAATATTTTTATATAATGTTGCAGTCTACACATATTTTTATGTAATGCTGCAGTTTATAAATATTTCTATGTAATGTTGCAGTTTAGAAATATTTTTATATAATGTTGCAGTTTACAAATATTTTATATAATGTTGCAGTTTACAAATATTCTTTATATAATGTTGCAGTTTACAAATATTATTATATAATGTTGCAGTTTACAAATATTTTTATATAATGTTGCAGTTTATAAATATTTTATATAATGTTGCAGTTTACAAATATTTTTATATAATGTTGCAGTTTACAAATATTTTTATATAATGTTGCAGTTTACAAATGTTATTATATTATGTTGCAGTTTACAAATACTTTTTACATAATGTTGAAGTTTACACATATTTTTATGTAATGTTGCAGTTTACAAATATTTTTATATAGTGTTGCAGTTTACAAATATTCTTTATATAATGTTGCAGTTTACAAATGTTATTATATTATGTTGCAGTTTACAAATATTTTTATATAATGTTGCAGTTGACAAATATTCTTTATATAATGTCGCGATTTACAAATATTTTTATGTAATGTTGCAGTTTACAAATATTTTTATGTAATGTTGCAGTTTACAAATATTTTTATGTAATGTTGCAGTTTACAAATATTTTTCATATAATGTTGCAGTTTACAAATATTTTTATATAATGTTGCAGTTTACAAATATTCTTTATATAATGTTGCGATTTACAAATATTTTTATGTAATGTTGCAGTTTACAAATATTTTTATGTAATGTTGCAGTTTACACATATTTTTATGTAATGTTGCAGTTTACAAATATTTTTCATATAATGTTGCAGTTTACAAATACTTTTTATATAATGTTGCAGTTTACAAATATTTTTATATAATGTTGCAGTTTACAAATATTTTTATATAATGTTGCAGTTTACAAATACTCTTTATATAATGTTGCAGTTTACAAATATTCTTTATATAATGTTGCAGTTTACAAATATTTTTATATAATGTTGCAGTTTACAAATATTTTTATATAATCTTGCATTTTACAAATATTCTTTATATATAGTGTCAGTTTACCAATATTTTTATGTAATGTTGCAGTTTACAAATATTTTATATAATGTTGCAGTTTACAAATATTTTGTATATAATGTTGCAGTTTATAAATATTTTTATATAATTTTGCAGTTTACAAATACTCTTTGTATAATGTTGCAGTTTACAAATATTTTTATATAATCTTGCATTTTACAAATATTTTTATATAATGATGCAGTTTACAAATATGTTTTTATAATGTTGCAGTTTATAAATATTTTTTATATAATGTTGCAGTTTATACAAATATTCTTTATATAATGTTGCAGTTTACAAATATTTTTATATAATGCTGCAGTTTACACATATTTTTATATAATGTTGCAGTTTACAAATATTTTTATGTAATGCTGCAGTTTATAAATATTTCTATGTAATGTTGCAGTTTACAAATATTTTTATATAATGTTGCAGTTTACAAATATTTTATATAATGTTGCAGTTTACAAATATTCTTTATATAATGTTGCAGTTTACAAATATTTTTATATAATGTTGCAGTTTACAAATATTTTTATATAATGTTGCAGTTTATAAATATTTTTATATAATGTTGCAGTTTACAAATATTTTTATATAATATTGCAGTTTACAAATATTTTTATATAATGTTGCTGTTTACAAATATTTTTATGTAATGTTGAAGTTTACAAATATTTTTATATAATGTTGCAGTTTACAAATATTTTCATTTAATGTTGCATTTTACAAATATTTTTGTTCTTTTTTTTACACAGTGATCACCACTTATCAAGGCCCGGAAGCCACTCAGGAATAAGGGTTATTGCAAGTAAATTCCGTTAGTGTGGAGATTTCATGAAGTGTTTAATTAAGGGGGCGGTTCATTAGGAATTTGTTAATATTGGACTTGAAGACATCCAAGTAGTCCGGAAGGAAGCAGGCAGACGGAACAGAGTTCCACAGGCGTGCAGTTCTAAGAAAGAAGCTTTGTTCATGAAACCCGCGTTTTGATTTAGGCACAGATATAGAGTGGGGGAAATTTTTCACAGTGGATTCAGCTAGACGGGTGTTTTTCGTGAAAGATTAGCGAGGGGGGACCAGATATGAGTTCAGACGAGCACCTGCCATGGAAATAACGATAAAACAAGGATAGGCTCGCAACGTCTCTTCTGTGGGAGAGAGGTTGCAGGGTAGAGAAAAGGGCATCCCCCACTAAGCCACGAAGTCTATTTTGTCAAGGCAGGATAGGCTGTTTTTTGCAGCTCCTGCCCAGATATGGCAACAGTAGTCCATCCTTGGACGTACTTGGCTTTTATATAGATAGAGAATAGCATCAGTAGTGAGATATCTTCTGGGGCGGTAGAAGGATCCCACCATCTTTCCAGCGGCCTTGGCAACAGACTTGATGTACCTGTTCCATTTCAGATCAGGAGTAAAGGTCAAATCCAGAAGCTTGTCAAAACACGGGGCCTCACCCAGACGAGAGCCATCCATCACAATTGATGCCAGATGGGGATCAGAACGTTGATGATGTAAAGATAGGAGTTTGGTTTTGGATGCATTAAAGGTAACCAGCCACATCTTCCCCCACTGAACCACGCGCTCGAGATCAGAGGAGAGAGAATCAGAGAGAACTTTGTCATTTACAGCCTTTGATGTGTTGCCGTAGATGATCGTGTCATCAGCATAGATGTCAACGAATGATTTAAGTATGTGTTTAGGGAGGTCATTGATGTAGATCAGGAAGAGAGTGTGGCCCAGGATTGACCCCTGAGGGACTCCAGCATTTATATTGCAGGCCTCCGATTTTTGTCCATCTACCACTACTCTTATGAGCCTATCGGAGAGAAATGATTTAATGATTGAGAAAACATTTCCCGTTATACCGTAGCTGGAAATCTTGTGAAGTAGACCCTTATGCCATACCTTGTCGAAGGCCTTTGATATGTCAAGAGCAATTGCCCTAGAAAGGAAGCCTTTGTCAAGAGATTCACTAATCCTGTGGGATATAACCGTCAGCACATCTGTGGTACATCTTGCAGAGCGGAAACCATATTGTGTGTCACTAAGAAGGTTATTTCTGCTGAGATGGTTGACTATTTCTCCATTTAATATGGATTCCAACAACTTACTCATAACACACAGAAGACTTATTGGTCTGTACTGAGAGGGAGATGACTTATCACCTGAATTCTTAAATACAGGGCAAACTGATGAGGTCTTTCAGGGAGTCGGAAAGCACTTCTCCTAAAGGCAGCGCTTAAGTAATTTCGTAAGTATGGGAGCAAGTTCTGGTTGAAGCTTTTTTAACACTATAATTGTTACAACAGGAATCAGACAGAATAAAATTAGTAAGTGTGATGCTATTGTTTGGGCGGGGCTCTGAAGACCGCCAGATCACCAATATAGATACTCATCTAATCAATGTGAGTAGCACCATGAAATTCAACCCCTAGGTCAAGTGAAGTAAAGCTGGTTACCTGACAACTGATTATCATAACACTAGCCAACATATTATTTGATGCCCAAAGTTTTGATGTTGACTAATTTGAGGATGCTGATTCCGAAATTCATATTCATTTTTTCTCATCAGGTCGAGTTGTTGAGATAATTGCTATTTTATAACGCTTTACCATAAAATTAGGTGTCCCGCCTATCTGTTTTAAACCCATAGTCTCCCTTTAAGTTACATTTACCTACAATGTTACTTTCTTCCTAATTTCCTCTTCCGGTTGGTCTTTACTTGTTTTTAGCAACCACTGTCGACATAACACGCCTCTTTATTCTGTATCCGTTCCCATCTGCGACATCAACAGAATGCTTTACTCGTTTCTTCTTGTTTGTTTACTTTGTCATGCAACGTAACATGATGTCGTGTTCCATTCAGTTTTTCGATTTTTTTACCCTAACATTCATTTTACTACCATTGTTTGTTGTTATTGCTTTTACTTTCTCATACCTGTAATTTTTCTCTTTCCGTTTTTACTTTTTCTGTTCAAAGACGTATACCTGTGAAGTATGTACTAGTCTTCAGAGTAGTTATTTTTTTAGAATACTTCATCTGACTGTGAAGCATAGGTGCGTGCGACGACAGTACATTAAGCGCGTTTCTATATACATTCTTGCTTCATATAATTTTAGCTTGTTAGTGTGGGAATGGTTAATTGATTATTTCATCACAAACTTTAAAGTAAATGTCAAATTTGCTGTACAATGAGGTAGGTAGTTGGTAAGAAGTGAACACTGAGTAGTAAATAAGCCTACCTATTGTGGCATCTTTTGTTGATTTCTGGATCAAAGTAAGACTTATTCTCTTAATGTAAGGAATTCATTTATAAGTCAGACAAGAAATAATTAAACTGCATTATTTTACTTTCGTTGCAATTGTTTCGAACAAAAATTAAGCAGGTCTACATCATCTTCCTAGGCGACGTTGTTTAAAAATATATGAATCTCTATATATAAAAGGTATGCTTTATAGGGAAAGAAAGTGTAGTGTGGGTTTTATAATCTAGGTGGTATGTAGAGTGGGCTTTATGAGGAAATAAGGTCCAGAGTAGGTTTATAAGGAAACAAGGCGTATATTGCGCTTTATAAGGAAATGAAGTGTAGAGTGGGTTTTAAAAGGAAAGGTGTGCAATAGGCCTTAGAAATAAAAAGGGTGTAAAGTGTGATTTATAAGAAAAAAATGTAAAGAACACATTATAAAGAATAAAACGTTTAAAGTGATTTTTATAAAATAAGAGGTGTAGAAAAGAAGAGTAAGTCTAACTGTATAATGACAAGGATGTGTAAAGTAGACTTTCTAAGACAACTGGTTGTAGAGTGGGTTTAATAAGAAAAGGGAGAGTAGAGTGGGCTTTATAACGAAAGAAAAAATAGAATGGCAATTATAAAAAAGAGGAGTTATAGGCTAGCTTTATTGTAGAAAAGATTGTAGAATGGACTTCAGGAGAAGACATGTGGACTGGGATTTCTAAAATAAGACAGTGGAGAGTGGGCTTCATGAGAAATAATGGTTTATAGCTGTCTTTATAATTTAAATGGGGTGTAGAGTGTATATGTAATGAACGTTTAGAGTGGGCTTTATAAAGAAAAGAAGGTATGAAGTTGGCTTAAGAAGAAATGAGGCGTATAATGGTCTTTAAAAAATAAGAACTTGTAGAGTATCTTTTTTAGGAAAGAAAGTGTAAAGTGGGCTTTTTACGGAAAAAGACTTAGAATGTGCTTTATAAATAAAGGAGGTGTAGAAAGAACTCCATAAGGATAGAAGGGTTGGCATTGGCTTTATCAGGAAAGAAGGTGTAGAGTAGGAGTTATTAGGAAAGAATGTGTCGATTGGGGTTTTATAAGAAAAGGAAGTGTATAGTGGGATTTATAAGAAACAAAGGAAAGACAGAAAAGGGGTGGCTTTTTCTCGAACAAAGGTGTAGAGTAGGCTGTATATAATCCGAAGGTTTAGAATTTGCTTTATTACAGAACATGTATAGTTGGCGTTATAAAAAATGAAAGTGAAGAGTTAGCTTTATAAAGAAAGGAGTTGTAGAGTATAAAAAGAAAAAAATGTGGAATTGCCATATAAGGATATTAGGTGAAGAGAGGGCTTCATTTGGAAAATAGGGGTAATATAAAGAAAGAAGGTAATGAGTGTGCTGTGTAAGGACATGAAGTGTACAGTAAACTTTATGGAGAAATGTTTAGTGTAAGCTGTATTAGAGAAGAAAGTGATTACTGGACTTTATAAATAATAAGATAGGTAATGTGGGTTTTATAAGGAAAGACAGTATATAGAGGGCTTCACAAGGAAAGTTTTAGAGTGGGATTTGTAAGTATTAAAGGTATATAGTATGCTTTATAATGAAACAATGTGTATAGTGGGCTTTATTAAGAAAAGAAGGTCTAGAGATGGCTGTAAATAAAAGTTTTAGACTGGACTTTATAAGGAAATAATGTGCATGAAAAGAAGGTGTGTAGTAAGCTTCATAAAACAGGGTAGAGTAAGCTATATGAAAAAAGGTGCAGACTCGGCTTTATAATGAAAAGGACGTGTAGAGTGAGCTTTTATAAAATGAGAAGGTTTAGAGTGGGATTTGTGAGGTAAGAACGTTTAGGGGTGGTTTTATTACGAACAAATTTAAAAGTTGTATTATAAGGACATCTTGATTGGGATTTATAAGAAAATAAAAGTGCGGAGTCGACTTCATATAGGAAAGGTAAAGTAGGCTTTATAAAGTAAAAGTGTACGTTGGGTTTTATAAGTACAGATGGTATAGAGTAGACTATATAAAAAGTATAAAGTTTGTTTTGTAAAGAAAGGTTTAGAGTGGGGTTTATACAGAAATGAACATATTGTTTGGGCTTTAAAATGAAAGGCAATGTAGAATGGGCATTGCAAGGAAGGAAGTCTATCAGTGGGCTATATAAATAAACAGGGTATAGAGTAGGTTGTATAAGGATAAGATAGGTAGAGTAGGCTTTATAAGAAATTAGGCGCATAGTGGGTTTTATAAAGCAATGAGGTGTAGAATGCATTGTTCAAAAATCAAGGTTACAATGTGTTTGATAAGAAAAGGAGTTTAAAGTAGCATTTATAAGGTAATGGAGTGTAGAGTAGGAATTATAAAGAAAGGACGTGTAGTGCTGGATTTATAAGAAAAGAAGTTGTACTATGGCTTCATAGAGAAAAAGGTTTAGATTGGCCTTTAAAGTAAAAAGGTGTTGAGTAGGCGTTATATGAAAAATGTGTAGAGTGGGCAGTATAAAGAAATGGAAATATACAGTGGCATTTACAAGGTCAAAAACTGTAGTGAACTATATTCCGAAAAGAGGAGCGGAGTGGGCTATATAACAAAAGAAAAGGTACCATGGGCTTTATAATTAAATGAAGGTATTGAGTGGGCTTATTAAGGAAAAAAGAGCAGGAGGTGTAGACTGTTTTGTTTAAAGAAAGGTCTAAGTAAGGTTTTATAATCGAGATAAGGTATAGTGTGCTTAGAAAGAAAGTATTGCAGACTCGGGTTCTTAATGAAAAGGTAGTGAAGAGTGGGCTTCATATATAAATCATGTAGAGAGTGGTCTTTATAAGGAAAGAAGGTGTAGAGTTGGCTTTATTAAAAACTAAGCGTGCGTTGGTTTTATCAGGAAAGAACGTGTACTGTCGGCTTTAACAAGAAAGAAGCTGTAGAATAGGCTTCATACAGAAAAAAAATGGGCTTCATACAGAAAAAAAAGGCGAAGCCTACTTTACAGCTCAGTTCCTTATAACTCAACATATCCCTTCCTTACAAAGCTAACTTTACAAATTCTTTCATTATAGAGCCAACTGTACATTTTCGTTCCTTATGAAGCCAACTCTACATCTTCTTTTCTTATAAAGCCAATTCTACACCGCCTTTCCTCATAAATCCTACTATAAACTTTCTTTTCTTATGAAACACATTTAACACCTGCTTTCCTAATAAAGCCTACTCTACACCTTTTTTCCTTATAAAGCCAAATCTACTCCTTCTTTATAATGTATATTATGCTTTACAAAGAAAAGACGGTGTATAATGTGGCTGTATCAGAAAAGAAAGTGTAGTGAAGGCTGTATAAGGAAACAAGATATAGATAAGCCTTATAAGAAAAAATAGTGCAGAGTGGGTTTTTTATAAGAAAAGAAAGTTTACAGTAGGCTTTATAAGGAAAGTACTTGTCGTGTGAGCTATATAAATAGTGTAAAGATCGCCTTATAAGCAAAGAAAGTTTAGAGTGCGGTTGAATCGGATTTTTAAGGAAAGATTGAGTAAAATGGGCTTTGTAAGGAAAAAAAAGTCGCAGGAAAGCTTTAAAATGAAGAAAAGTGTAAAGTGGGTTTTATAAGTACAGAAGTTTTTTAGTGTGCATTTATAATGGAAATGAGTAGGCTTTGTGAGAAAAGAAGGTACAGAAAAGGTTTCATAAAGAAATAAGGTATAGTGTACTAGAGAACGAAAGGTTTAAACTGGTTTGTTTAATGGGAAAAATATGTAGAGTAATCTTAGTAAAAGAGAACGTGTAGGGTTGGCTTTAGAGGGAGAGTAAGTGTAGGGTTGGCTTTAGAGGGAGAGTAAGTGTAGGGTTGGCTTTAGAGGGAGAGTAAGTGTAGGGTTGGCTTTAGAGGGAGAGTAAGTGTAGGGTTGGCTTTAGAGGGAGAGTAAGTGTAGGGTTGGCTTTAGAGGGAGAGTAAGTGTAGGGTTGGCTTTAGAGGGAGAGTAAGTGTAGGGTTGGCTTTAGAGGGAGAGTAAGTGTAGGGTTGGCTTTAGAGGGAGAGTAAGTGTAGGGTTGGCTTTAGAGGGAGAGTAAGTGTAGGGTTGGCTTTAGAGGGAGAGTAAGTGTAGGGTTGGCTTTAGAGGGAGAGTAAGTGTAGGGTTGGCTTTAGAGGGAGAGTAAGTGTAGGGTTGGCTTTAGAGGGAGAGTAAGTGTAGGGTTGGCTTTAGAGGGAGAGTAAGTGTAGGGTTGGCTTTAGAGGGAGAGTAAGTGTAGGGTTGGCTTTAGAGGGAGAGTAAGTGTAGGGTTGGCTTTAGAGGGAGAGTAAGTGTAGGGTTGGCTTTAGAGGGAGAGTAAGTGTAGGGTTGGCTTTAGAGGGAGAGTAAGTGTAGGGTTGGCTTTAGAGGGAGAGTAAGTGTAGGGTTGGCTTTAGAGGGAGAGTAAGTGTAGGGTTGGCTTTAGAGGGAGAGTAAGTGTAGGGTTGGCTTTAGAGGGAGAGTAAGTGTAGGGTTGGCTTTAGAGGGAGAGTAAGTGTAGGGTTGGCTTTAGAGGGAGAGTAAGTGTAGGGTTGGCTTTAGAGGGAGAGTAAGTGTAGGGTTGGCTTTAGAGGGAGAGTAAGTGTAGGGTTGGCTTTAGAGGGAGAGTAAGTGTAGGGTTGGCTTTAGAGGGAGAGTAAGTGTAGGGTTGGCTTTAGAGGGAGAGTAAGTGTAGGGTTGGCTTTAGAGGGAGAGTAAGTGTAGGGTTGGCTTTAGAGGGAGAGTAAGTGTAGGGTTGGCTTTAGAGGGAGAGTAAGTGTAGGGTTGGCTTTAGAGGGAGAGTAAGTGTAGGGTTAGCTTTAGAGGGAGAGTAAGTGTAGGGTTGGCTTTAGAGGGAGAGTAAGTGTAGGGTTGGCTTTAGAGGGAGAGTAAGTGTAGGGTTGGCTTTAGAGGGAGAGTAAGTGTAGGGTTGGCTTTAGAGGGAGAGTAAGTGTAGGGTTGGCTTTAGAGGGAGAGTAAGTGTAGGGTTGGCTTTAGAGGGAGAGTAAGTGTAGGGTTGGCTTTAGAGGGAGAGTAAGTGTAGGGTTGGCTTTAGAGGGAGAGTAAGTGTAGGGTTGGCTTTAGAGGGAGAGTAAGTGTAGGGTTGGCTTTAGAGGGAGAGTAAGTGTAGGGTTGGCTTTAGAGGGAGAGTAAGTGTAGGGTTGGCTTTAGAGGGAGAGTAAGTGTAGGGTTGGCTTTAGAGGGAGAGTAAGTGTAGGGTTGGCTTTAGAGGGAGAGTAAGTGTAGGGTTGGCTTTAGAGGGAGAGTAAGTGTAGGGTTGGCTTTAGAGGGAGAGTAAGTGTAGGGTTGGCTTTAGAGGGAGAGTAAGTGTAGGGTTGGCTTTAGAGGGAGAGTAAGTGTAGGGTTGGCTTTAGAGGGAGAGTAAGTGTAGGGTTGGCTTTAGAGGGAGAGTAAGTGTAGGGTTGGCTTTAGAGGGAGAGTAAGTGTAGGGTTGGCTTTAGAGGGAGAGTAAGTGTAGGGTTGGCTTTAGAGGGAGAGTAAGTGTAGGGTTGGCTTTAGAGGGAGAGTAAGTGTAGGGTTGGCTTTAGAGGGAGAGTAAGTGTAGGGTTGGCTTTAGAGGGAGAGTAAGTGTAGGGTTGGCTTTAGAGGGAGAGTAAGTGTAGGGTTGGCTTTAGAGGGAGAGTAAGTGTAGGGTTAGCTTTAGAGGGAGAGTAAGTGTAGGGTTGGCTTTAGAGGGAGAGTAAGTGTAGGGTTGGCTTTAGAGGGAGAGTAAGTGTAGGGTTGGCTTTAGAGGGAGAGTAAGTGTAGGGTTGGCTTTAGAGGGAGAGTAAGTGTAGAGTTGGCTTTACTATAAGATATATAGGTGTAGTTGGCTTCATATAAATTGATGGTGTATTGTAGGTATTAAAATAAAGAACGTATAGAGTGGGTATAACAAGGAAAGAACTGGCACGGTATGCTTTATAAGGAAAGGTGTTGACTGGGCTTTATAATAGAAAAGAAACTGTAGATTTGGTTTTATTACGAATGAAGGTTGGAGTTGGTTTCATAAAGAAAAGTGTAGAACAGGATTTATAAAAAATATATAATATACTCTAATTTAACAGCTAAATCTGACACCCAAGATCGCCATGGGCATGGAATATGTGCCTACATTAAGGATGGCTTCCCGTGTGGACGGGATATCTCTAGAGAAGATCCTAATTTACCCTATATGTGCTTCAGGGTTGCACTTGCTAACACCACTACATTTATATTTGCCCTCTATAGGCCCCACAACAGCGGAGTTACTATCTTTAAGAGCATATCTGAGAAAATAGACCACATACTGTCTTCACATCCCTCGGCTAACATCCACATCTGTGGTGACTTCAACGTCCATAACGTGGAATGGCTGACCCATTCAAATAAGACAGATGATGAGGGGAGGTTTTGTCATGATTTTGCCATTGCTTATGACCTCTCTCAGATTGTTCGTGAACCCACCCGTGTGCCCGATACACCCGGTCAATATGCAAGCCTCCTAGACCTTTTTCTCTCAACTTCCCCTGAGCTATGTTCATGTTCCGTTCATTCTCCTCTAGGATCCTCCGACCACTCCGTCGTATCAGTTAAGATAAAAAACGAAATGTAAGAAGCCCCCAGACGTACCCCTCCACCGTACTGTATACCGATACTCTATGGCTGACTTGGATAGCTTCCGTACATTCATATCTGATTTACCTCTGCACTCCATGTTTAAAAAGGAAGTGTCCTCTATAGTATCAGATCTGACCGAATGGTTAATTGTAGGAATAGACCAATTCATACCATCTAAAAAATTTCAACAAAAACCTAACAGCCAGCCATGGTTCTCCCCAGAATGTGCTGCTGCTATCGCGCACAGAAATCACTTTTTCCATAGCCACCAACGTAATAGATGCACTGAGACTAAAGCTGCTTTCAGGACTGCCAGCAACCACTGTAAAAGAGTAATAAAAAATGCAAGAGAGCTATATGCCCAGTCTGTTAAATCCAAGGTAGCTGATCAGCGGCTTGGTTCCCACCAGTTTTGGCAAATAACAAATAGGATCCTGAACAGAAGTGTGCGTTCTATCCCAACCATTATCAATGGACCAGAGGTCATCTCGTCAGCGTCAGACAAGGCCAAACTATTTGCAAAGAACTTTGCAGCTAATTCTACCCTATGCGACGAAGGCCATCAACTCCCCATATTTCCTCCTATAACACAGAACAAGCTAGGTAACATACAAATATCCGTGCATGAGGTCGCCAAGCTAATCAAGAACCTAGATACAAGTAAAGCAACTGGCCCTAATGGCATCCCAATTATAGTGTTAAAAAAGCTTCAACCAGAACTTGCTCCCATACTTACGAAACTGTTTAAGCGCTGCCTTAAGGAGAAGTGCTTTCCGACTCCCTGGAAGACCTCATCAGTTTTCCCTGTATTTAAGAATTCAGGTAATAAGTCATCTCCCTCTCAGTACAGAACAATAAGTCTCCTGTGTGTTATGAGTAAGTTGCTGGAATCCATATTAAATAGAGAAATAGTCAACCACCTCAGCAGGAATAACCTTCTTAGTGACACACAATATGGTTTCCGCTCTGCAAGATCTACCGCAGATGTGCTGACGGTTATATCCCACAGGATTAGTGAATCTCTTGACAAAGGCTTTCTTTCTAGGGCAATTGCTCTTGACATATCAAAGGCCTTCGACAAGGTATGGCACAAGGGTCATCTTCACAAGATTTCCAGCTACGGTATAACTGGAAATGTTTTCTCAATCATTAAATCATTTCTCTCCGATAGGCTCATAAGAGTAGTGGTAGATGGACAAAAATCGGAGGCCTGCAATATAAATGCTGGAGTCCCTCAGGGGTCAATCCTGGGCCCAACTCTCTTCCTGATCTACATCAATGACCTCCCTAAACACATACTTAAATCATTCGTTGACATCCATGCTGATGACACGATCATCTACGGCAACACATCAAAGGCTGTAAATGAAAAAGTTCTCTCTGATTCTCTCTCCTCTGATCTCGAGCGCGTGGTTCAGTGGGGGAAGATGTGGCTGGTTACCTTTAATGCATCCAAAACCAAACTCCTATCCTTACATCATCAACGCTCTGATCCCCATCTGGCATCAATTGTGATGGATGGCTCTCGTCTGGGTGAGGCCCCGTGTTTTGACAAGCTTCTGGGTTTGACTTTACTCCTGATCTGAAATGGAACACGTACATGAAGTCTGTTGCCAAGGTCGCTGGAAAGATGGTGGGATCCTTCTACCGCTCCAGAAGATATCTCACTACTGATGCTATTCTCTATCTATATAAAAGCCAAGTACGTCCAAGGATGGAATAGTGTTGCCATATCTGGGCAGGAGCTGCAAAAAACAGCCTACCCTGCCTTAACAGAGTACAAAATAGACCGTGGCCTAGTGGAGGATGCCCTTTTCTCTACCCTGCAACCTCTCTCCCACAGAAGAGACGTTGCGAGCCTATCCTTGTTTTATCGTTATTTCCATGGCAGGTGCTCGTCTGAACTCATATCTGGTCCCCCCTCGCCAATCTTTCACGAAAAACACCTGTCTAGCCGAATCCACTGTGAAAAATTTCCCCACTCTTTATCTGTGCCTAGATCAAAACGTGGATTCCATGAACAAAGCTTCTTTCTTAGAACTGCATGCCTGTGGAACTCTGTTCCATCTGCCTGCTTCCCACCTGACTACAACTTGGATGTGTGCAAGTGCAATGTTAACAAATTCCTAATGAACCGCCCCCTTAAGTAAACACTTCATGAAATCTCCACACTAACGTAATGTACTTGCAATAACCCTTATCCCTGAGTGGCTTCCGGGCCTTGATAAGTGGTGATCACTGTGTAAAAAAAAAAATATATAGCTGTAGAGTAGGCTTTATATAGAAAGTGTAGAGTTTGAGTTATGATGAAAGATGTTATTAAATGGGTAGTAATTGTCTGTATTTTTATTGAATGGGCTTTTTTAATTAAGAAGTGAGTAGGTTTGACTTCATTAGAACAGAGCGATGTAGAGTGCGTTTTTAACGGAAATAATGTGTAGAGCGGTGTTTTTAAGGAAGAAGATGTAAAGATTGCTTCGTATATAAAGAAGGTATAGAGTGAGCTTCGGCTTTGTAAAGAATGTGTAGAATGAGCTTTATTAGGAAAGCAGGTGTAGAGTAGTCTTTAAATAGCAAAGGAGCGTTTGCTTTTTAAGAAAAGATGTTGAATTTGCTTGATTAGGAATGAAAGTATTAAGTGGGCTTCAAAAGAAAGGAAGGTCCAGAGTTTGTTTTATAAGGAAAGGAAATGTAGAGTGGGCTTCATAAGGAAAGTCGGTTTAGCGTAGGCTTTTAAAGAAAAAAGCGTAGAGTGAGATTTATAAGGAAAGACGGTGTAGAGTTGACTTTATAAGGAAAGGGGGTGTACAGTTGGCTTGATAAGGAAAATAATTTGGAGTTGGCTAGTGTTGGTTATTAAAATAAAGGAGGTGTTGAGTGGGTTTTATAATTAAAGAAAGTTTTTATTGAACTTTATATTGAAAGGGTGTAGAGTAGACTTAATAAGAAAAGGTGTAGAGTGGGCTTTATAAGGAAAGAAGTTGTTGAGTAAGCTTTATAAGGAAAGAAGTTGTTGAGTAAGCTTTATAAGGAAAGAAGTTGTTGAGTAAGCTTTATAAGGAAAGAAGTTGTGCAGTGGGCTTCATAAGGAAATTAGGTGAAGAGTGGGATTTATAGGGAAAAGGTGGGGAGTGGCTTTTATAAGGAGAAAGGTATAGTGTGGGCCTTATGAGCAAAGGAGGAAATACGGCCATGAGATTCAAGACTTGGAACACGTACAATGGGGAGATCTCTTCGAGAAATAATAATCAACCAGTCTTAATGTACAAGAGGCAAATAACGATCTACATTTATATAATTGCTATACATAGTAGAATTTACATTCGTCTCACAAAGACAAAATAATGCAAGGATATATAAGAAAAATAAAAGACTAAACATCAAGTGAGATTGAGCTGATGTTATTAAAAAAAGGAGATTAAAATTTTGGAATTGTAGAAAGCATTAAAAATTAGAAAAATTAAATGAAGATACAGGTCGAATTACTACAGAACAAATACTGCTTGGAAGAAACCTCGGCACCAACATTTAACCCCATCGACTCCAAGCAGGCTAGCTAGAAATAAGTCCTGGCATAGTCCAATAGAGAGGAGAGAGTTTACTAGATTAGTTTAAAAAATGACTAGTTCTAACTGATCAAAAACCGGTGCTTTTATCAGGACAGTATCACCCTGACATTCAATCCCATCGATTCAAAATAGGCTAGCAAGAGAAAATTCCTTTAATAATCCAATAGAGAGGGGAGAGTTTATTAGATTAGTCGGCAAAAACGACTACCTCTAAACTGACCAGAAACCAGTATTTTTATCCACTATCACTCTACTAACGGCGAAATACGGCTTAGTTTCCAATAGGTAAAATAACAGTCTTGCATTTTAGTGGAATTAGTGGAATGAGAGACACAAAAGGATGTTATCAAGACAATATTCTTTTTTATAACGATTTAAATAACCTTACATAACTACGATTTGTTTTACTACCGGCCACTACTTGGACATAACGAGTTACTATTTGAGACCAGAAGTAGGGAAGATTTAAACAGATGTTGTTTTACGTTATATTTAAACTTCTGCATATAAGTACAACCAGGGGAACAGATAGCAGGAAGCGAATTCCAAAGTCTGATTTTTCGAAGAAGGAAACTATTAGAGTAGAAAAATTTCTTACATTTAGGTACCTTAAAAGTGAATGGGTGTAATTTTGTTTCTAAGCGGGTTTGTCGGGGATATGCATTTCAAGAGGGCACAAGAGCAACGATTTCATTGGAGCACAGTCCATTAAAACACTTGGTTATATTATTCTTCCCAAGAATCTAACCTAAGCAGGTAAGGTAAATTGGAATAAATACATAAAAATATTTTCCGTGTCTTCAGCAAAGAAATAGAGATAAAAAAAAACTCCCGAAAAACAACTCCACACTCCTGCCAATATCCTGTGTGTATATAAAGGCACCATTCACCTGTGCATGGAGTCGTGCTGCCACATTCCTACACAAAACACCTGTCTCTCTCTCTCTCTCTCTTTTCTTGACTGGGTACAAAAGAGCCTCTAAGCCAATGAGAGCGGCATTATAATTGCAAAACTGATACTACACTACCCACTTCGAATTTAGCGTTGGATGTTTGTTTGCGATGAAAACCTGGTTTCTTTTTTGTTGCAGACCATTTACTAGTTGGCCAGTTGTGTACAAATCTCCGGAGAGATAGGAGCCTTCTATCATGTTTAAAAGTGACACAATATTCAATGATCGAAATCGTAGATGTGCCGCTGTACAACTCATGCTCTCTACCGATGCAAGTTATGACATTAGCAGAACCCTCAAAATGAGAATCCGGACGGTTCATCGTTTGAGGGCGCAGCTCAATGCATCGGACGATCCACAGTTATGGTTTTTAATGTAGTTTTAAGTTTAAAGTGAGCGCCAAATCATGCCACCTCACATCTTCGAAGTCGGCTTGAAAGCCAACACCAAAGAGCACCTGGACGTACTGAAGTGTGTGATGATCCCTTGGGCAATCAGATGGCCGTTGGAAGACCATGGGTGTGTCAGCAGAAATTGGTGGTGACCGACAAGTCAAAAGAGACCCAGGCTAGGCTTCAAAAGGACTGCTACGATTTTGTGCCCTTCTCTCAGTAGCACCCCAACTCCCCCCGACTTGAACCCACTCGAATACTTCGTTTAGTCATACGTCGAGAACATCACCGACATCACCTCCCATAATACCAAAGATAGCCTAATCGCCGACATCCGCCGAGTATTCCCCGAGCTCTCGCCGGCGCTTGTGATAAAAGATATGCTCCCAGTTCCTGACCCGTATCGAGGCGGTGATTGAAAGTGAAAGCGACTACATAGAATAGATATTAGCTTTATTACGTAATAAAGTTACCTTAATTTGTTTTGCAATAAAAGATTTAAAATAATGCAATGTTGTTTTCGTTGGGGGTGACAACTTTATTGTTCCACCCTGTATTCGGTAATTGTATAGTTTCGACAGCCGGATATAAAATTTTCACTTATAATAGATTTGATGAATAGCAGAATATCTCGTTCCGCTAATTTTACCCTGATTTCTTTATCCGCCTATCAATCTACTGTTCGCCATAAAACTGTAAAATTTCATGCTTTAATATCCATCGATAAGCTCAGTTTCTTTTTATCTTGGATTATCTTAATCCCACGATTAAATAGGAATTCGATACGGGTTTTATAAAGGCAATACATTTTTTTATTTTTTTACATTCGTGATAATCTAATAGATTCTTCAGAATAAGGAAAAACGGTACATTTTTATTGTGTGTTTCTATATTTGTATTTTTTCTCTTTCTCCTTTTCTCTTTTTTTTCTTTTATCTTTACGATAGATCAGCTCTGTCGAAATAATCCACTGTTGCAAATAGGCATAGGATCTGCATCCTAATGCAAACGAGATCTTTGTAAGACGCATCAAAACAAGAAGCGAATCCTGATTTTATGACGGTATTTCTAATTGATATATAATCCAATTGTAATCCTGGGCGGTGTCCTTCATCACAAGGTGACTTTTTTTGCTGATGCAGCATAGAAACTATTTTGAAATATATGCAAAACTATATATATATACATATATATATATATATATATATATATATATATATATATATATACATACACATATATATATATATATATATATTGCAGCATTAAGATTTTATTATATAATTTAATGAATTGAATTTTGAAAAATTACTAATGCTGCCATATTTGAAGCTATAAATTTATTATATTTTTTACTAGAGTAGCCTGTCCTTTTCTTTTCCTGTTTTAACAACTAGGTTTTTACTTTCCGTGTTTAAGCTAAAGCATATTACTCTTCATGCTCGCATTTTTCTATTGCAATCCACGATATTTCCAGGCTTCTAGTAAATTCACTTGTTCTTGTTTAATTTCAGTCTTATTTTGTTGTTGCTCCCATAAACATAACATACACATATGTAATAACAATGTACGGCACTCGTCTGCTTTCAATAAAATTCCCAATCATCTTCCTTTCATGTTTAATATACGGCACTCGTCTGCTTTCAGTAAAATTCCCAATCATCTTCCTTTAAGGTTTAATTCTCTCTGTTTTACTTGTTATTTATCTATTCGAGAGAGCGGTGAAGTGGTAGCAACAGTAGTCGCTGAAGCGGCAAGATTGCTATGAAAACCAGTCCTAAAAACGTCGCTTAATAATTAATAATTGTTTGAAATTTGGTCGGATGATGAGTGAGCGGTGAAGCTTTAAAGCAGTTCTAAATGACTAAAACTGCCACTTAAGCATATTCATTCAAAGGCGGTAGTGTTTGAATGAATATGTACATTTACATTCAAAATAATTATATGCAAACATTAATATAAACACTAGTATAAATAGTAATATAAAAATATGGATATTTACATATTTAATCTTATGCTTCAAAATAAAGAATCACTATACAAAGGAAATTACAAGATGCTAATTAAAATTTATAAAATTTATTCTACAAATTAAAGGATACATTTTTTTTTACTTATTTCCTGGAGTTTCCAACTATGGGCTATTTGGATTTATTCACGCTATAGTACGGATTTTTAACCTGTTATTATCAATTAATTTCATAAATCAAAGTAAAACGTTTTTTTTTTCTTTGTTCGACGTATATATTTGCAAACATAAAAAATCATCGTGTCAATAATAATATATAGAACTACACGCACATATTATTAAATTAGTATAAATAGTTATAAATAAATATTACTTGCTTTTTTAACTATTAAGAATTATTTAAAGTTTGTTTAGACTGAATTGAAGGTACTGATGGATAAACATTAAAATGGTATGTTTAATAAACTATTATTATGAATTGATATAATAATGACTCTTTGATTTATTGATCCATAGAATTACATTAGTATTAAAATGGCGAAAAATTAATTAATTTTTAACTGAATTTTAATTACTTCATTTTTTCATCATAGTAAAAAGATCGTCCACAGCTCTATCCTCTATTATTTAACAATGTATGTTTTTTAATTTTTATAAAATGAAATGTAAATAAAGAATTTTAGTGTTTTTTGTAATAATAAATGTTTTTCTAGCTATTTATCTCTCACTTTCTTTATTGTATACTAGTGGGTGGTACCCGGCGTTGCCCTGGTTTTTAGAGGCGTGTGTGGTTAAGCGAAGTCATAACCCTGTTTAAATTTTATAAAAACAAACAATCTTGATACTAAAAAAATCGTGTAAATTTTTTTTTTTAAATGAACGTGATGCAATACTAACATTCCGGCGGTGCCGCGTGTTTGAAAAATCCCCAAAATGTTTGAAAGGAGCGGGGCTCGAATTCGAATCATTAAGCGAAAGCATAAAAAAGAAAAAAAAACGTAATAAATTAACTAAAAAGTGATTTAGGTCAAATATCAATTCCGCAGTGAAGTTTGTTTTGGTTTAGTTTCAGTAGTTACATCACACTCGAATTCTAAATGAATGTTTTGTAATTTAAGTGTAATGGAAGTGAATTCACGATATCGTTGCATTGTAATCTTTGTGTAAATGTTGAGTTGAAAGTATTAATAAGTAAATGTCATAGTTAGATTTCACAGTTAGAGTCGTTAAAACCGGAAGTAAAAATCGGTTAGTTTTGCAGATTGCGTCTTACACTAACGAAAAAAACAAAACAAAAAGGAAACAATAATAGTACTCGCGTTTTCGCATTATCTTTAATTTTTTTTTATTTCCATTTTATTATTGAAAAAACAGAAAACATAAATCAGGCGAAAAAGGGGGAATAGATTAAAAAAAAAAACGGCATAAGTAACCTTGTACGATTCCAAACCGGTGTGTTTCCTCGTACTGTTCCTTGTGAACGCATCCGCTGCGGTCTAAATGGGGAGAGGGGAAGGGATAAATCTAATAGAGAGAAAAGATGTTACAACTTCCATTGAATCTAACCGATTTTGGCAGTGGACTCTCACCGGAAAAATTAGGAATTTAACATTGTCGAGGAAATGTAGAATAGGCCTATAGCAAACCTCAGATAATGTACTACAGTCTGTACGCATTACATTTGCATGTAATGTCATGATTTTAATCCTATTAAGGTCAAAGTCTGAGGGGGAAAAGGAGTTCATTTTATTTATATAGAGAAGATATGCTGAAGACCCGTGCTAGGGATCGCAAATGAAAGAAACGACAAGTAGTGTAAAGTGTATAAAATATAATATGTATTTATCATAAAGAATACATGAGCCACTAAAGTGGTATGAGAGGAAGGTGTTGGTAGCATGCGGTTAAACATGGCTTTAATATCTTCATCTAGTCTCTGAAACAAATGATATTCATAGGACTGGTTGATTCCACATAGTTCTCAAATAGGGGTGATTTATACTCCACAACAATATGCATATTTACATCGAGGTATGTATTATATATGTCTGTATCTTTCTCTCCCTCTCTCTCTCCCTCTCTCTATCTCTCTCTCTCTGTATATATATACATATATATATACAAGTATATATATATATATATATTATAAACCTTGCACTCCCATGTACACACAAGCATTGAGTAATATATATATATATATATATATATATATATATATATATATATATATATTAAATACTATATCGTTGTCTACATATTCTGGTTTTGATTCAGTCATGAACTGGCTGATGTTGCTGCCACGTTGATATTTTACCCAAGTACTTTCAAAGTCGTGCAGATCAATCGTGAATAATAATTAACAAAGCTGATTTTAGGACATTTATAGAAGTGTTTTTTTTCTTTCATAACACACGTGTTCTTAAATATATTAACTATACCATGTCATTTTAAACGCATTTTATAGTTGTAATGGATTTGTATTTTTTTAAATATTTATATTTGACTTAAGTTAGAAATGTTAGTCATATCTGAAGTTTATTCTTGTTAATGTTATGTTAAAAATAGATTTGTTTTCGAAATTGGTTGAAGGAACAACATTTGTTAATAATGTGTTAACTAATGCCGCTGTTGTCAGAAAGATGCATGGTTGCTTTCTTCGATAAAGATATGGTAGTGAAACATATGTCTATTTTCCCCATTCACTTTCAATAACATAATTATCAAATGGACATTTAAACTCATATAAAGTTTTTTTTTTATGTAAAAGTCGTAGGGGGGGGGCTATGATAACATTTTTCATCATTTTCTACCCCAAAAGACATAATGCTACTTGAACATAATAGGCTGCTATTTGAAATCATCTCGAGCAGGGAACGGGGGGTGAGCAGTGAGATGTTTGTTTACATTCCATTTACATTTCTGAAAGTTAGTACAGCCAGTTAAACAGTAAACAGAATATAAAATTCAACAGTCCGAGGAAGAAACTATTTCAGTAGAAGAATTTCCGGCATAGAGACCGCAATATAAAAAGCGTGGGATTTTGCTGAATTTCGGGTTAGCCGTTGCTCAATGGCTGCTGCACAAGTTTTAATGAATCATTAGGAACAGTGAGAATTGCTATATTAATGCTGATTACGAGGATAAGTTATCAACTATCAGTTGTTTCATTGACACACTGTTCAGTAGGCATAGAAAAGAATATTTGTCGACAGGACATCTCTGTTGTGCTATCTCATCGCTTCTCAATCAACCTTTTTGGCGTTAGAATCTCCAACTTGGCGTTTGTATCTGAAGCGTGTACTGAATCTATACCGTCAGGGACATGGTTGATAAAGGTACAAATTCTAAGGAGAACGGTAGAGTAAATATAAATAACAAATGCTATTTTGTAACGCATATAAAAGCCTAGTCAACGACTTTCTACACTATATTTTCTATTTAAGGAGAAAGTATTGCAAATGTAAACTCAAAGTTCGTGCATATATCTGTCTAAGTCCTTTCGGCAGCGAAGAATGTATACTGTCATGTTAAAGTACGCAAAGGTTGGTTTCATTTACTGCTAGTATATTGTGGAAGATTACTAGAGGAGATGGTTCTAACTCATCAACGTTAGTTTTAAGCCCAGATATATTTGTGAATTGAAGCCTCAAGGGAAGAAGATTTTATTTTTTATTTTTCATGGTGTCCGGTTTTTTATTTTTTATGGTGTCTGTATTTTCTACTTCGATATCGTTTCACTGCTGTTTTTTTTACTTTAGAGTACAGTGGGTTGAGCAAAGCAGGTTAGTTTGATGCCAAATAATTACACAAAATAGACAATTAGCTGTGACTTCTCAAGATGCTTGTGGTCCTGTACGATATTGCACTACAACTACCCCGATATTATAAACTGGTGGGAGAGTGTCAGGTCTAACCACTACCAAGGAATTAGAGCTTCTGTGCTGTCAGTCGAAATCAGTAGCCAGATAAACTGTCAAACCTGTATTCTAATCCTGTCAGACAATAGCAACCCGGATTAAGTGCATCAACATACGTGGCAAGCGAGTGTCATATACTTGCTTTGTTTAAGAGAAATAAGAAAGCAATGGGAGAAATACGAAATTTTCTTGGTCTGAGTGCTTCAGATTACTCTCTGATTATACTCCTGTGGCTAGATAATATCTAAAAGAAACAGTGTGAACTCCGAGCTTAATCAACATAGAAAACCCTGAAATAATATCTATTTTCTCCTTAACTTCCAAAATAAATGATCCTTTCTTTTTTTCTGATTAAATATTGGCTTTTTAAGCTACATTTATTATCAAAAGAACATTCAATCGAAATCAGATACACACTAACTATAGAGTTGCTGAAAAGAAATTTTGAAAGATGATAAAAAAAACAATTAGCTTAATTTCATTAATTATATTTTAAAACGTTAATAAAAAATATAAAATTATAATTAATAAAAAAAATTAATTAAAGATTATAATTAATAAAAAAAATAGGAAGTTAGCTTTAATTAATTATATTTTTAAAATACAATCAATAAAAAGTAGTAAGTTGGTTTTTATTTAATATATTTATAAAATAGATTATCAAATATACATAATTAGTTTTTATCAATTATATTTTTAAAATATAATTAATAAAAATATAATTAGTTTGTTTTCATTAATTATATCTTTAAGATATAATTAATAATAAAAAGAAGTATGTTATTATTAATCATATTTTTAAATATAATTTATCAAAAATAGGTAGTTGTTTTTTTATGAATCATATTCTGAAGAAATAATTAATACAAAATAAAAGTTGTTTTTGTTAAATATATTTTTAAGTACAATAAATATAAAAGAGGAAGTTGATTTTTATAAATTATAAAATATAATTATAAAAAGTTAAAATATAATTTATAAAAATTAGAAGTTTTTTATTATACTTTTAAAATATAATTTATAAAAATATAAGATGTTTTTTATTAATTATTTTCTTAAATATAATAAATAGAAAAGAAGTTGTGTTTTATTTATTTTATTTTTATTATATAATTAATAAAAATCGATAGTTAATTTCTATGACACATACTCATGAAATATAATCATAGTTAATAACATAATATCCAGTTGTTTTATTAATGTTATTTTAACAGTATAATTAAAAAACGTTGGGCTTTATTTATTATATTTGAAAAATGTTTTTTTTTCATGATTATACTTTATAATATAATTAATGAAAATAGGACATTGTGTTTTATTAATTATATTTTATTATATTTTAAAAGTATAATTAATAACAAAATAACAAGTTCGTTATTACTAATTATATTTTTTATAAATATTTATCAAAAATTAGTACTTGGTTTTCATTAATTATATTTTTAAAATATAATAAATAAATAAAAAATTGGAACTTTGTTTTTATTAGTTATATTTTAAAAATAATAAATAAAATATTAGAAGTTTTAAATTATTATATCTTTTAAATATACTAACGATAAAAATAGGAATGTGTTTGTATTAATTGTTTTTAAACAATAATTAATAAAATAAGAACAAGTTGGTTTAAATTATTATATTTCATGATATATAATTAATAAAGATAGGAAGTTTGGTTTTATTAATTATAAAATAATAATTCATGAAAAAGTGGAAGTTATTTTTTGTAATTATATTTTAAAAATAATTAATAAAATCTAACTTCCGATTTGTTTGTATTAATTAAATTTAAAAAATATAATTAATAGAAAATATGGAAGTTAATTTTAATTAACTGTATTTTTAAATATAATTAATTAAAAATAAAAAACTGGTCTTATTAATCGTATTTCTCAAGTATAATTAATATAAAACGAGGTTGGTTTATATTAAATTTATTTTTAGAATATAATTAAAAAATAGAAAGTAGGATTTTATTAATTTTTAAAAAAATATAATTATCAAAAATAGGAAGTCATTTTTTATTCATTTTATTTTAAAAATACGATTACTAAAAACCACTTCCTAGTACAAAATATAACTTCTTTAAAAATAAATTGAAAAGGTCAAACATTATTAATGTACTCTACTATGCCAAAAGAACTTCAGTGCACCAACTCTTCAGTTTGTTTTTACTCTTCTTAATTCAATTTTCATCACATATTCTTAATGCCTCTACTCACTCTTAGCTGTCAAAAACATGTCTCACTTTCTTCAATTCATTCCTTTTGTAAGTTGTTTTCTATCACATATGCTAATTAAAGTCACATCTAGTTTACAAAAAAGTTCTTGCGGTTTCTTTACTTTTAAATTTAGATGAACATATCTCGGCTCAGCAAAAAAATACTGATCGAAATAAGCAGCATCAGAATGAACACATTTTTGCCAACATGTATTCATGCCAGTAACATTACAATCTTGCGTTCACGTGGCGATGAAGTCGCTGAAGACGTTTTTGATATCGCTTAGGTTTTTGAAGCATTTGCAATACATAAAGTTGTCGAGATGCTTGAAAAAGTGGTTGTTGGTAGGTGAGAAATCTGGGGAGTATGACCAATGATGGTGAGTCTCGTAGCCTGATTCGTCCAACTTCTGTAGTGGAAGGGAATTGGGTTTTTTACTGTGACTTATTCAGGGTGTTGTTGTCGAAGTTGCTTTTTTACATGGGGGTCACCACTTATCAAGGCCCGAAGGCCACTCAGGGATAAGTGTTATTGCGTGTACAGTAATCAATGAGATAGTATTGTAGTAATCATTAGTATTGGGGGTTTTGATAGAGTGTCTTACTTAAGGGGGGGGTTGTCAGGAGTTTGTTTATGTTGGACTTGAAAACGTCCAAGTTGTAGTCAGGTGGGAAACAGGCAAGCGGCAGAGAGTTCCACTGGCGTGCAGTTCTAAGAAAGAAGCTTTGCTCATGGAATGTACGTTTGGATTTAGGCATAGATAAAGAGTGATGAAAATTATTGACAATAGTTTCAGCCAGACGGGTGTTTCTCGTGAAAGATTGGCGAGGGGGGACGAGGGCATCGCCGTAATGATTTCGCGTACATTCAAAAAGCTGTAATGGATGAGGAATATCGCAGATCACCAAACAGTCAGCCTTTTTTGTGCAACTCTTGCTTCGGGACGTGTCGTAGATACTATAGATTTCACAACGGCTGGGTAGATTTTTATGAAATCTCACACAAGTGTACTTTATGTATCCTGCAGGTTTCTTAGATAGGTTTTGTATTGGAATGTTTTCAACAAATATCGATAATCGAAAGCATTTGATGAAAGCAGGAACAGGCGATTTTCACCTAAGTTAACACCTTATACAGCCTAAAAACTTAGGTGTATTTGGGAAGTTTATTACTACACAAGCAGAAGGGCGCAGCATATAAAATCAACAGTAAGGTCTTTGATATAACAGAGGCGCGTTCGAAATTAATGCTTCTGTTTAAAGCACAATTGAAACATGATATTTGACTTTTACATTTAAAACTTAAATTCAACTCATTATCAGTGGTTCACGACATTGATTATAAACCTGAGTGTATCACGGTTGAATCAACAGAACCCCTTTTCCTTGGGGACATTGCCAACCTTCGTCTGCTCCCTCCGTAAGTATCCGATATCCTTCTAGAAGCCTTATTAATAGAAAGATATTGGCAAAATGATGTTCGCTAGCTCAAAACCAAGTGTTTATTGCTTGTATACTAATCCAAGTATTTTAGTTTTTGTGTAGATTGGTAATCTTTGAAAATATTGTTGATATCCAATCTGCTATTAATGAGGTACGGCATGTTGCATTGCTGATTGGGATGAGAATAAATGCTTCGAAGACAAAAATACCGTCGGCATCGTTTTGACGAAGAAAACACCCGTTGTCTTCAATGGCGGTGTTCTGAAGAGGCTAAATGTTTCAAGGATCTTTGCTTCCACAATCACAACCACAAGTAAGAATGGAGCTGACATCAAAGTGGCATTTATTTTGTTTAGACTAAATTCCCAGACGCAGCACAAAAACCTGTAATACGACGGAACACCAAAATAAGTATCTGCTAATCGCTCATACAATGGATCTTCCCTTATGGCAGTCTTTACTAATGAGAATGGAATGCGTTAGGCAATTAGGAATTTTCGGTGAATCGACTTCCGTTTTCAATGGCAACCCTTTCTTTCAAACAACACAGTGCGTTTTGCTGCAAAATTAATTCTCCCTGATAAGGCGTCCAACGTCTACGTTGGCGATGCTTTTCCTCATCAAGCAGAAAAGTTTACTTATGAGGCAATTTCACCAATTCCCCTACAGTAAAAAACAAAAGAATGTTTTGGACACATACCTGACTGATGACAGTTAAAGCGGACCTGATATCCAATTTGAAACTCAGAATTTGCTGTTGGAACGATTGACTATCGATCACTCGTTTACTTCAAATCATCAGGCCTATTCGTCCTTCATGATGGACAACATCGTTCTAACCAATTCCTGATGAATGTTATTACAAGTGCAAGTAGTAAGTAGATAAACAAAACAATTTTAAAGAAATTACTAAAATATGTAGGAGAAATATAGTCGTTCTGAATAAAGGTAAAGTTACACAGCATTATCAAGGAAAGATCATTGATACGAAAACATCAATGTAGTGCAATTATAATTGATTGAAACGGGTAATAATTGAATATCTGAGGATACGTTCTGTTAGTCAAACTCAAAGGAAGGCCAGCGGTGGCGATATGTATTTTTTGTTGGTCAGATTCGACAGAAAAAAAATAGAAAGTACTAGGACATGGTGAGTTTTCACTTTATGCGATCCCTCAACCTCTGCTAGAATCGTTAAATGGCGAACAACAGCCATTGAGTTATGTAGCTTGTGGAACAATGACGGGCAGAGTGGATTAAGATTATAGATTTATTCAATATATTTACGGATCAAATAATGATAGGATTATAAAAAAAAAAGATTTGCGATAGAAACCCTTCGAAGAATGCAGATGTCGTTGCTCCAATCTTTGTATCAGATGAGAGACTTAATAGATTGATAAGGGAGCTAAACTGAGATAACAAAAACCAATAGTAAGCTTGTTAACATTTCAGTAGAACGATAACAGGTGGAAATAATCAAAAAATTTCTCAGATACTCTGATTATCGCAGAAGTTACATTCGACGAAGACTTGCGATGGATACGCAGACATTACACTGTTTTTTTACGCCTTCTACACTTTTACTTGGACCTCATGAAACGAAATGACGGTGTCGACGGAAGTGTACGAATGAGTTTATCAAAGAGAACGGATGTCAGCGGTTGTCTACTCTACGATGCTGAAAAGATCTTTGATGGGTTCCGATCATTGCGTATCGCGGTTCGACTTATAAAAACCGTTTCATAGTTTCTGTGCAGGTTATTGTGACTGTTGATGGCGTTCTTTACTGATAATAAACCCATCGGTAATTCTTTCAATATATAATTTTAAATATTTTTTTTTATTTTTAAAGTAAAAGAAAAAGCATTTACTCCAACATGCTTTCTGTCAGAGTAATATATATGCTTGTCTGTAACGAAAATATATTGCTTTTTATTAAAAAAAAAAAAATTTACATAGGCATCACAACTTATCAAGGCCAAGAGGCCATTCGAGGATACGGGTTAAAGAGTGTTCAGTAGAGATTGGACAATATACTAATCGTTAGTAATGGAAATTTGGTGAATTTGTTAACTTATATGGAACGGTTCATCAAAAACTTGTTTACGTTAGACTTGAAGACAACCATATTGTAGTCAGCTGGAAAGCAGGAAAACGGAAGACAATTCCATATGCGTGCAGTTCTAAGAAAGAAGCTTTGCTAATGGAATATGCGTTTAGGTTTTGGCACAGATAAAGAGTGGGAGAAATTAGTGATAGTGTTTTCTGCTAGAGGAGTGTTTCTTGTGAAAGTTTGGCAAGGGCGGACCATAGATTCGAGCTCAGCCGAGGACTTGCTATGAAAATAACGATTAAGCAAAGACAAACTCGCAACATCTCTTCTGTGAGAAAGAGGTTGCAGGGAAGAGAAAAGGACATCCCCTACGAGGCTACGAAGTCTATTTTGAACTCTATCGAGGCAGGATAAGTCATTTTTGCAGCTCTGTCCAAATGTGGCAACAGTACTCCATCCATGGACGTACCTAGTTCTTATATAGATAGAGAATTACATCAGCAGTGAGATATCTACTGGATCAATAGAAGGATCTCAACATTTTTCCATTGGACTTGGCAAGGATTTAAGATATGTGTTCCATTTAAGATCAGAAGTAAAGGTCAAGTCCAGAAGCTTGTCAAAACATGACGCCTCCCAAGACGAGTGCAATTTATTTTAATTGATGCCAGATGGGGATCAGAGCGTTGATAATGTAAAGATAAAAGCTTGGTTTTAAATGCATTAAAAGTAACAAGCCACCATTTCCCCATTGTACCACTTGCTCAAGAGCAGAGGAGAGAGAATCAGAGAGAACTTGGTCGTTTACAGTCTTAGATGTGCTACCATAGATAGTAGTGTCATCAGCATAAATGTCTACGAATGATGTAAGGATGTGATTTGGAAGATCATTAATGTTGATCAGGAAGAGAGTTGGGCCAAGAATGGCCTCCTGATTGACTCCAGAATTAATACTGAGAGCTTCTGATTTCTGCCCATCAACCACTACTCATATGATCCTATCAGTGAGAAATGATTTAATAATTGAGAAGGCATTGTAAAATCAGACATATTATTTCTAAGCGAAACTTACATTGGACAGACTATTTCCCTAGATGAGTTTGTAATTAAAGGATACTCTAATTTAATTTAATTTCCAAATTTGACCCCCAAGATCGCTATGGGCATGGAATATGTGCCTATATAACAGATGGCTTTCCATGTGGTAGGGACATCTCCGGAGAAGATCCTAACTTACCCTATATGTGCTTCCGGGTTGCACTTGCTCAAACTACTGCATTTATATTTGCTCTCTATCGACCCGACAACAGCGAAATTACTATCTGAGAAAATTGACCACGTCCATCTGCTAATCCTTCAGCTTATATTCATGTCTGTGGAGATTTCAATGCTCATAATGTGAAATGGTTAACTCACTCAAGACCGAGGATGAGGGGAGGATCTATCATAATTTCTCCATTGCTTATGACCTCACTCAGATTGTTCACGACCCCTGTGCCCGATACTGACGATCAGTATGCACAGATTGCCCTGTTGTATCAGTTTAGATAAAAATGAAATGTAATAAGTCCCCAGATGTACCTCTCCATCGTACAGTATATCGATACTCGATGGCTGACTGGGATAGCTTCCGTACATTTATATCAGATCTACATCTGCGTTCCATGTTTAAAAAGGATATGTCCTCAATAATATTAAACCTGACGGAATGGTTAATTGTAGGTATAGACCGTTTCATGGCCTCAAAACTATTCCAGCAATAACCTAACAGCCAGCCGTTGTTCTCTCCAGAATGTGCTGATGCTAATGCGCACAGAAATCACTTTTACCATCGCTTCCAACGTAATAGATGTATTGAGACCAAAGCCACTTTCAGGACTGCCAGCAACCACTGCAAGAAAAATAATAAGAACGCAAGAGAGTTGTATGCTCAGTCCGTCAAGTCCAAAATAGCTGAGCAGTGGCTTGGTTCCCACGAGTTTTGGCAAATAGCAAACAGAATCCTTAACAGAAGCGTGTTAGCAATTGTCTGCATTTTGAGATGGGGTGTTTTCATTGATTGTGATTGTCGGACTGACTTCTCATCTTGGTTGTTATTGTCACAACGTTTCGGCTGTTTTGCCCTCCGGCCTTCGTCAGGTGTTTTGTATCGAACTGGGGAACCGTTTGTTAGGAGTCTCGAACCCAACCCTTTATTATTATTATGGGGGTACCGTGTTCGGACTCCAGTTAGGCTCTGGGGCATAGTTGCTGATTCTCTGTTTTGAATGTTACTTTTTTCACTGCCTAGTGACATATGGCTGAGTGGTCCTAGACGTTGTATCAACGTTTACAGTTACCCAAAGGTGCTGAGTTCAATCCTGAACGAAGGCAGTGATAAAAGTAACATTCAAAACAAAGAATCAGCAACTATGTCCCAACGTCTAGCTGGAGTCCGAACACGGTACCCCCATAATAATAATAAGGGGTTGGGTTCGAGACTCCTAACAAACGGTTCCCCAGTTCGATACAAAACACCTGACGAAGGCCGGAAGGCAAAACGGCCGAAACGTTGTGACAATAACAACCAAGATGAGGAAGTCAGTCCGACAATCTCAATCAAGAAGCGTGTTATAATTCAGCTATCATAAATGGATCTGGGGTAATCTCGTCAGCATCAGACAAAGCCAAGCTCTTTGTCAAGAACTTTGCAGCTAATTCTCCCCTTTTCGACCAAGACTGCTAACCTAAAATATTTTCTTCTGTATCAGAAAACACGCTATGTGATATACAAATATCTGTACGTGATGTTGCCAAGCTAATCAAAAACCTTGATTCCAGTAAAGCAACCAGGTCTGACAGTATTCCAATCATAGTACTCAAAAGACTTCAACCAGAACCAGCGCCCATCCTTAAAAAAACTGTTTAAACGTTGTCTTGAGGAGAAGTACTTTCCATCACTCTGGAAAATCTTATCAGTATGCCCCGTATTTAAGAATTCAGATGATCGCTCATCTCCCTCTCAGTACATCCCAATAAGTCTCCTGTGCGTCATGAGTATGTTGCTGGAATCTGTGTTAAATAGACAAGTAATCAGCCCTCTCAGCAAAAATAACCTTCTTATTGACATGCAGTATAGTTTCCGTTTTGCTAGATCTGCAGCAGATTTGCTTACAGTTATATCTCATAGGATTAACGAATCTCTCAACGGAGGCAACCTTTCTAGGGCAATTGCTCTTGACATCAAAAGCCTTTGATAGGGTATGGCATTAAGGTTTACTTCACAAGATCTTCAGCTATGGTATAGCTGAAAATATCTTCTCAATTATTAAAGCATTTCTATCTGATAGTTTCATAAGAGCAGTGGTTGATGGGCAGAAATCAGAAGCTCTCAGTATTAATCGCTTAGAAATAATATGTCTGGTTTTACAAACACCCAGTTTTTTCGCGATTAAGTAATAAGTATACCGATACGTTTTCTTTCGACTGTTTCTGGACTGATTATATGTTGTTGGCATGAGTACAGTCGAAGCAAAAGCAATAAATATATTACGAATTTTTTAGATGATAATGTATACTATTTAGATTATTCGAACTATTATTATCATCTAGTTAAGATGGCTATAACCTAAGATTTTCTTTAGGTGGAATTCGGAAATGTACACGGAAAGCATTTTGGGTATTTCCAAGAATTGTTGGTGCGCAATTCCATGTGAGAGTGAAAGAATTTACAAATGTAGAGAAATAAAAGTAAAGAAAGTTGTAATACGCAGAATAATTGAACAGTCGATGATGGGTGACTAACTATAGATGTAAAATAAGAAGGCATCTACATTTCTGAGACTCAGAGAAGAACGGTAGAGAGCAAGACTACTTTAAGAAACTTTATATATGTTGGGTGACAATAATCTCCTACGTTGAACTAGTATAGAATTTTATACAATATGAAAATCATCAAAATTTACATATTGTATAACCAATTATACATGCATATGTATATATATTGTGCATTTCAACGTAGTTTAAGAAATAAACGATAACGTGGTCAACATCTTGAAATTTTGAACACATACTTTTGCCATTCATTTATATTTATGTGCACACACATATATATATATATATAGAGAGAGAGAGAGAAATAGAGAGAAAGAGAGAGAGAGAGAAAGAGAGAGAGAGAAATAAAAAATAAAAAGGAAAAAACCGAGTCATGTGTTCATCAACGTATCGTCTTTATTTCGAGACTTCCTCTGGATGAATAAGATTAAGAAAAACAATATATATATATATATATATATATATATATATATATATATATATATATATATAGAGAGAGAGAGAGAGAGAGAGAGAGAGAGATATTAGTGTCGGGTCGATCAATCGGAGTCGGAAGCGAGAATCCAAAAAATCGGAAATTTTAGGGGTATCGGAATCGGAAGAATGTGTGCCTATTTTCCGATGCCAAAAACGATTTTTTTAATTGGCTTTTTTATTTGATTTACTTTAAAGAGAATTATTCTCCCTCTGATAGTAAAACTAAAATCGATAGATCATCTCTCACAAGTGTATGCTTACATTTAAGAAAGTATCTGCACACTAAACATTTATTTTTACGGTAATCGTGAAAATAACAACTTTATAGTTAAATACGTAGAGATTTAGGAAGAATCAGAATCAGTAATTGTATCGGAATCGATGAAAATACTGGAATCGTCCCATCCCTAATACTTTTATAAGGTAGTCAGCACTAATCAAGGCCCGGAAGCCACTTAGGGATAAGGAGTATTGCATGTACAGTACGTTAGTGTTGAGATTTAATAAAGTGTCTACTTAAGGGAGCGGTTCATCATTTGTTTACGTTGGACTTGAAGACATCCAGGTTGTAATCAAGTGAGAAACAAGCAGACGGAACAGAGTTCCACAGGCGTATATATATATATATATATATATATATATATACACATAAAATTTTAGTCATTCAATGAATTAAAAAATTCATGACGTGAAATGTTTGAGTTTCAGATCAAAGATTTTTATTAATCTATGTAAGACAAAGAATACATTAGAAATATTTTGACTCCATAACCTATAGGATTTCGATGTCTACCATCTCTTCTGAGGAGAAAATATTAACAAATAGTTACAATGGTTTACACCTTATTTACTAAAGTCAGTGAGACATGGAAAATTACAATTAAAAATTGATTGTGTAATTAAAAGTAATAAAGTAATATCTTGTAAACCTTATTATCACAGGTTTCCATACCAGCTGATTGTTGGGTAATTTTATTCTGAAGTATATATACATATATACATATATGAATATGTAGATGGCTAGAGATATGTGTATAACGAGAAATAGAGTGAGAATAATGCGTACTAATAAGTAGCAGTCTCTATTGATAATTAGTAAGATTACATATTTTAAATAAGATTGGCTGCAAGTCTACTAGAATTCATACTAGAATTGTCCACAAGGATTCGTGGCATTACAAACAACGAGCTTAATAAGTTTTCTGAAAATTGAAGGTTCACTTTTTTAACTGAGACGATACTAAGAACAAAATTCATAATTAGCTATGAGTTTCACTTCATCATGACTAGCTGAAGGATAGCAGTACACTCCCTGTGGATTAAATAAAGGGTTCGGTTCGAAATGCTATGTACATTTCCGAGTTCGGCAGAAATATTCCTGAGTTCAAGATACACTTGAAGGTCGGAGGTTATATCGATCAAAACGCTGTAAGAATCATATCTAAGACGAGAGTTTTAGTAGGAATAATGGAAATAATAAAAAGACAATCATGCGTATAATCAACGTAAAGGAAGGCCGAAAATCTTCTCGACTGGGGAGTAGAAATAAGTGTATGTCAACTGAGTTTTTTTTTGTTTTGTTTTGTTATTCATGGAAATCCAACAATAAAACATCCAACAATAAAACATCCAACAATAAAATATCCAACAGTAAAACATCTAACAATAAAACATCTAACAATAAAACATCCAACAATAAAACATCCAACAATAAAAAATCCATCAATAAAATATCCAACAGTAAAACATCTAACAATAAAACATCTAACAATAAAACATCTTTCAATAAAACATCCATCAATAAAATATCCAACAGTAAAACATCTAACAATAAAACATCTAACAATAAAACATCCAACAATAAAACATCCAACAATAACACCAGAACTAAATAGAATAAAAAATATCTAAATCCGGATTAGATCTCAAAAATAGAATAAAATAGAGTCTCGGTATTTTTTCCGCTTCTTCTTGGCTACCTCTACGTTGTTACCATGACAACAACATTGATTACAACATCTTTAATACGTGTATATCTGAGACATCTCTACGAATTTATTTCGGGTAGTAACAGTGTACTAAAATAAGTAGTCATATACGAATACCGAGTACTATATGCAAAGTCCCGTCCTAATACAAGTAGATTTGGCTTATTCTTTGTGATCTGCGCAAACCAGACACTAGCTGGTGATTGTAGAGTCAAAATCCACTACTTGACCTGATTGTCGATGAAATTAATCGCCTGCAATGTTCGTTGACAATTAAGGAGATTTTTTTAATTCCTTCTTTTATATTTCCTCTTGCAGATTCCAATAAATCGGATTGACTTTCGGTTTTTACGTTTCCACGCAAGACGATATCGGTTTACAGACTTCCTAAGGGCGTGCGTCTATCCATTAATCTATCTAGTTATGCCTCCTCTCTCTCTCTCTCTCTCTCTCTCTCTCTATTTCTATCTTTCACACTCCCTCTTTCTCCCTCTCTTTACATAATGTTCAAGAGAAACAAACGCTCCATTCCGTCCATCTGTCTTTTATAGCACTGCTACTGCTCTCATATTTAGTTGCTGCTACTACACGCGCTTGCGCTTGACTGCGGCTGCTATCGGAAGGGAAGGCGAAGGTCTGTCGACTATCTGAGCATTCCCTTCCCACACACACACACATTTTGCCCTCTGAAAGTTTATATAAGACCCAAGTTTATATCTGATAACAAAACGTTGTTTCTATTCAAATATAGCATGAACAAATCCTAACTATGTTTAGTCTGAACTCCATAATCACATTGATTGTTATTGTTATGTAAATTCGCTTTCCGTTTTCGAGGAAATTTTCGCATTATTCTCTCTCAGTCATATCTATACACACATAAATATAAACACATATATCTTTGTAATTCATTTATTCGTCTACTTTATTATCTTTGCTAAAATATTGCTTCCCTTCCCCATACACACAAAGAGACAAACAATGAGCGATTCAAACGAAGTATTAGTTTCGTCAAATGATTGTCTTAATTCAACAGAAGAGCAACACAAATTCACAGCTTTGGAGCATTTCGTGACGGGAGTTGTTTACGCGCTGATTGGTAAGTAAACAAAAACAATGTCCAATTCCTGTTGTTTGAAAACGATTGTAAAATTGCAAACACGGGCGCGCGGACGCTATAATTTATTCTCGAAAATCTGAAACTTATTATTTAAATTCATAAAATAAAACCACGGTGCAACTTTACAATAACCCTCGCCATAAAAACAACTTTTTTTTATTTGATAAAATCATTCAACTAGATTTAAAAATTTTGTTTACATTAGGGGGCGGTGGAGGAGGAGCGGGTAGTGTTGTGGCTCCTCCACCTCCCCTTATGTAAACAGAATTTTTGTGAAATATTAAACGATTCTTCTGTCTGGTTAATGTCGGCACGTTACTTACGGAGAAACGGTTAATTAAACTACAGAAGCACCTGTTAAAAACTATAAAAGTTCTATAATTTAAGACCTCCACTCCCACCCTCACCCAAAAAAAGAACGAAAAACAAAAGTATATTTTTGTAAACTGACAGCATTCCTTACTTATGAGAAAAATGAACGAATCTCTTAATAAAAAAAAAATAATACAGCGCCGGTTTTCGGGGGCGCTGAAAACGAATATCATTAAATTTGTTTTCTGATTTGAAGAAATTACTAGATGATTAGAAAGTGGGTGCTCATTTTACGTTAAATTTATATAGGAAAGTGATCTTTTTTAAAAAGTAATTTCTTCCCATCAGGAAAAGTACTATCTTTCCCAAATTTAAATGCGATACCCGTTTTCAGCACCACCGCAAACCTTAAAAAGTCGTAATTTAAAAGTTTTTCAGGAAGTTGGAAAGAAACTTGACATTGACCAAAAATAGTTTTGGTACACAAAATATCTTACGGTTTTAGATTATTCGTTCATGTTGAAAACAAACAAGTAGTTCTGTTTTTTTTTGTTTTTTTTATCATTATTATTAATAATAATAATAATGATAATAATAATACTTTTAAAATGTGTTACAGAAAGTCTACTATGGTGGATTCTTTTTTTTTTTTTTTGCAACGGTATTAAGCATTGTTTTAAAGTTTAAATATCATTTAAATAATAATAATAAAAAAAAAATGCAGAGAAATACTCAAAGTTAATATTTCTCCGTAAATCCTCGCCAATATATTCACAATATTTTAAAAACAATAATGCGCATTTTACATCGAGGGGTTATTATTATCACTTAGCGACTGAATCGCGAGGTGATTAAAACGAATACCAAAAGGAAAATGGTTTTAATTGATACCTTTTTTCGTGTTTTTTTTTATTACATTTTCACCCCAAACAAGGCACATTGCCACTTTGGGCAGCAACTGCTGGGGCACAATGTTGGGATTTGGGCAGCAAGACGTCGGCTCACGTTACACTTGAACTTCTGCATGTCAGTACAGTTAGGGAAGCAGGAACCTGGAATGGAATTTCAGAGTCTAGCGGTTCTGGGGAAGAAACTACTGGGGTAGAAAGATCTTTTACATCTAGGGATCTCTACTGTGTGGGGTGGGATTTAGCTGCCTTTCGGGTTTATCGAGGGTGTCTACATCGTGGGGGCACAAGTGTCTGCAGTTCGTCAGAGCATTCACCATTAAAATACTTGTAGAACGTGCAGAGGGATGCAACGTTTCGTCGATGGGACAGAGACTGAAACTTAGATGCCAGTTCAGGGCCTATAAGATTGGCAAATCTCTGTTGAACCTTGTCTAGGAGCGAGAGCAGTAGATGCACCAACCCAAATGTGACAACAATGCTCCATACATGGTTTTCACAGAAACGTGTGAAATATTTTCCTATCAATAAAACGAGCTTTAAACATCAAGAATAACAGATCAATGTGAAAATGGTCGACCAGTACGAAAATATAAACTGCTATAAAAAAGGGGGTAAACATAGTATATATTTTATGATTATTCAATATTTCTTTATATTTAGATTTATATTGTCATTTGTATTGTTATTTGTATTGTTATTTGTATCTGCTGATAGCACTCCGAGCTTCTGTTCGAGTCTGACTCATTTGTGGACGAAGGTCTTTTTCCTGTGTCTCATTTATTTACGAATCCACACATCATTCCATATGTAAGAACACGCTTTATTTTCGCTCTACTTAATACTGTTTTGTATGTTTGTTTCTCTTTCCATTCTACCTAAAAGTCTTTTTTTATTACATTTTCACCCCAAACAAGGTATATTGCCACTTTAATATAGGGGGCTACTATAAGGGACATAATCTATAGGGGTACTATGAGGGGGGTTGGGCAGCAAGATGTCGGTTTACGTTACACTTGAACTTCTGCATGTCAGTGCAGTAGGAGAAGCAGGAATTAGGAAGGGAATTCCAAAGTCTAGCGGTTCTGTGGAAGAAACTACTGGAGTAGAAGGCTCTCTTACATTTAGGGACCTCTACTGTGAAGGGGTGGGATTTAGCTGCTTTCGGGTTTGTCGGGGTATTTACGTCGAGGGGGTACGAGTGCTTGCAGTTCGTCAGGGAATTCACCGTTAAAATACTTGTAGAACAAGTAGCGGGTCGATGCTACATTTCATCGATGTGGAAATTCTGATTTTTAATCGTTGATAATTTTTTTAAATAAAAATTTCGAATTGCAACAACTTGTCCAGATCTATAAATCTAATATTAAAGTATAAATTATTTCGAGCGTGTGTGTAATTATTTGACATTCTGAAACAAGAAGAATTCGTGAATGTGTTTGCATTTTCACAACTAAAGGAGCTTGCCCCCATATGAAAACCATAAATAACGATATGTATGATATACGTATTCGTGACAAAAGGAAAATATTCTTATTGTTCTAGCATTGACACTACTACTGCTACTACCGCTGCTGCTGCTGCCTCAGTCGAAGCAATTAGAGTCGTTGAAGGTATGCAACGTGAATGGAAGTGTTTACATTTCTTCATTGATGTCAAATGTGGGTGTTTTGGGACGAGAACGATGAAATGTCAAATCCTAATTCTATCACACAAGAAATTTAAAAAATTTAAAGCTTTGCATAAATTTAAGCAGAATCGTTCTTTCATTTCATATTGTTCAACGGCGGTGCGTTATTGGTTCAATGGATTCCTTAGCAGCTTATGTAATCTTTTATGCAAGATTGTAAACATTAACCGATCTAGTTTGGTTACGAACTCTCATAAAAAAACTAATGAATACACAAGTACATCTGCCGGTATCTAAAATAGAAACTTGTGTTCACTCAAGTGTATACATTGTTATTGTTATAAAATGCCTTTTATTTATGTGTGGGTGCAACTCATATAAATCAATTAGTAATCAAACGCGTAGCACAAAAAACAAAACAATGAAAAGTTTATTTTGATGGCAGGAAATTGGATACTATCCTGGTGAGAAAAATGAAGAGAAGAAATCTCTTTAGATCAACCACCAGTTATCTTCATCGAAGCTCGTCTATGGTGTAGTGTGCAGTGGGGACAGAAGAGAGAAGACGAGGAAGGTATTCGTTCGATGTTGGTCGGGTTCTCTCTGCTGGCCGACCGTGATTCCCAAAAGGGCTAAAGAAGATGTTGCGCCCTTTAAGTTGATTGGTAAGTGGTTGGCCGAATCGCTTAGCAGATACATTGAATCGTTTAGCAGATACATTGATTCTCGAGAAAAAAAATCGTAATTTAATTTGAAACTGCTATACCATCACCATATTAATTTTTTTTCTTTTATTGTTATTTAATCCCCAAACAAGGCACAGGACCACTTAGTCGTGAAGGGCTACTATTTGGAACCAGACTTGCAATGATACTGTTTAGGAAGTTGGGCAACGAGATTTCTGCTTACATTACACGTGAATTTCTGCATATCACTACCGTCAGGAAAGCAGGGGCCTGGGAGGGAATGGTGTAGAAAAATGTTCGAAGGTTTTCCGGCATCAAGAGATCTCTACTGTGTACGGGTGGGATTTTTTGCTGCTTGTCGGGTAGAAGGTATTGTCGTCGAGGGGGTACTAGTGCTCAAGTTCGTCAGAGCAATTGCTATTGAAATATTCGTAAAACAGGTAGAACGATGCCACGTTTCGGTGATGGGACAGAGATTCAGGTTTTACTTATTAGTTTAGGACCTATTAGGTTCGCGACTCTTTTTTAACCCTGTCTAGGAGCGGGATACTAGTGACAGATGTACCAGCTAATATGTGGCAACAATACTCCATACATGGGCGAATCGTGGCCTGGTAGAGATATAGGACATTTTCAGATGTGAGTAGCTTTTTAGCACGACAGAGAGAGAGAGAGAGGGAGAGAGGGAGAGAGAGAGAGAGAGAGAGCTACTGAGCTAACTTCTACCTTATCCAATGCTTGCTATATGAGTTCGAAGATTACCGAAATGATATCTGTAGTAGAACGAGCTTGTGTAAAACCGTACTGTCGGTCGGATAAAAGTTTATTGTCTGTAAATTGGCGGACTTTTGCTTATTTGATTAAATAACCCCAAAAGTGCTGATTGCAGTAATCAATTTTTTCCCTTTTTTCCACCTGGAACGCAACGTAATCGTATTATTACTATTACCTATTTTCGATTTCCCATTTCTCAATCCCACGATTGAGAAGGCGAGGTCGAAACCGACCAGCTGACTCGCCCTTTTAGTTTTCTTTTCTCTTCTTCATCCCGTTTTTCTTTATTTTAAACGCATTTTACTTTAAATCATGAATTATTGAAGTCTTCCTTTCATGATTGTCATATATAAATATATATATATACATATATATATATATATATATGTGTGTGTGTGGGGGGGCATGAGCTACAAAATAGACTTCGTAGCTTAGTGGGGGATGACCTTTTCTCTTCCATGCAACCTCTCTCCCACAGAAGAGACGTTGCGAGCCTGTCTTTGTTTTATCGTTATTTCCATGGCAAGTGCTCGTCTGGATTCCAAACTCTCGTCCCCCCGCCTCGCCAATCTTTCACGAGAAACACCCGTTTGGCTGACACTACTGTCAATAATTATACCCACTCTTTATCTGTGTCTAAATCCAAACGTAGATTCCATGAGCAGAGCTTCTTTCTCAGAAGTTTTGTTCGATATCTTATCCATTAAAACCACTTGACATAAATAAAGTATCTGACCGAAAAAATAATAGAGATAATATAATATGGATCCTGCTTTTTAACACTATCACATAATTAAATATTAAATATTCGTATATATTACGTTGATTACAATTGTGTTAGGTACAGGTGCTTTGGTATCTGTCAATCACTAGTGAGCAAGAGTTGTATTTTGAAATTTAATTGTTTATATAGTTAAATAGAATTGTAGAAGGCGGTGCAATGCAGAAGTAACGGAAAGACACAAGCTGAAGCAGGTTAGAAATTTATTAATACAACTTATAAATACATGTGTACATATTCATATTTCATATACGCAGTATATTTATATTTGCACAGTGGTTACCTGGGAAAGTCTGTCTGGTGGTATGTCCGTGTAATATAATATTTCGAGAAAGATCTCTTCGTCAGATATTTACTTGACTTTGACAAACGTGTTGTTGTAAGCAGTAACTATACCGCAGCAAATCTTTGCTCGGGACTTGTGGGTAGTATATGGTTAGGGTTTTTTTTCTCAATTCTTATTTTATATTTCTAAATTATTTATTTTATATTGTATTATATTTTATTTTATTTATTTATTTATTTTTTATAATAGTTTATCTTTGGTTCAAACGTGTTGTTGTAAACAATAAATAGTAACAGTATCGGGCTAAATAATTGTCCGGACATTGTTGGTGGCTTTTTAATTTAATGTGATTGAGTTTGTTTGTTTTTCTTTTCGTTCAATTCTTTTGAATCTGTTTATAATTTTGACATTTTAAGAAATTGTTTAACTGAGTAGCGCATAATTAAACCTTGCTAAAGGTTTCGGTCCTGGATATGACCTTGAACTATATCCAGTGGTGAGCCCCCAGCTTGCGGGCTTTGGGGAGTGTGGAGCCACCCTTTAATTGCCATTGCTCCCAGGTCCACTCTGACCCGGAGTGATAGTACCTGTTAGGGTCCCAACTATGGGTTAAATAGAAACGGACTTGAAAACAACAAATATATGCTATTAAAAAATGTTGTTCTTTATTCTTTGGATTCGGCATTAAATAATTTGAAAAAGGTTGATATGCCGTAAAACAAAAACAACCAACCAACTAAAGGTTTCAGAATTGAATAATGTGCTTTTCGACAGTTCTTTATTTATAGACCACTTCATAAAAACAAAGCAAAACAAAAATAGCTCAATCTATAAGGATTTCTCTTGCATTGAAATACAACAGCTCCAATGGGTGCACTGTTGCTTAACGTACTTAATTTCTGAACGTATGCACCACTTCATAAAAACAGTAAAATAATTTCAGTCTAGGATTTCTCCTTCATTGAAAAACACCAGAATTAATGGTTTTAGGATTGCTTAGCCTGATTTTTTAATAGTTCCTTTTATTAGCAGACATTCATATTTTAACTTATCAGCTACTTCATAAAATAAAAGTAAAATACTTACTTCTACAAGGACTTTTTATTCATTGAAAGACACCATAACCAAAGTGATTATAATATTTTTCACTAAGATTTTTATTTACTACAAGGGGGTCATGCATATTATTTTGTCCGTTATGCACAAGTTTTGTAAGACATTACTTAACCTGCTTTTTTAACATTTATTTTTTATGTAGCTTTTCTTCGTTACCCGAGCCACCTAACTTTGTTACTTTCTATCCCAGGTTATTATCAAACATTTCATACCAAAAAAACGAAATGCCTCAGTTTATAATTTTTCTTCTTCATTGCAAAACCCCCTAAACCAATAGTTTCAGGATTGATTATTATATGTCTTCGTAAACATGTTATTCTCTGATTTCGTTTATTTCGAGGAGGACATACACATACGTAAACCTTTTGAAAAAAGTAAACTAACGTTCTTTTTAATATTGTTGTTTATAGTTTCCTATTGCTTGAATTATTTTTGGTAAACGTTTTTATTTTTTTATTTTCCGAAAATCTTTTCCCTTGCATCTTGCTGAGAACACACACTTCAGACGTTAATTAATGTGATTTTCAGCATTGCTTCTTATTGGATAGAAGTGCAGTTACTATCTTACCGACCACTTAATTAAAAACAAAATTAGCTCAGTCTACGATAATACGCTACAAAATTATAGTTTGATTTGTTTTTGCATGGATGTGGTTCTTTCAACGAAATCTATTCTGGATTAAAGCCATACCGAGCATACTAAGAATATTTCGTTAATGTGTATGGACATTATTTTATCATAAATTATGTACACATGTGGCTATTCGTGGATATGTGTTAAGGAAATTGCCATTAAGCTTTCATCGCCCCTTCTCGCCTTCACAAAGAGAAACATGCGAAGTATGAACAGAAGATTATTAAGGAAGAATTCAGCCAAACAACTATTTGTTTACATTAGACTTCAAAATGACAATGTTGTATTCAGTTGGCACTCATATTCTTACATGTTTCCATAAATGAGATATTCTATGAAAGAAACCTTCTTCGTGGAAGTTTAGTTTTGTTTTGAGATATGAAGGTTCCTTGTTTTCATTGTAAGTAGACGAGTTTCTTGTGAAAGTTTTTATAAGGCTTACTTGATATTCGAGCTAAGCTTATTGCACAATGAATAAGTTCCCTTTTATGGGAGCTGGGGGGGGGGCTTATACATAAATTAAGCTTGTGTACAACTAGTTCTGTACTTGTGGGAATGTAAACATACACATATATCAATGAGCACACATTTTGAAAGGTTGACACTCTCGGTAAACAAAGATTGACAACTGTTTATGAATTCGGTGCACAGTGAAACGTTATTCATACTGGCATCTCAATTTGAAAAACAGAACATGTGTTTTAAAACGTATATTTCTCGCTCTCTTTCTTTTTTTCTTTCTTTCACTCCCTTTCTCTCTTTTCCAATGAAAAAAGCAAGAATTGAATTATAATTGTATTGTTTTAAAACAGTCAGGGCATTGGACTCCGAACGCAACGGACACATAGTAGTTTGGCTGCGACGCTATTAGTAGCACGCATCAGGTCTCAACAGGTCTTAACTAAATATGCTCCTCCAGTGTTAAATGTAAAATAATAATTATATTCTTATTTTTAAAAAATGCCTTAATGCTTATTCTATGCAACGTTCAATTTCAGCCCAACAGCTCCTGTTATCAACAATGATGATAAAACCCTGCCCGCAATGACGTCAAGACGAGCCCCATTCCAGCCAGTTTTAGCCGACGCCATAATGACCCGTTAGTTCTATTGTCTATGCGTCTATCGTTTAATCGTGTCTAACACCCGGGAAGCTATTTGCCGTTCTCAGGATATTTCTTAATCAAGTAACACTGGCTGGCCATATTCATGCTGTCAAACCAGGATTATTTCTCGTATAGGAATAAGTTCGACCCTGCGAGGTTAAAAAAGTCAACCACTAGACAAAAACTGCGGCCATTCACTTGACGAAGTCAATTAGAAAACACAACAAAATCAACCACAAGGTGAATCAAATTTCAAAGAAACACAGCAATCATAGAAACTCAACTCAAGTACACCCACATCAATTCAGCATCTACAGAGAGAAAAACACCAGAAAACACCTGAAAACTCCAGAATACACCAGAAAACACCTGGAAACTCCAGAAAACACCTGAAAACTTCAGAATACACCAGAAAACACCTGAAAACTGTAGAAAACTTCAGAAAACACCAGACAACTCCAGAAAAGCTAAAGTTGGTGATTATTTCCTCTGCTCTTTTTTGTCACTCTGCAAATTTCTTAGTTTTAAAATTGGTAAATATTATTTTGTCCATAGAACTTTTTGTTTTAAAGTCGGCGGCAAGAAAAATAATATACATTTAGACAAAATGGCTATCACTAAGCAAAGCCAATTTAACAGAGTCCTAACAGTTGGATCGAAGATCCCAATCTTTACTGGAAAACCGTCTGACAGTAGGCCATGGCTAGCAGCTCCCAAAAAGAAAGAGAGGTTTTACCAGCTAACAGACACAGAACTAATAAACCTGACATACGACTTTACGGAGGGTCTAGTATCGGAAATGATCGGAGAATTTCTCGATGATCATTCGAACTGCACCAGTAACGATCTGCTCGATCAAGAAGCAGCCCAGTATAGCAAGTTCACAAATGCTGCCAACGCTGCTCGGTCTCTAACAAAAATAAAACAAGATCGAGGAGAGGTACTCGTGGACTTCGAAAGTAGGATAAACAGACTTGCTAAGTTAGCCTATAGGGATACAGAGGTGAGGGAAGGTCCAGCTGTGCAAAGACACTTATCCAAGTTCTTCATAGATGCTTTACGTAACCCCTTTATCAAGGAAGATGTGGTCAGATCAAATCCGGCAACTTTGTTGGAGGCCTTGTCTGCTGCGAGACAAAGCGAAATGCTCTATGAACGACTCCGAAGTAGCCACATAGTGAATCAGGCTACCATACATCATAGCTTATTAAATTATAGCGTTAACGAAAATCAGGGACCAAGACTGGCCCCAACTAAATTTAGGTTACACAAAACCGAACCTGACAGCAGCCGTAATGCTGTAAGACATAAGTTTTGTGAGTTTGCTTCGGCAAGACTGCAGCGAGGGCATTTCAGCCATAATAGCCTAGAACGAGCTTGTCAATGGTCACCTGAAGAAGAATTAAATAATTTCTCTTCAGGAAAAAGGAAGGCCAGGTTACATTCTCAGGAAACTACTCACGACCGGCCTACTCAAGGGGCAAATACATGGATATGCAAATCCGCAAGGAAAGGAGTAACCGTTAGTATGATGAACACCAGAGTTCATGGATGTCCAATAGGCGATAGGATCAAGCCTGAGCAGACCCACCCAAAAAATAAATCGGGCAAGAAAACTCGGGATAATAAAGAGACTCGAAAAAATAAACTCTCCAACCAGAGCTCTGGAATGGAGTTCTTTGTTAAAATCAGGGGTAGATCAATAGAAGCACTGATCGACCCTGGATTGGAAGTCTCGCTCCTCAAAAAATCAGTTTTTGAGGAGTTAAAAACGAATAAAGATAAGCTAAGGGATTATATCCTTACAGTTACTCTCGCAAACGGGCAAACAGTGACACTAAAAAGCATGATGTATTTGCCCATTAAAATGAAGAAGATGAAAGCTTCGTCCAGGTTATTTATCACTCCAGACCTAGATCGGGGGTTGATATTGGGTGCGGATTGGTTACAAAGAAATCGTGCACAAATAACCTTTTACCCTAACCAACTAACAGTTAGAGGAGTGAACATCCCACTCGGTGATAATACCAGTAGTGGGGTCGAGGTGTCCTAATGCATCGCATCCACGTATGCTTTTAGAGTAGTTTCTAATAAACAAAAAAATAGAATCCACCCCGTCAGCCTCGGACCCCAGTCTAAAAATTAAAGCCTGTAAGAGAAGCAATTAAGGTATGCCTCAACTTGTCCACACAATACAGATTCTTGTGGACCGTAAGAGCCCCCCCCAAAAAAAAAAAACTGTTCCACGTTTCCTTTCCGACAAAGAAGGGATTTATAATGACCAATTTCTTCACACAAAAAGCCAAGCACTCTAAAACCCGTAGAGAATGCCTAGACAAACACCAACCTAAACGATTTTTTAATTTACCTCTCCCCCATACTATAGGTTGTAGCCGACTACAAACCAAAGAGTTTTTGAAAATTGCTAAGAGATTTGGAAAAAATACATAGGAGCAAAGAGAAATTGTCAACAACTGAAAATAATTGTTGAAAAACAAATAAAGTTTTACAAAATGTACATTGGGAAAAAATGACTATAAAAATATTAATCGTCGAAAACAATCAGGACAAGCGATGTTTATTTCTATAAAATAGAAGAAGAACAATGAAATATATATTTTTTAAAAGTCAATAAAATTAAATGGCACATACAACTTCATCCTGGCTTTCGTGGACAGTTCTTCTCTAGCAGAGTTACTCCTGTTTGGAATTTTGAATAAGTTTTCACACTGTTAATTCTCCTTCAGTTATTGCCTTTAAGTCTTGCCTCGCAACAGAATGGAAGAACCACCAGGACCTATTCTCCTACCAATTTTCCTACTGAATATATATATATATATATATATATATATATATATATATATATATATATATATATATATATATAGTCTTGGAAATTTTTAACCTTTAAAACTATACAAAGAATTATTTTTTATCATTAGTTAGAAAACTTTCTAGTCAGTAAGTCATTCAATAACCTGTAATCACTGCATCAACTTGCTCTCTCGAATTCACTATAGTACCAATAATAATTTATTTTTTAAGGGATCAATAGTTGTTTACCATGAAACACTGTTTCGGGAATTTAAAAACAATAAATTATATATATATATATATATATATATGTGTGTGCGTGTGTGTGTGTGTGTTTGTCTGTGTATGTGTGTGTGTGCGTGCGTGCATTTGTATGGGTGCGTGTGGGTGTATGTATTTTCATGAACATTTAACTCTTCTAAGGAAGATGGTCAAACCTTGACATATGGTCTCAATACCCTTGTCGGGTAATCAATAAGCTTTACTTAGTTAATTACTTAAGAAAATTACTTAAGATAATTATTTAAGATAATTAAAGCAAGGAAACGGTGAATGTTTTTCCAAAGAATCAATGAAATTTTATATAAAAACAAAATAATAGGAAGCATTAACGTTGTAAAAAGAGTGAATGATTATTAAAAAATATTCGAGAGAAAAAAACGTTTAATTATAAACATTGTGCCAGCAGGCCGACAGTGTTATGACGTTTGTTAATAAGAGCAAAGGTCACAAAATAGGAGGATTAAATATGGCAAAATGAGGGAGCTTTTGATGGGGAGCTGCGGGAGCTTATAAATTAATTAATCTTGTGCACAACTTGTCCTGTACTTGTGAGGAGACAAACATGCGCACATCTCAGATAGCACACATTTTTAAAGGTTACACTCAGCACATGAAGATTGACAGCTGTTTATGAATTGGGTTCACAGTGAAAGGTCAGTCATGATGTCATTTGTCGTGGAAAAACAAAAAATATTCATTCTTCCACCCATAACGGGGCAGTTGTCTACAAGGAGTGGTCGCTTTTTTGCAGTCGTTTTTTATCCACTCTTTTCGATTGACTAGCCTTAATGTTGACGTTCGTAACTTCCGGTTTTGCGATGAGCACAACAGCGAAGACGTCACGTTTTTTTTTCACATTCTTTTCCTCCTTCCCGGTACGGGTTCGAGCTTGCCTGCCTACTTCCTCTCGACACACACCTCCAAACACTCGGGAAAAGCCGGGCACCCAGGCTAGTATTTAAAAATATAGGCTACTATAAAATAATTCGGATCATTAAAGGAGAGCCAAAACATATATATTAATAAATAAACATACTGTGTGTGTGTGTGTATATATATATATATATATATATATATATATATATATATATATATATATATATATATATATATACACGTTGTAAGTTAATAAAAGATATTTATGATTACTTATTTGGCTCTATTGCAGTAAATACTGAGAATAAGCAGATAATTTTTATTTCTACTTATTGCAACCGATGTGGATGGATTAAGTAAAATATTTGTGCTTGTGTGTATATTTGGTTTTATGTACGAAACACTATAAGAAACACAATTATCGAATTGACGACGAGAACTGTCGTAGTCAAACCGTAAAATTATCGGAATGAGATTAGGATTATATATGGAACCACTTAAGCAAATAAGTCGTATCCAATAGCAATAAACGTATTTAACATAATTATACAGATTTTTTTTCTTTTTCTTTATTTTAAGCATCGTTTTGTCAATCCAGGTTGATAAATTTGATTTCTGAGTAATTCTAAACTTCTTTGAAAGTTATCGAGGATATTTTATGTTGAGAACAATAAATACAGTTAAATTCTACATCGAATAAATTGAGCCAAGTAATCTCATCTATGAATCAATTGATTTTCCAGTTTTGTTGAATATATTTTGTCAGATTTTCTGATCTTCGTGATTTTCATGAGCAGTAGTCTTGTTTATGAATCATATGTAGAATTCTATTGATATGCGGATAAAATTCAGATCTTTACGCATCTAAGTTTCACGCTAATATTATCAACTACTATAATCTATATGTTAGGGCTATATGCGATATCAATTGAATAGCAGTAAAGCTTGACTTGAGATCTGTCACTGCTGTCGCGTTTAAACATTTGTTCCCTTAACCGAATGCCTTTCTGGCCACGTTCTGCTGCTGAAAAATGCGTTTGGTTCGCCAGATTTTATGAGTGAAGAACCAGTCAAAGTGTTTATTCCTATTTATAAATGCTCGATCGCCATTACAATATATTTTATGATGTCCGTTCATCATTTGCAAAAATGAACGATGTTCTGCCAAACGGAGATTCCTCATTAGCCCAATTCGAGCTCTGAAGAGTCATTCATATGTGGGACACTTGTGAGATGATGGTCTAGCCGAGGTGTTGCCTGCTCTGTCTTTTCTAATGGTACGATTTCTTTTTTTGTTTTTTAATGCCTGCGTATTCGGTAATTGTAGTTTCTTTGTCGCTTGCGGTACACCAGAAACATCTGTCGTAGGGTAGGTGTTTTCACAAGTTGGAATACAAACACAATTGTTTGAGGGAGAGTTTTAAACTCTCTTTGAACCGTTCCTGCTGCCCTTCAAGTTTTTTTTTTAATAATCTCCACCAAAAAAGAGCTGTTTTTAGAGGTTTGAACTGGACACGCGGCATATATGGCCATCATTGCAAACGTAAGACTGCTGCAGAAGATTTGGTAATGTTCTTTTTTCATCCCAGTTAACATGTCGATGTAAAGCAGTAAAAAGAAACACTTAAGATTAACAGATTGCTTCTTTCAGAAAATGAAGCTACCAATAATGAACAATGTCTGATCATAATCTTATATTAACGATGTTGTTCCAAGATTTAAGGGTACTTATTGTTTAAAGATAGTTATACTTTTAATATATGGCCGCTTCTGATTCAAACCCTAATCAGTTCAATAATGATATTGTCGAAGTAGTTATAACAAGCTTGCACTGTTTTGTCGATTTTTATTATAGTACTCTTGAATAACATCAATCACATTTGGATAATCGATGACATTGTTTTTCGTTCCAAGTGAAACCATTAAATATCCAAACAGTTTTTTTATAGTCTGAAAAACAAAAATTGAAAGACAGAGACAAACGACTGCACTTAAAGGGATGGGGGAATCTTTAAAAGATCTCTCGGTTTAAATCTATGAAATACGAGATTAATATTTGACATTCAATCAGATGTGTCATTCCAAGCAAAAGCAAAATTATCAGAAAATTGAAAAAAGCAAATATAGATATGTTTTTTTTCTGACCTATTACGCGATAGGTGCATATTCGTTTTACGGTTATTGTAGATATCATTTTACTTACATAGTATGGTACACATTTATTTGGATAATTTAACTGAATATTTACAAAGGCAATAATCATAATTAGCACTAAGAAATCGTAAAATACAACATCATACATCTATAGCATTTATTAAAACGTTAAAACATGTAGAAATATATATTTTACTTGAAACGTAATAGAAAATCGGGAAATCTAAAATGTTTAAAACGTTTGATTAAATCTTTTAACGATAAAGAACACATATGTCAGATTATAGATATCATATCAAAGTAGGTTCATAATACTTAGTTAATAAGTCTAAACAGATCTGAAAAGAATCTTGGAAAATTACTTTTCTTTCAGCATGAACCATTCTTTTGCTGTTACACATATTTTGGAGGACAAAAATCGCAATTAGATATTTTCAATTTGTGCTGAGCCCTTCTTTCGCTTGGCTGAACATATCTTATCTGAAGCAAATCTGTTCTTCGCATGCAGGACTGAACATGCTGAAAGCCACTATTATATGTACCCGTATCATCTTAATTGTGTTTATACACACGTATACAATGTTATTACATTAGCGGTGTTATAGTTTTCGTCTCGTGCATTTCTGTTGACAACATTGCTAAGGCTGCGAGTAAGTTAAAAAAAACATTGTAACATTTTATGCTAAACAAAAGTTAGCACATAGTCGTTTTCCTAAACGATTAGCTTGATTATGTATGTTCTCACTAGTGAGCCATCAAGAAGCCAATCCAATCAAATAAAGACTTATATATGCAGGTGATTTTACACGTGCTCATCTGATAAAATGCTAATCATTTTGGATGAGTGGCCGTAATCCTCTAATCGTTGTTGGTTTAGCTACAAATAAAACTACATGAAAAAACAATGGAAACTTGCTGAGCATTCAAATGCTTTATTTAGTGAGAGAGTTTTCTCATGTGAAGAGGTTACCTAGGTAAAAATGTCTTCTTGTCTTATTTTTACTTGGAAACAGATAGGCACATATGGGCGCAATCTTGCGGTAACATTCGTGTAGATTAGCCTTATATTGTTGGCTGCATCTCTTCTGATATTGGATAAAAACTCTCTGCTCTCATCCCGAACACGTGACACATTCATGCCATTATATCGTTCGACACCTGCACTTCTAAGGTGATTTTTCTATGGAGCTGAACTATGCATCTCTCGTTAGGTACAGTTACATTTGCTGCCAGGTCATCATGACATGTACTAATATTATCCTTGCCAAAATTCATACAAGCTAACTAAATCTCTTCATACTGCATAGCTTCCCAGTAAATAAAATAACTGATGCAATTTGGATCAACTATTAGTAATTCTTGCTCATAAATACGTTGTTTAATTTAAAATGAAAATTAAATCATTTGAGTATTATGCATTTTTTCTCAACGTTGGTTTCAAAAATAGATGTTTTCGTCGTATTTCATATTCAGTATTGAATGCACGTGTTTTTATATGCCGCACCTCACGTTTCACACAAATTATGATTGACGTTTATTTTTATTAACAGATGTATTTGATTTAGCTAACGCACTCGTCTAGGTCACTAATAGATTAGAACTATAATCTTACAAGGTGTAACCGGTGCATATATTTTTATAGATTTAGGAAATAATATATTAACGTCGACCGCGAGTAATTAACACACCTGCCATTTGCAATACGCTTAAGGTAGACATGCCTGTAACTGATATGGATATTTATATCAATAGAATCCGGTATAAGTACTTATACAAGGCAACTTGAACTAAGTTGCTGCGATTTGAGAGCACGGATTAAATTACCTTAGTGTTTGGAAAATATCTCTTTTTACAATATAAAATCATCGCTCGTATAAGTCTGGAGGCCACTCAATGATAAGGGTCAATGAGTACATAATGTAAGCTTGTTAATTTACTTTAGAGGGCGGTTCTTCAAGAACCTGCTCTCGTTGGACTTGAAAGCGACACTGTCGTAGTCAGCCGGGAAGCAGCTCCGTGGTATTATGTTCCACAGACGAACAATTCAAAGAAAAATAAATCTGCCGGTGGAATTTTCGCTAAGGTTTAGTCACAGATGGAATATAAGGTAAATTCATAATAGTTTTTGTAGCGAGTTGGGTGTTGGCAACCAAAGACTTACAGGGGGTAATTATGAAGTGAAGCTCAATCTATCCTCTGTCATCAATTTTCTATCATAAAATTTTTTTTAAAACTGTGAAATGCAGCACAGTTTCTATTTATTTACTTAGAAGATCATAAAATCAATAGTACATTTTGAACATTTTAAATATCCTGGTGGCATGCTGAAACATTTTTATGCTCTGGATGGAAAATGGAACACGTGTTTTAGATGATTTTATAGAAGTCTTTTCCCTGTATTCAAAGTAGTTCATAATATATATATATATATATATAGCTCTAGTACTACATTATTAAACCATGCGACAACTTTGTGTAATAAAAATTATATTATATATATATGCACATATATGTCTGTATATATATGTATATATGTGTATATATATATATATATATATATATATATTGTATTGGTAGTAATTATTAAGTGTGTCTACCAAAAGAGTGCTCAATGTTTAGACAGAGCCAAAATAAGTTAATTTAGTATCCAACCGAATGGCTACATATAGGCATACATGTTTCGGCGAAAACCCGGCAAGGCATATATGTAGCCATTCGGTTGGATACTAAATTAACTTATTTTGGCTCTGTCTAAACATTGAGCACTCTTTTGGTAGACACACTTAATAATTACTACCAATACAATATCTACGCTCCTTTACAGTCGAGCACTCTACTTTGTGTCTCCGAAATAACAAACATGGAAAAGATCAACTTTGAAGTTTCACTTAAAAACATTCCAATACCAAAGAAAAAGGATTACATACTTAAACTTATATTGAAAATGGACGATATACTTAAAAGAATGAAGTGGAAAGCTTCTTTCCTCATTATGGATAAAAACAGAAATAACACAAAGGAAGGCTACGGCTTTAAAAGCTGGAAACCCCCACCAGTTATCCCTCAAATAGCTTTGTTCGAAAAGGATTTTTATACGTAATTTTTTTTTTTTTTTTTAGGGTTCCTATTCTACACAACTTACCTACTGAACGAGGAATTTACTAATAATATTGAAACTCATTACGCACTATAAATAAAATAAAATAATTAATAAATTAATATAATTGACATAATGGACGATCACATTTTAATGTATATACTTTCTCTTTAGATCCTGTCTCCCCCTTTACACTTAAATACGATGTAGTACTAGTTATAAATTGGAAATTTTTGAGTTGAAACAGCAAGAGATGTCTTTGGCCTGACGAAGCGATTCCCTTGCCGGGTTTTCGCCGAAACATGTATGCCTATATGTAGCCATTCGGTTGGATACTAAATTAACTTTATATATATATATATATATATATATATATATATATATATATATATATATATATATATGGAAGAGTTAAAAGTATAAGAATAAGATCGATGTTTTAAGAGGAGACTTATCAGAATAATGGAAATCTCAACAAATTGCTTTGGAGTTTATATAGAGTATCAATAAAAAACGAAAATGACAATATAAAAATATATACTTATATATGTAGATCTATTCCTTTATTCAATTAGAATGATGCATCACTTATGGGTGTAGGATAAATAAAACTCTTTATACCATTGTATTTCGAAGCCTAATGCTTCTCATCCGAAGATGAGACAAGATGCTACGTAGCATGATAGGGATGCGACGTCATAGTTACATTAGGAGCCAAATAAGTGAGAGATAAAATATTGAGATTATTAGAGGATGTGGAAAACTAAAGTGATCTCTGTGATATAGAAGGAGTATAGCTTTTATTATGTACCTATTTACTATGCCTCCCCACGGAACAGAGTTAGACACCAGGGTCGTTTTTTAACGTGGAGAAAAGGTACAAAAATAAAAATTGTCTCAGTCGTGAAGGATTTCTCCTCCACGGAAAGAGAACAAGAAATGGAAGTGCAGCATCTGAAGAACAGATACTACACTTTGACCTTGACCAAAAAGGCCAAGATGTAATAAAGGAGCATAGCATATCTGTTAAGGTGGCATTAATATATGTGTACCATATTATATAATAAATCTGCATAGCATATCTGTTAAGGTGGCATTAATATATGTGTACCATATTATATAATAAATGTGCATAGCATATCTGTTATGGTGGCATTAATATATGTGTACCATATTATATAATAAATGTGCATAGCATATCTGTTAAGGTGGCATTAATATATGTGTACCATATTATATAATAAATGTGCATAGCATATCTGTTATGGTGGCATTAATATATGTGTACCATATTATATAATAAATGTGCATAGCATATCTGTTATGGTGGCATTAATATATGTGTACCATTTTATATAATAAATGTGCATAGAATATCTGTTAAGGTGGCATTAATATATGTGTACCATATTATATAATAAATGTGCATAGCATATCTGTTAAGGTGGCATTAATATATGTGTACCATATTATATAATAAATGTGCATAGCATATCTGTTAAGGTGGCATTAATATATGTGTACCATATTATATAATAAATGTGCATAGCATATCTGTTAAGGTGGCATTAATATATGTGTACCATATTATATAATAAATGTGCATAGCATATCTGTTATGGTGGCATTAATATATGTGTACCATTTTATATAATAAATGTGCATAGCATATCTGTTATGGTGGCATTAATATATGTGTACCATATTATATAATAAATCTGCATAGCATATCTGTTAAGGTGGCATTAATATATGTGTACCATATTATATAATAAATGTGCATAGCATATCTGTTATGGTGGCATTAATATATGTGTACCATTTTATATAATAAATGTGCATAGCATATCTGTTAAGGTGGCATTAATATATGTGTACCATATTATATAATAAATGTGCATAGCATATCTGTTAAGGTGGCATTAATATATGTGTACCATATTATATAATAAATGTGCATAGCATATCTGTTAAGGTGGCATTAATATATGTGTACCATATTATATAATAAATGTGCATAGCATATCTGTTATGGTGGCATTAATATATGTGTACCATTTTATATAATAAATGTGCATAGCATATCTGTTAAGGTGGCATTAATATATGTGTACCATATTATATAATAAATGTGCATAGCATATCTGTTAAGGTGGCATTAATATATGTGTACCATATTATATAATAAATGTGCATAGCATATCTGTTATGGTGGCATTAATATATGTGTACCATATTATATAATAAATGTGCATAGCATATCTGTTATGGTGGCATTAATATATGTGTACCATATTATATAATAAATGTGCATAGCATATCTGTTAAGGTGGCATTAATATATGTGTACCATATTATATAATAAATGTGCATAGCATATCTGTTATGGTGGCATTAATATATGTGTACCATATTATATAATAAATGTGCATAGCATATCTGTTAAGGTGGCATTAATATATGTGTACCATATTATATAATAAATGTGCATAGCATATCTGTTATGGTGGCATTAATATATGTGTACCATTTTATATAATAAATGTGCTTAGCATATCTGTTATGGTGGCATTAATATATGTGTACCATATTATATAATAAATGTGCATAGCATATCTGTTATGGTGGCATTAATATATGTGTACCATATTATATAATAAATGTGCATAGCATATCTGTTATGGTGGCATTAATATATGTGTACCATTTTATATAATAAATGTGCTTAGCATATCTGTTATGGTGGCATTAATATATGTGTACCATATTATATAATAAATGTGCATAGCATATCTGTTAAGGTGGCATTAATATATGTGTACCATATTATATAATAAATGTGCATAGCATATCTGTTATGGTGGCATTAATATATGTGTACCATTTTATATAATAAATGTGCTTAGCATATCTGTTATGGTGGCATTAATATATGTGTACCATATTATATAATAAATGTGCATAGCATATCTGTTAAGGTGGCATTAATATATGTGTACCATATTATATAATAAATGTGCATAGCATATCTGTTATGGTGGCATTAATATATGTGTACCATATTATATAATAAATGTGCATAGCATATCTGTTAAGGTGGCATTAATATATGTGTACCATATTATAAAATAAATGTGCATAGCATATCCGTTAAGGTGGCATTAATATATGTGTACCATATTATATAATAAATGTGCATAGCATATCTGTTATGGTGGCATTAATATATGTGTACCATATTATATAATAAATGTGCATAGCATATCTGTTAAGGTGGCATTAATATATGTGTACCATATTATATAATAAATGTGCATAGCATATCTGTTAAGGTGGCATTAATATATGTGTACCATATTATATAATAAATGTGCATAGCATATCTGTTAAGGTGGCATTAATATATGTGTACCATATTATATAATAAATGTGCATAACATATCTGTTAAGGTGGCATTAATATATGTGTACCATATTATATAATAAATGTGCATAGCATATCTGTTATGGTGGCATTAATATATGTGTACCATTTTATATAATAAATGTGCATAGCATATCTGTTATGGTGGCATTAATATATGTGTACCATATTATATAATAAATGTGCATAGCATATCTGTTAAAGTGGCATTAATATATGTGTACCATATTATATAATAAATGTGCATAGCATATCTGTTAAGGTGGCATTAATATATGTGTACCATTTTATATAATAAATGTGCATAGCATATCTGTTATGGTGGCATTAATATATGTGTACCATATTATATAATAAATGTGCATAGCATATCTGTTAAGGTGGCATTAATATATGTGTACCATATTATATAATAAATGTGCATAGCATATCTGTTATGGTGGCATTAATATATGTGTACCATATTATATAATAAATGTGCATAGCATATCTGTTAAGGTGGCATTAATATATGTGTACCATATTATATAATAAATGTGCATAGCATATCTGTTAAGGTGGCATTAATATATGTGTACCATATTATATAATAAATGTGCATAGCATATCTGTTAAGGTGGCATTAATATATGTGTACCATATTATATAATAAATGTGCATAGCATATCTGTTAAGGTGGCATTAATATATGTGTACCATATTATATAATAAATGTGCATAGCATATCTGTTATGGTGGCATTAATATATGTGTACCATATTATATAATAAATGTGCATAGAATATCTGTTAAGGTGGCATTAACATATGTGTACCATATTATATAATAAATGTGCATAGCATATCTGTTAAGGTGGCATTAATATATGTGTACCATATTATATAATAAATGTGCATAGCATATCTGTTATGGTGGCATTAATATATGTGTACCATATTATATAATAAATGTGCATAGCATATCTGTTAAGGTGGCATTAATATATGTGTACCATATTATATAATAAATGTGCATAGCATATCTGTTATGGTGGCATTAATATATGTGTACCATATAATATAATAAATGTGCATAGCATATCTGTTAAGGTGGCATTAATATATGTGTACCATTTTATATAATAAATGTGCATAGCATATCTGTTAAGGTGGCATTAATATATGTGTACCATATTATATAATAAATGTGCATAGCATATCTGTTATGGTGGCATTAATATATGTGTACCATATGCGTGATATAATTCTCGTGGAGAGTATAGGGTAAGTGAATCACTTTTGTTTTTTTTATATTTCCAGAGAAAAATCCTTACAGATAATCGTCTGTGTGTATTAAAATGGTCAAATGGGAGGATATCAATCAGTCATATATCTAAAAAGAATTCAAAAATTGAAACATTCGAAAAATTAATGAATTGATGTCTGGTACACATGATTAAAATTTCATTAATTTTGATCATGATCTCGATTTTCACGAATGTTTGTTTTCCAACATTGTATAAAACTATATTAAACTAACCAACAATCACGAGGTTGTCTGCTCAGCAACCGAAAAGGCTAACATGCTTGCCAGTCGGTTTGCCTCCAACTCCACACTGGACCCTTCCAACCACCCCCTACCTGACTTTCCTATGCGGACAGACGCCACGCTAGACGATCTGAAAATCACCCCTGCTCAGGTGCATGCTATCATAAAAAAACTTGACACTTCAAAAGCATGTGGACCCGATCTATTCCCAGCTGTGCTATTAAAAAAGTGCTCAGCTGAAGTAGCTCCAGTTCTCTCCAAACTCTACAACAAATGCCTTAATGAATCCTGCTTTCCGGGCTGTTGGAAAACTGCTTTTGTTGTACCAGTATTCAACAATTCTGGCGAAAGAACTGACCCATTAAATTATCGCCCCATTAGCCTACTCCCACTTTTTGCCAAAATATTTGAGACCTTAATTAACCATGCTCTAGTCCATCACCTTACAGATGCTAAACTTCTGACTGACAAACAATATGAATTTAGACAAGCAGACATCCTAACTGTAATCTCTGAACGCATATACCATTCACTGGACAAAGCGGGGCAGAGCAGAGCGGTAGCTCTAGATATATCTAAGGCTTTTGACAGTGTATGGCATGAGGGTCTCCTCAGGAAAATTAAATCATACGGTATCACTGGTAGAATACTTAACATAATTAAATCCTTCTAAGATAAGAGAAAAATCCAGGTTGTCCTCGACGGTCGTACATCAATAATTGCAAGAAACCCTCTCTACCACCTATAGCAATGGCCAACGACTCTTTATCTGAGAGTACGTCTTTCAAACTACTTGGCCTAACGTTCACAGGAAACATGAGTTGGAACAATTACATTAAAGACATTGTCAGGGCCGCTGCAAGAAAGGTAGGCTCTCTCCACCGTGCTAGAAAGCTACTAACACCTAAAAGTATACTGTACCTCTATAAGACCACCATCCGCCCATGTATGGAGTATTGCTGTAATTTTTGGGCTGGTGCATCTGCTACTCGTCTCTCGCTCATTGACAAGCTTCAAAAGAGAGTAGCAAACCTGATAGGCCCTGAACTGGCATCTAAGCTTCAGCCTCTGTCCCATCGACGAAATGTTGCATCCCTCTGCCTGTTCTACAAGTATTTTAATGGTGAATGCTCTGACGAACTGCAATCACTTGTGCCCCACGACGTGAGCACCCTCGACACACCCGACAGGCTGCTAAATCCCACCCCCACACTGTAGAGATCCCTAGATGTAAAAGATATTTCTACTCCAATAGTTTCTTCCCCAGAACCGCTAGACTTTGGAATTTTTATTCCAGGTCCCTGCTTCCCCAACACTACTGACTACATAGTACCCCAGTAGTTGTTTCCCCTGATAGTAGCCCCCTACACCAAAGTGGCAATTTGCCTTGTTTGGGGTGAAAATATAAAAAAATAAAAAATAAATAAAAATAGGCCAAACTACACAGAGCAGCTATGTTCGTAAATGCAAAATAATTACTTAATTCTCTGGTTTATTTCAGGTAAATAGTTATGGGCACATAAGATTTGATACAAATAATGTTTTATATATAAATATATTCTATTCTAAGAAACATTTAGAATGACATTTGAATTGAAAGATAAAGTTAAAAAAATGGCATGTTGTCGTTTTTAGAAATCATTTATTTAAGTGATTGAAAAGGTTGAGTTTTCTGGTTATGCAACTCCAATAGTGTATGTTAAAAAATAACAACTTGAGAGTATGTGCTGATTTTCAGCTGGTTTAAATGATTAGATAAAAATCCTACCCCAAAAGATGTATTTTCTAAATTAAATGGAAGAAAAATATTCACAAATATTGATCTACCAGAGTCGTATTTGCAAGTCGATATTGTCGAACATTGCATGAAATATTTAAGGATCAATATGCGCAAAGGATTATAGAAATTAAAAAAGACTTTTGGTTTGAAGGAAACGCCGGATATGTTCCAACAAGTAAAGAATAGCATATTCGCCATGTTGAATTTTTCTCTGACATATTTGGAAAATATTTGCATCAAAAGGTAAAAATATGTAGCAACAGAAGCAACATATTTCATGTTCAGAAAAATACGAGAATTTTGTTTCGGTAAAGAAATATATTGTTTTTGAAAAAACAGAATATCTCGGAAAAATAATTTTAAAAAATAATAGAGAATGACGAAAACTCAACACAAACCGATGTGAAGCGATAAGAAAGTATACCAAGTCCAGACAATAAAATAAAATTACACGCATTTCTTGGATTAATAATCTATTACAAGCTATACATTTCCGAAATTATACGACTTGAGGTCGCCATTAAATAAATTATAAAAATAAAAATATTGCTGGTCAAAGGAAAAGCAAGATTTATTTGATATCATATCTAGCATTAACTAAAAACGAAGAAATAATTGTCGAAGTAAACACAACTGAAAACAAATTCGACGCAATTCTTTTGCATAAGTGACAGATCAACAACCGATTGCATTAATTTCATCAGTGAAAAATTATAGACACATTTAAAAGGAAAGTTTAGTAATAATTTTCACTGTTGAGACATGGCATTAGTATATTTATGGTACATCGTATATGTTTTAAATAAACCATAAAACTCCCTGTCAATGTTAATGTAAAAAAAAATTATCGACTTATATCACAAACAGATTATAAAAATGAAGTATCATCTCATGAATTATAATAACACATTGATACGCGGTTACGCATATTAATCTAAAGGTGACCGTGATATTAAGAATGCTGTTAAATGTTGCAAAGATTGTGAATAAGCAGCCAAATCATCACCATTAAAAACACAACCTTTGCATGAAACTGATATTCTATGTACACGACTTTACATGCATTATGCAGGTCCATTGGAAGGGTATTACTGTCTCGTAAAAGTAGATGGTTGCTCGAAGTGGCCAGAAATTCATAAGCAGAAGCAACATACAATGGAAAACGCAATAACAGTGTTAGAGGAAGTAGTCAAGAGATTCGATGTATGCAAAACCATAGACACTGTGCACTGAAGAAGCGTTTGAAAAATATGAGGCATTGGAAATTGAACACTTGACTACTCAAACTTATAAGCCAAGATCGAGTGATAAAAGGTTCGTTGATATCTTTAACGAAGCTTTGAGCAAAAAGCAAAAACTCAAAAACTGTATACTGATGAGAAATTGTTCAGAAATTTATTATTATTTTTATGATACCATGTACTAGCGATATAGTCTGAAAATTATAACTGGCATAGATGATTTTTGTGCGTGAAATGCGATCATTTTTTTTTTATTACATTTTCACCCCAAACAAGGCAAATTGCCACTTTGGTGTAGGGGCTACTATCAAGGACAACAACTACTAGTGTACTATGTAGGGATTTGGGCAGCAAGGTGTCGGTTCACATTACACTTGAACTTCTGCACGTCAGTACTGTTGGGGAAGTAGGGACCTGGAATCGAATTCCAGAGTCTAGCGGTTCTGGGGAAGAAACTATGAGAGTAAAAAGATCTTTTACATCTAGGGATCTCTACAGTGTGGGGGTGGGATTTAGCAGCCTGTCGGGTTTGTCGAGGGTGCTCACGTCGTGGGGGCACAAGTAATTGAAGTTCGTCAGAGCATTCACCACTAAAATACTTGTAGAAAAGGCAGATGGATGCAACATTTCGTCGATGGGACAGAGGCTGAAGCTAAGATGCCAGTTCAGGGCCTCTCAGGTTTGCGACTCTCTTTTGAACCTTGTCAAGGAGCGACGACTAGTAGCAGATGCACCAGCCCAGATGTGGCAGCAATACTCCATACATGGGCGAATGGTGGCCTTATAGAGGTACAGGATACTTTCGGGTGTTAGTAGTTTTCTAGCACGGTAGAGAGAGCCCACCTTTCTTGCAGCGCCCCTGGCAATGCCTTCAATGTAATTGTTCCAACTCATGTTTTCTGTGAACGTTAGGCCAAGGAGTTTGAAAGATTGACTCTCAGATAAAGAGTCGTTGGCCATTGCTATAGGTGGTAGAGAGGGTTTCTTGTAATTATTGAATGAAACTAGTTTAGTCTTGGCAGCATTGAACGCGACCAACCACTTTTGTCCCCATTCCACTACAGATTGGAGGTCTTCCTCTAATGTTTCTGCCATTTCTTTAGAAATGTGTTCATTCGTCTTCCTGTCGTGCCTGCCATAGAGTGTAGTGTCATCAGCATATATACCCATCTCAGAGGCAATGTTGTCGGGGAGGTCATTTATGAATATCAGGAACAATAGAGGTCCAAGGATAGAACCCTGGGGCACCCCCGCATTTATATCATATTGTTTAGATGTACGACCGTCGAGGACAACCTGGATTTTTCTCTTACCTAAGAAGGATTTAATTATGTTAAGTATTCTACCAGTGATACCGTATGATCTGATTTTACTGAGGAGACCCTCATGCCATACCCTGTCAAAAGCCTTAGATATATCCAGAGCTACCGCTCTGCCCTCCCCCGCTTTGTCCAGTGAATGGTATATACGTTCAGAGATCACAGTTAGGATGTCTGCTGTGGAACGGGCTTGTCTAAATCCATATTGTTTGTCAGTCAGTAGTTTAGCATCTGTAAGGTGATGGACTAGAGCATGGTTAATTATGATCTCAAATATTTTTGCAAAAAGTGGGAGGAGGCTAATGGGGCGATAATTTGATTGGTCTGTCCTTTCGCCAGAATTCTTGAATACTGGTACAACAGAAGCAGTTTTCCAACAGCCCGGAAAGCAAGCTTCATTAAGGCATTTGTTGTAGAGTTTGGAGAGAACTGGAGCTACTTCGGCTGAGCACTTTTTTAATAGCACAGCTGGGATAAGATCGGGTCCACATGATTTTGAGGTGTCAAGGTTTTTTATGATAGCATGCACCTGAGCAGGGGTGGTTTTCAGTACGTCTAGTGTGGCGTCTGTCCGCATAGGAAAGTCAGGTAGGGGGTGGTTGGAAGGGTCCAGTGTGGAGTTTGAGGCAAACCGACTGGCAAGCATGTTAGCCTTGTCGGTTGCTGAGGAGACAACCTCGTGATTGTTGGTTAGTGGGGGAATTGTTGATTGCCCATTATTTACTACACTGTTGTAGATTTTCCAGAAGTCTCGAGTTCCTAGTTTTTGTGCTTCGATGCGCTTTTTAGTGGTTTCCGTAAATTCTCTCTTAGCTGTCGCTATTTCTTTCTTAACGTTATTTCTAGCTTCTATATACTTCAGTCTGTTTGAACTGGACTTATGTCGGTTAAACCTACGGTATGCATGCTGCTTTTGAGCAATGGCAGTTGCACAAGTCGACGTAAACCATTGGGGAGAGTGGGGCTTACTATAAAATTTCCGCATGGGAACATGCGCTTCGATTGCAGTTTTGAACCAGTCAGTGGTCTCGTTTGCACATTGTTCAGCAGGGAGAGAGAAAATATTTTTCCATGGAGCATCTCTAATTAGTTCCCTGATGGATTCCCAGTCAGCCTTATTATAATATCTCGTTGTTTTGAGCACTGGCTCTTCAGTTTTGGGTCTAGAGTTTAGGGCGATTTCAACCATTATCACTGCATGATCAGCGTTCCCGAGTGGGCTGTGGGCCTTCGTTATGCAGTCATCGGGAACTGTGGTCAAAAACAGATCTAGAAGTGATGCGTGTTGTTCTTCCTGGTCAGGGAAACGGGTTGGAAATGTAACAATTTGTGATAGGGAGTGAGATATAGCGAAGCTATGGGTTGTGCTGCCCGCTGCATCTGTGTGAGTAGAGAATCCAAGCCAGTTTTTGTGGTGGACATTAAAGTCACCAAACACATATATTTGTGCGCTAGTGTCGAGGGACAGTGCCGTGTCCATGCTGTCAGATACTTTGTTTATTATGGAGCAGTCCTGAGTCGAGGGAGAGCGGTAGAGAAAATAATAGTAGCTTATATTGTGTTGCATGTTTAGTCTAAAGCACATAAAGGCTTGATCATCTGTTTCTAGGTTTGTTTCTCTAGTCAAGGGAAGGGTATTACGAATGTAAACTCCAAGTCCGTGCATATGTCTGTCAGAGTCCTTACGGCAGAGTGGGAGATATCCAGGCATGTTGAAGTGGTTAGAGGGAATGGAGGAGTGTAGGTTAGTCTCACTTAGTGCTAAGATATCCGGGGTATTTGTTAAGAGAAATGCTTCAACATCAGCTAAGTTAGTTCTAAGCCCACGGATATTTGTGAATGAGAGCCTCAAGGGAGGAGGCAAGTTGAATTTGTTTGTCCCTAATCCTGGTTTAATAGGTTTAATTTTAATAGGTTGTTGCCAAAAAAAACTTTTTCGAGAAGAACAGAAGAAAAATTTTAACGTAACAATGTTAGTGATAAAGTTTCCTATCAAAACTATCACCCTGGGAAATATTTTGGAAATGGTGGTATAGATACACAATGACCGGGGAAATGATTTATTTGAGAAAAGAATACAATTGTATGTCTATGGCAAAAAATGAATTAAGAGCCCGATATGTTGAAATAGTCGAAATAACCAAAATCCCGATTAGAGTGTTGGACGACGCATTTAAAATACAACATCACCAAGATACTAAAATACTGATAATAGTAACATAAAAACATAAAATTGATCAAAAAATGCAAAAGTGATAATAATAATAAGAGAAATACGGGTAATAAAAAAGAAACAGAACTACACGTTTTTACCCGCTACCACTTATTAAAAATATAACTCAACACAAAGAACTACGGGGTGTGAGCTTACTACAGAAAGAAGACAATTTACGTATATACGTCACTACACTCGACTCCCACAGTGTTTATTGTGTGGACCCTAGTCACTTCCACCTGTTCATATTTTTATTCATTATGTATTCCAGTCTTTGTTACACAGAACTACCAACTACTGTGTGTTCTCGTGTTTTTACGACACATCAAGAGGTCAACGGAATTTTAAAAGTAGGGTAGACAGAAAGAGAGAACGATATTCTAAGTAAACATAAGATGTTTTTGTTTTGAAGATTTTTTGCGAAATTATAGCAAATCACTTCCGACTATGATGCAAAATTACATATATGGTCCAGATTTTATTCCAATGGCAATAAATCAGCCCCATTATTATAAATCTGATAAGACATCCACCTTGGGAGATTCTCCAAAGTCCGAGGTCTCGGACTATCAGGCGGATAATGTCAACCTATCTGAAGTCTCTACAACTATCACCCTTATTAGTGGCATGGAAAAAGACTACAAAGGAATTGTTTAAGTCATCTACAAACGTTGCTTACACAAAATTCCCGAAAAAAGATGCAGTTGACTTAATGAAATTATGTTGCGTTTTAGTTTGGAGGGTATCTTGTTTCTCTTTTAAGAAAAAGGTGTTTTCAATGCTTCTTCTTTATTCTCTTTTCACAGAGGATCCGTACTTCATTTACATACTTTATATATCTCACTTAAACCACCGTATGATTCCAATTATAGATTAACTTAATGATTAACTAATAGATTAGCGTCTAAATAATCCATTCACAGTTCAATACAAGCTTATACAAATCCTCTTTTGCAATCCAAAATAACCCCCGCATACGTCATAATATTACTAGTCAACCAGAAAAAGTTTATCCAACAAGTCCGGAATTCCAAAGATCTATGATGCAATCTCCTAGACGCTGCCCCCTTTTCTTATTAAGAATATTTCTCAGTTGGTGAGGATATCACGTTGAGGAGTTTAGTCAGATAAAACATACAGGAGTTTACTAACTAGATTTTTGTATCGGATACTCAGTCGAATTTGAAACTTGACAAAAAGAAAACATAGTAGCAATAAAAACCAAAATTATCTGTTCAGCGAGTCGACAATTTATTTTGTAACATTTAGACTTACGGCATTGTAATGAAAACAGGGCAATAGATTCCGTCTCGTAACCTTTTATTTAATTAAGAATCTTACTGCTCGTCTGGTTTATAAGCGGAAATGTAAAGCGTTTATAGCTTGGATTATCAAAGAGGGAGAATCCATATTTACAACATTCTCCCCCACCACATTTCTCACTGACAGGGAAGAAAGTCCTTTATATGTCCAGGTTCTCTACAGGCTCGCAGTGGCCGCTTCGGCAGTCCATGATTCGGGATTGGAGTACTCAAACAGGAAGGTTCTTCAGTGCGAGCATGTCTGTGGGCTCTAAAATACCTCGCTCCGAAATGTTTCTATCTTAGCGGAGCAGGCTATTCCGCGTCCGAGTCAGTCTCTGGATGAACACGTTTTTTTTCGGTTCTAGTCCTTCATCTCTCAGGGATTCAGGTGTCGGCCCATCCAAAGTCTCTAATGAAGCTCCAACGGAGACAGTGTCAGTAGACGACTTGTCAGAAGCAATTTCATTGTCATGATCTTTCGGGGAGGCTTCAGTGTCAGGGGAAGATGGTCTGTCTTCAGGGGATGTCCACGGTCCTGATAAGTCTCCGGCAGGTGCTAGATCTCTGAGAGACACATTAGATTCTCTACCATATGCATGTCATACTAGAGTGTACTGGAGCTGTGCCCCTATGAGCTCTACCACCAAGGGATTGTTCTTGGTTTAACATGCATGTCGTCTCAGAAACACTGTACCGGGTCGAGAGGGCCCAGATAGAAGGTAAGCTCCCATCTACGTCCGCCGTTGAAAAGGTAAAAGCCTATCGTGTGGAGTGACATTTTTGGCGGTCCACAATAGGGATTGGCAGTACACAATAGGGAAAATCTCCAAGAAGGAGATTTTCCCTATTATCAATCGAGCATCTGTTATTTGATGCAGTCAATTGAACGGTCTTCCAAATAATGCCGTTATATATTTCGCATTGGCAGTTACCCTTAGGGTTGTGGAGAGTTGTCCGGCAACACATCAAATGCTGTAAATGACAAAGTTCTCTCTGATTCACTCTCCTCTGATCTCGAGCGCGTGGTTCAGTGAGGAAAGATGTGGCTGGTTACCTTTAATGCATCCAAAACCAAACTCCTATCCTTACATCATCAACGCTCTGATCCCCATCTGGCATCAATTGTGATGGATGGCTCTCGTCTGGGTGAGGCCCCGTGTTTTGACAAGCTTCTGGGTTTGACCTTTACTCCTGATTTGAAATGGAACACGTACATCAAGTCTGTTGCCAAGGTCGCTGGAAAGATGGTGGGATCCTTCTACCGCTCCAGAAGATATCTCATTACTGATGCAATTCTCTATCTATATAAAAGCCAAGGACGTCCAAGGATGGAATACTGTTGCCATATCTGGGCAGGAGCTGCTAAAAACAGCCTATCCTGCCTTGACAGAGTACAAAATAGACTTCGTGACTTAGTGGGGGATGCCCTTTTCTCTACCCTGCAACCTCTCTCTCACAGAAGAGACGTTGCGAGCCTGTCCTTGTTTTATCGTTATTTCCATGGCAGATGCTCGTCTGAACTCCAATCTCTGGTCCCCCCTCGCCAATCTTTCACGAAAAACACCCGTCTAGCTGAATCCACTGTGAAAAATTTCCCCCACTCTATATCTGTGCCTAAATCAAAACGCGGATTCCATGAACAAAGCTTCTTTCTTAGAACTGCACGCCTGTGGAACTCTGTTCCGTCTGCCTGCTTCCCTCCGGACTACAACTTGGTTGTCTTCAAGTCCAATGTTAACAAATTCCTAATGAACCACCCCCTTAAATAAACATTTCAGCAAATCTCCTCACTAACGTAATGTACTTGCAATAACCCTTATCCCTGAGTGGCTTCCGGGCCTTGATAAGTGGTGATCACTGTGTAAAAAAAAAAAATAAAAAAATAACTACTCATTGTTCCTGTAGAAATTATCAAAGCTTCTCTGACATGAAAGAATCCTATCGGTCCGAATGTATATAGACAGGAACTCCAAAGACAGTGAATAATGAACGGAGGCACTGTATAATTGCTATAACTGATATGTCTGAGCAAGGGAAGCCCAAACCAAAAAGAAAACCGTGATTATTCGTCGACAACAGTTAATATATATCAGTTCTTTGTTTTGCTTAGTAGCGGTCCTTTAAAATCAACATTGTGTTGCTTTTATTAAAACGCCAGTTATGGGTTTTTTTTTTAAAGCGAGGCTTTATTTTAGCACATGTTTGGCATGAATTTGTAATTCGTTTTACCTCCTCTACCGAGAAAGGCAAGTTTCTATATCGCACGTCATGAACGATTCGAGTAATGTCCGGATGAAAGATTGTTATGTAGCGTTCGGAATTCGTCCCCACTTGATGCCGTACAGCATACTTCTGACAGTGTATCAGCTGTTAAGTTCTCCTTGTCGTGTTGGTAGCTGACGTCAAAGGAGAAACAAGATGGTTCAATTCTTCACCTCACTATTGTCTCATGCTTTATTTTGCTTGTAGCCTAAAAGTTGAACATAAAAGCAACTGATTTGGACCAGAAACAAGTTTAAAGTCGCGTCCGATTAGGCAGTGTCGCCATTTTTTAATACCTCGACTACTGTGTAGGCTTCTTTTTCAATTGCCGGGTGTCGTCGTTCAGCCGTGCAAGTGTCCACGAAAAAACGGCTTCAGGACGATCTTCTTGTCTCAAAGAAGCAGCAACAGCACAATCTGACGCATCCGTTTCAACAACCAGAGGAATATTTTTGTTTATTGTTGCAATTGCTGATTTCGCAATATCCTTTTTTAGTCCCTCGAATGCTTCACCGGCTTGAGGTGACAGATTAAACGTCTCTATTTTTGTTAATGCAGGTATCTTTCCTGAGAACGATTTTTTTTTATAGAGTGATCACCACTTATCAAGGCCCGGAAGCCACTCAGGGATAAGGGTTATTGCAAGTACATTACGTTAGTGTGGAGATTTGATGAAGTGTTTTCTTAAGGGGGCGGTTCATTAGGAATTTGTTAATATTGGACTTGAAGACATCCAAGTTGTAGTCCGGTGGGAAGCAGGCAGACGGAACAGAGTTCCACAGGCGTGCAGTTCTAAGAAAGAAGCTTTGTTCATGGAATCCGCGTTTTGATTTAGGCACAGATAAAGACTGGGGGAAACTTTTGACAGTGGATTCAGCTAGACGGGTGTTTTTCGTGAAAGATTGGCGAGGGGGGACCAGAGATTGGAGTTAAGACGAGCACCTGCCATGGAAATAACGAAAAAACAAGGACAGGCTCGCAGCGTCTCTTCTGTGGGAGAGAGGTTGCAGGGTAGAGAAAAGGGCATCCCCCACTAAGTCACGAAGTCTATTTTGTACTCTGTCAAGGCAGGATAGGCTAATTTTTAGCAGCTCCTGCCCAGATATGGCAACAGTATTCCATCCTTGGACGTACTTGGCTTTTATATAGATAGAGCATTGCATCAGTAGTGAGATATCTTCTGGAGCAGTAGAAGGATCCAACCATCTTTCCAGCGACCTTGGCAACAGACTTGATGTACGTGTTCCATTTCAGATCAGGAGTAAAGGTCAAACCCAGAAGCTTGTCAAAACACGGGGCCTCACCCAGACGAGAGCCATCCATCACAATTGATGCCAGCTGGGGATCAGAGCGTTGATGATGTAAAGATAGGAGTTTGGTTTTGGATGCATTAAAGGTAACTAGCCACATCTTCCCCCACTGAACCACGCGCTCGAGATCAGAGGAGAGAGAATCAGAGAGAACTTTGTCATTTACAGCCTTTGATGTGTTGCCGTAGATGGTTGTGCCATCAGCATAGATGTCAACGAATGATTTAAGTATGTGTTTAGGAAGTAATTGATGTAGATCAGGAAGAGAGTTAGGCCCAGGATTGACCCCTGAGGGACTCCAGCATTTATATTGCAGGCCTCCGATTTTTGTCAATCTACCACTACTCTTATGAGCCTATCGGAGAGAAATGATTTAATGATTGAGAAAACATTTCCAGTTATACCGTAGCTGGAAATCTTGTGAAGTAGACCCTTATGCCATACCTTGTCGAAGGCCTTTGATATGTCAAGAGCAATTGCCCTAGAAAGGAAGCCTTTGTCAAGGGATTCATTAATCCTGTGGGATATAACCGTCAGCACATCTGCGGTAGATCTTGCAGAACGGAAACCATATTGTGTGTCACTAAGAAGGTTATTCCTGCTGAGGTGGTTGACTATTTCTCTATTTAATATGGATTCCAGCAACTTACTCATAACACACAGGAGACTTATAGGTCTGTACTGAGAGGGAGATGACTCATCACTTCTTAAATACAGGGCAAACTGATGAGGTCTTCCAGGGAGTCGGAAAGCACTTCTTCCTTAAGGCAGCGCTTGAATAGTTTCGTAGGTATGGGAGCAAGTTCTGGTTGAAGCTTTTTTAACACTATAATTGGGATGCCATCAGGACCAGTTGCTTTACTGGAATTTAGGTTCTTGATTAGCTTGGCGACCTCATGCACGGATGTTACCTAGCTTGTTGTGTATTATAGGAGGAAATATGGGGAGTTGATGGCCTTCGTCGCATAGTGTAGAATTAGCTACAAAGTTTTTTGCAAATAGTTTGGCATTGTCTGACGCTGACGAGATAACGTCTGGTCCATTGATAATGGTTGGTATAGAATGCACACTTCTGTTCAGGATCCTATTTGTTATTTGCCAAAACTGGTGGGATCCAAGCCGCTGATCAGCTACCTTGGATTTAACAGACTGGGCATATAGCTCTCTTGCATTTTTATTACTCTTTTACAGTGGTTGCTGGCAGACCTGAAAGCAGCTTTAGTCTCAGTGCATCTATTAAGTTGGTAGCTATGGAAAAAGTGATTTCTGTGCGCGATAGCAGCAGCACATTCTGGGGAGAACCATGGCTGGCTGTTAGGTTTTTGTTGTAATTTTTAGATAGTATGAATTGGTCTATGCCTACAATTAACAATTCGGTCAGGTCTGATACTATAGAGGACACTTCCTTTTTAAACATGGAGTGCAGAGGTAAATCAGATATAAATGTACGGAAGCTATCCCAGTCAGCTATAGAGTATCGGTATACAGTACGGTGGAGGGGTACGTCAGGGGGCTTCTTACATTTCGTTTTTATCTTAACTGATACGACGGAGTGGTCGGAGTATCCTAGAGGAGAATGAACGGAACATGAACATAGCTCAGGGGAAGTTGAGAGAAAAAGGTCTAAGAGGCTTGCATATTGACCGGGTGTATCGGGCACACGGGTGGGTTCGCGAACAATCTGAGTGAGGTCATAAGCAATGGCAAAATCATGACAAAACCTCCCCTCATCATCTGTCTTATTTGAATGGGTCAGCCATTCCACGTTATGGACGTTGAAGTCACCACAGATGTGGATGTTAGCCGAGGGATGTGAAGACAGTATGTGGTCTATTTTCTCAGATATGCTCTTAAAGACAGTAACTCCGCTGTTGTGGGACCGATAGAGGGCAAATATAAATGCAGTGGTGTTAGTAAGTGCAACCCTGAAGCACATATAAGGTAAATTAGGATCTTCTCTAGAGATATCCATGCCACACGGGAAGCCATCCTTAATGTAGGCACATATTCCATGCCCATGGCGATCTTGGGTGTCAGATTTAGCTGTTAAATTAGAGTATCCGTTAATTATAAACTCATCTAGGGAAGTGGTCGGCCATATTCCAGTTTCACTTACAAATAATATGTCCGGTTTCGTCTCCTGTAATTGGGTTTTAACCTCTGGAAGGTTGGAACGTTGACCCCTGATGTTGGAGAAGGAGACCTGGTAGTAGTGGTCTACGTTGGAAGATGAGGGTCTAGGTTTAATCGAGTTTTTATTCTGGAGATATTTCATGTTGAGGTTTTGGGATTTGTGGAATAGGTCGGCATACTTGGTTAGAGTAGTACAGAGAGGGAAAGTAAGAGAGAAAAAGACAGGAATTTTTTTTTTGTAGCACACGAAAATGTAAAGCCGTAACAATTACCCACTAGTATGGCATCGAGAGGCCCCTACCAGAGACTACTGCATGGTCCAGATCCACTCACCAAATGGCAATACAGTAGTCCCAGTACTTTGCGCCTGCTGATAGGACAGCCTCCTTAGTGGTTAATCCAAGGTTCGGGTCCCTGACTATCAGGCGGATAACGTCAGCCCAGACAAAACGTTTACCTCCAGCACCCTTACTAGTGACATGGCAACAAGGACAGACAGAGAGAGAAAAATTTCCGACATCTCAGACTACTGGTCACCAAGTACTACCGACCTTTAAGCAGCTTTTTCTTCACCCTTTGTCAGAAAAATCACTCATTGAATGAGGACTGAATGACAAAATAGGAGAAGCGAGAGTTACTGGAGCTGCCGATAACACATCCACTGTATTATCTACTCTCCATTAAAAAAAAAACGGGGGGGAGGAGGGGAATGGGGACAAGTTACTTATTTATATCTAAGTAGTAAGTCCGGTGCTAAGTTAACAATTCAGGACACTTTTGATAAGAATCTCTCCTCCAATAATTAATGGGTGGAAGTTTGTCGTTATCTATCGAGTTTGAATCATTAGAGTTTCATCTTATAATTAATTAAAATCCAATAATTAACTATTATCAATTCGTAAAGTCGGCTTAATATTAATTTACATTCGAGTTAAGATAATTATTCAAGGTTTTACTTTAGGAGGTTCGTTTTCATGAGTAACTGTTTCTTTACACTGTATTATATTTCGAATGTACTTGAACATAAGGCTAACTATATTAGATGGTTTGATTTGCCAGCAAGAAGCAAGCATTTTCAATACAGGCAAGCTTGCAGTAATAGTATATATTAAGTATACTACTTAAATAAAGTCCTAAGTTTATCTACTCTATTAGAGAATAATTTCCGGCATTTTTTCTTTTATCGTTAGTTGCCGGCATTTTGTTTGTTTTTATTGTTTAACTTTGTAGCATGAGGGGGGGACAGATAAGACAGGAGAATACAGACAAGAAGACAGGAGAATACAGACAACATAAATAAAACACGAAAAACTAGTTTAAAAACAAGGTAACATAAAAAAACATTTAGGATTAGTTTAAAAAACAAAAAATACTTAACGTTTTTGCGCTAGAGATTCCGTCCGCCGTCTTTTTGTCAACTGGTAGCTGACATATGTCTTTCTAGAGCGAAAGAAGATTTCCATTTCCGGATAACTTAGTCGAGTGCCTATCTATTTATAGAATAAAAGTCGTTACGTTCGGATGTGTAAAATATTTAATTTAGATTTTTTTTTTATTGTTAAAAAAGTTCTAACTTTTTTTTTTTATATAAAGTCCTAAGTTTATCTACTCTATTAGAGAATAATTTCCGGCATTTTTTCTTTTATCGCAATCCATTCGGAGTAGTGAGAAAACATGCAATCCATTCGGAGAAGTGAGAAAACATATCCATAGCACGTCAAAGAGAAAGCCGATTTTTAGGAACAGGCATCTGGAGTAAAGGTTTCAATCGATCTGCTTATGGTATACCTTAGTAGGTTTATTTTTTTCCAGTCAAAACGAGCATGAACCGTCTGAGATTTTCGTCGTGGTTTTTATTTTTATTATTTATTATGGCCACCTACTGTGACGTCACTGTACACACAAATGTGGCTTCCAGTTTCTTATCCGTTATTATTTGGTCGGCTGTCCTTTGAAAGCTGGCTACCCCATTCGTAACGCCAAAAGGATTTTTGCGAAGTTGATATAGTCGACCGTTCTCCTCGAAAGATGTGTGTATCTTGTCTTTAGGTCTAATGGCGATCTGACAGTACGCGAGTTTCAAATTCAGTGTGCCTATCATTTCATCTATCCTGAGCAGTGGAAAGGCGTCCAAAAGAGTAAATCGATTTATGGCTTGGGAGTAATCTATAACCATTATTTTTTATGGTTTTCAGAATTGTTATAACTACCTGAACCCTCCAGAGTGATTTGCTAGGCTTGATTATACCCTTCACAAATAATCAATGATTGTTTTAATTCTTATAAGAAAAACATTTGCTTCTCACTGCAATCGTTTTGCACTTTTCAATTAGGTTTTCGAAAAGTGACGAGCACTGGATTTTTGCTGTCGCCAATCCACAACTTTGGGCATTGAACTGCCAAACGGAATTTCAATCTGTGAGTGTTGCTGCAAAAAATCGCAACAAAATTTTTTTACGGTTAATTTAGTGGTTTTATAGGAGACGTCATTAAATAGTAAGGCCACTAAACTATAATCACTCACTTGCGTGGACAATGACGCGTTTGCCATTGTTACCCTGCTGCGGGAGGGGATAAAATAAAATGTATTATCTTTTTTACTAAGGTTTCTCTGAAAACCTTTACGAGCTCCCCGTATCGAGCAGAGCATTCATAGAACTCCCGTTAATTTTCACTTTTACAATAATTTTTGAAAGGCAGTTAGGAGAGGCGGCTAAAGTTGCAGAAGTATTTTGACGAGTAGATTTGTATACTGTGAAAAAATTCATGAAATACAAAAAGAAAAATGCCTAGCGTTTGGAAAAAATATATGCAAAGTATTTTAAAAAGAATCACTTCAAAGAAGTATGTAAAAAATGTGAAAAGTTTAGAGGATGAAAATAAAAATGACAGTGAAGTTACTATAATACCCAGAAATTTGGGTGAAAATGGGAAAACCGTTTTTAAAAAAAGCAACGTACGATTACGTCTGTTTAATTGCTCAATTATAGCAATCATGGGTTACTTTAAAGGTTCAATAGAACTAAAGAAAAAATATGAAATAGTACACATTATAGTTACAAATTTCCGAAAAACACACTCACTATTGGGGAATGATGTATTAAAAATAAATTCATCGAAGTTGATTAATGAGGTGGAAATGGAAATAACAGGAAAATTAAAAAAATTATGAAGATAGTCTGAAGTTAAAATAAAATGCTCTCTCCTCCTATTACAAAACGAGAAAGTACCAGGCATTTATTACCGTTAGTAGTAGCTAAGTTGCGAAAGTTAATAAAGGAAGACTTATTAGAACCTGCCCCTTCAGGAGGAAGTAAATGGGCATCACCTATTGTGGTATTTAAAAGAGACGGTGACTTGAGGATTTGTGGAGAGTATAAAACAGAGGTGAACTATAAAGTTTGCGCCGACTCGTAACCTATTCTGCATGTGGAAGTAGCTTTACATAAACTTGACGGAATGAAAGTATTTTCGAAGATAGCCTTAAAATCAGCTGACCACCAAATTCCCATAGATGAAAATTTTAAAGAAGTGACGACCATAAACACACCTATAGGTCTGTAAAAGTGGAAAAGGATGCCGTGTGGCATAAAAACAACAAGTGCAATTTTTCAAGGAGCTACTGAAAAAGTAAAAGAAACTTTTGAAAATACCATCTGCTATCAAGACGATATATGTATTGGTGATTTAAATGAAGATGATTTACAGAATAAAAACTGAAAATATACTGAACAGGCTAAGAAGCGCTGTCATGACAGTAAATACAAAAAAGTGTTCAACCAAAAGTAATGAAATATCATTTTGGGGTTACTCAATATCAAAGGAAGGGATCTCATCAGATGAACTGCTAATATAGAAAATTCTAAAAGTGGCTACACCCAAAAACAAAAAAAGAGTTGGAATCCTTCTTCGGTTTGGAAAATTTTTATAGAAAATATGTACCAAAATATAATGAGTTGACAGAACTATTTGCAAAGTTAAGGAAAAAAAATGCGTTCATTTGGTTAGAACAACAACAGAAAGCCTTTCAAAACTTAAAACAGACTCTGGCGAAAAAGCCAACAGTACAAATTTTTGACTCTAAGAAGGACATAACTCTAACAACTGACGCTATTGAGCATTCAGTATCCGGTATTTTGTCACAAGATGTTCACCTCATGATCAAAGAGATTAACAACGACTGAACACAATTATTCAATAAAGAAAGAGAGGCACTAGCCATAGTGTGGACAACGGATAGAGCAAGACAGTTCTTAATGGGAAAATATTCTTGTTGAAAAGTGATCACAGACCACTGGAATTTATTTTCAACGTCCAGAATATTACGTTGGGCGATCAGACTGATGGCGTTCGACTTTGAGATTGATTATGTTAAAGGGAATTCGATACCACACGTTGATGCTTTATCTAGATTGAAGTTTTATAGAGAGGATAATGACAAAAACGACGAGCAAATTGAAGACACATTCCTGCATCTTGTAGAACACAATGTAATATATGTAAATAAAATGGCTACTGAAACTACAAATGACCCAGTGTTAAACAGAATAGTGTTGAGGATAAAAGAGAATCGCTGCGGAAATTGATCAATGGCTGAAAGATCATTCAAACTGACTGTAGAAGACGAAGTAATATGTAATGGAGACTTGGTAGTTCCCCCAGAAACACAGAGGAGACAGGTTATAAAAAATGTACATGATGATGTACATTATGGAGTGGCAGCTACGCAAAGAAGATTAAAATTGGAAGCATGGTGGCCCAGGTACCCAAGAGACGTAGGATACTACATAAAATGATACAAAAAATGCACAGAACTCAGAAATTTTAAGCAAAAGAAAATACGGGTGGCCCTGAGAATCAGAACCGTGGAACAAAGTACTCATGGAGTATGCCTATGTCAGTGGGATAGGACTATTATTAATATTAGTAGAAGCATATTCAGGTTGGTCTGAAGTGGTGAGAGTACCTGATAAAAAAGTACCATCGTAAAACAAATATTAAGAGTAATATTTTCGAGAAATAGGACACAGAGAACATTTGTGACGGATAATGCGCCAGAATTTGCGGATGCTGATTTGCATGGTTGGCTATGAAAAATAGGATGCAGACCTTACAAGTCCCCTCCCTACCACCCTCAAAGTAACGGGATAGCGAAAAGGATGGTCCAGACGGTAAAGAAGGGCATAAAAACATGCTTTCAACAGAAGGAAAATCGATGCTTTCCTACTAAGATTATTACTATGTTATAGAACAATTCCGCATGCAGGCAGGCCAGAAAGCCTATATGCCTTAATGGGCAGACAATTAGGGTCCCCTTTGACTATGTCATATGCCACAACTCAAAAGATGTTGTAAAAAAGAAATAGGAATACAGAAGCCGGGACAGTAGAATTTTTTATGCAGAAAGGATATAATACTGCAATATTAAATAAAGAAAATGGGAACTATGTTCTAGCTCATGCTGACCAAATAAGATCCCAAGGAGAACAATTGGATGTGGAAATTCCTTCAGAGCTGCCCATTATTGACGTAGCAGAAGAGTTACTGCAGAATGAGACTGCGGAGGAAGAAGTAGAGAGAGACGAGACAGAAGAAGAAAAAGTAGAATGGGATAGAAGAGGAAGATCAGAATATGCAGGAGGAACACTGCGATTATAGAAAAATACGTGATAGATCCTGGTCTCCAGGGGAAAGAGAGAGATAAAGGAAGTTGTTCAGGAGGGCAGGAGAAGTACAAGAAGTACTCGCGGCATAAAGCCCCTCCGTTATAGGGAGATGTAGTGATATGCAAATTAAGTATAAGTTACATATGAGCAGATTGCTCATATTTATAAACTGACACCAACTAGAACAGGCTGGTTGTTGAACACTTGCTTAACGTTATACACGGCGTATCAGGAATCTTTAATTCAATTAAGAATCTTACTACTTGTCTACTTTACAAGAGGAAATGTAAAGCTTTTAAAGCTAAAGGAGATAATCCATATTCACAAACGCATATTGTTTGACGATAGAATATTCAAAACGGTGTTCATAAAGCAAATCTATTACGTTGTAAAGGTTTTTTGACACACGTTGTTTTTTATTCTGTTTGGTTTTTACAAAGGAATCACTTCTTATTAAGGCCCAAATCCACTCGAGGACAAGGGTTAAAGAGTCTACAGTGGTCAAAAGGACAATATCATAGTAATCGTTAGAAGTGTAAATTTGGTAAATTGGATTACTTAAGGAGAACGGCTCATCAAGAACTTGTTTATATTGGACTTGAAGACGGCCATATTGTAGTCAGTTGGAAAGTAGGTAAACGGAAGAGAGTTCCACAGGTGTGCCGTTCTTAAGAAGAAGCTTTGTTCATGGAATCTACGTTTAGGTTTAGGAACAGATAAAGAGTGGGGGAAATTATTGATAGTGTTTAGAGCTGTCTAGCTCTAAACACTATCAATAATTTCTCCCACTGTACGATGGAGAGGTACGTGAGAGGACTTATTACATTTCATTTTTTATTTTAACTGATACAACAGAGTGGTAGGAAGATCCCAGTGGAGACAGGACAGAAAATGAACATAGCCCAGGGCAAGTTGTGAAGAAAAGATTTAGGAGACTTGCATACTGACCGTCAGTATTGGGCACAGAGGTGGGTTAGACAACAACTTGAGCAAGGTCATTAGCAATGGAAAAACCGTGACAGAACCTCCCCTCATCGTCTGCATTGTTTGAGTGGATTAACCATTCCACATTGTGAACATGTTTAAATAAATACGGATCCTCCTGGGAGAGAATTATACTACGTATTATACTTCCAGTTACGAGTACATAAATTTGATCAACAGAAACTGTTTAGCTCTTTTTAATAATATATTTCATTACATCTTAAACAAATCGCGATATACTTATTCTGCATAAAAATAGTAGAGCTGTTTAAGAACTTGTACAATCTAACAGTTTGCTTCATCGGCAATCGTGCATTTTCCTAATAACTTATTTGAGACTGAAAAAACATTGCGAGTGAATCAGCTAATTCACTATCCAAAGATGACTTTTATCAGGCGACTCCGTGTCTCTTCTGTCGTTTCTCGCATTTATATTTTATTGGAATCGGATTAAATTTATATCCCTATATATTTTTGTGTGTATTGATATTCATATTAAAACCCCCTAAAAATATGACCTCTATATAACTTTGTTATATAGAGGTCATGGACTTGTATTCATCTGCAAAAAATTATCAGATGATCGCTTTTAAAATATAGAATCTAATAATAAACGTATGATTTATGTTTAAAAATTACTTTGCAAAACCATTCATCTTATTAAGAAGGTATTGTTCAAATAAATAAGATATTTTAGAAATATATCTTTAGTTGGTTTGCTGCTATATTAAAACAAATACCTCTTTGTATTTTAAGTATTTTTACTTTTTTACGATGATTACCGTTCTCATCTTAGATGTATTCTCATAACGATTTGTAACTCCTGGTCTGCTCAATGTGTGTCTTGTCGAACTCGGGAATTTATACGAAATCTATATGAAATTATGAACTGAAGTTTTATTTAATCTAACGAGATAGATTGTTCTCTTTCAGTAAGTCATGTTCTGGTAGAATTTTTATGGATTTTTATTTTATTTTTCGGTAGTATCAGTTATAATAAGAATTGGATGTAAATCCTTAGCAAACTGTTACTTAGATCTACTAATTTAACAACATATCCGTTGTGCGATGTACACAGCTGAAGAAGGTCGGAGGTTCTATCAGTCGAATTATTCTTAATATTCAAGATTAGATAGAAGTCAAAATCGTGCAAAAACTAAACACTTTATTTAGTTCTGTTTCTTCTTTTGGCTACTTTTTTATGTGGGATTAATGTTTTAATAAAAGATTATAACTGTATTAAAATTATCTATTATAGTTTTGACATTAAACACACTTCTATAAAATTAAATTTGCTAAAATAAAATTGTTTAATACCTACTATAAATGATTGGGTGCAAAAAGCTTTAAGATGTCTTAATTTTTTTAGCAATTTCAATGCGGATTTTCTACGAATTTTACACACTATGCTGCGACAGTGTCAGTTTTTTTTTGGGGGGGGGTATATGTTGCATGTCAGATTCAAGACTTCCCAAAACAGCTTATTTGCGCTGAATTGTCTGAAAGAAAAATCAATCAGAGGAGATCAGTAGAAACGGTTCAAGGACAGACTGAAGGTCTCCCTCAGATATTTCGCTTTGGATTCATTGGGTTTTCACGAGAAAAAATAGCCCAAGACAGGTGGTCCGGGCCTAATGCAAGAAACAAGTAGGCTATAGTTGCTGAAGATGTATAAACTGAAGAACGCGAGAGGAAACCTACGATTAGAAACGATAAAGTGGCCAGGGCCTCTGCTGCAGAATCACCCAATAAATGTTTCATGTGCAGGAGATATTTCAGAACTCGAATCTGACTAGCCATATCCGGAACCACAGAACAATTATATGAACATGGTCATCTTCGCAAGCAGTGGACGAACATCACTACGGATTTTAATGCAATTTTCCACAATGTAAACATTTCCAATTACTAAGAAAAAATAAAAATGGCTGTACATGTACAAGCAAACATTAATTGTTGTTGATGTAATTTCATAATTATGTTAAAAATAAGATGCTAAAAACGTCACTTTTGGTATTTTAGTTTATACAAACTATGACACGCGGGAAGTAACTACAGAATTTCCATATAAAACTGTACACATATTTGTTTATTGCAAAATGTAATTGACCTAGATAAATTTACGATAGTGTGGACAAAACGATATCATATTTTCTCGAAGATTAAATCCAAAATTAAAAAATACACATGATTTTTTTACGTAAAATAAAAGTTAAATTTTAAATCGATGAACATTTTATTTATTTCTGATCTAAACAAAATGGCCATTTGTTTCTAAAATGACATACAAATTCTAAATGTAAAAAACAAAATAACTATTCAATTTAAAAAGATCTCACTTGATACAATTCTAGCAGTTGAATATCGATGTCTTCACCATCTAAAAACCATCAACGTCTTTACTCTAAGATTTTATTAAAATAATCTATATAATAATTTTATAAACACATAATTAAAAATAATTTTAGAAAATGTTCATCGAAAATTTCCTACAAGTATCTTTTTGAAAAGAGGGTTTCACTTCGAAATATAAAAAAAATGGCAGAATATCCACTTTATTCCATGTAATACGTTTGTAAATATTTAATCGATAATTATTGAATTTTTTCAATATTAATGTTTTTTCCAATATTGTAACGCGTGTTTTTTTATCAGTCAAAGTTTATTATCGCATTTTCTCCAATTTCAATAATATTTTTATCTTCATTTGTACGTATCTCACATTGCATTAATTTATATGCTGCTCGATTTGTTAATACAAAACGATGGAAATTCTATCAGAACTTTTCTGAAGTTTGAATAAAAAGTAATTAATTATTATATAATTTTATTTTTTCTTGATACAAAATCATCATTCAACATAAGAATTTCTTCAGGTAATTCCCCCAAATGTATGTATATATATATATATATATATATATATATATATATATATATGTATATATATATATATATATATATTCAGAATGGGAGAAAACATATATTAATTTCCACAGCCAGACAACGCCGCAGCTTACAAGAGCCATGACAGCCAGCAAACGAAAACTCGAGTTTCGCACTCATTTGGACTCATCAGTTGAACACATCCGAACTCGAGATTCGAAAGCCGAGCCTCTTACATGCGAAGCGAGAATTCTACCAATACTCACAGGAATTGTCCTAGGTAATATAAGATTCCTACTTGTGATATGTCGGCTAGGTTATAGCTTGTTCCAATGACAACATCCCTTATTCGGTACGAGGTAGGTTCATTCCACTGTCGGATTTCGCCGCGGTTTGCTTCATCTGTGTCAGTTGATATGCTTTCTTGTGTGTGTGGCGTGTTTTTTAAGTTGGTAGAGTGCTTGCCTCTCATGCAAGATTCTCGTTTCGAATCCCGTATTTGGATGTTTAACTTATGAGCCTAAATGAGGGCGAAACTCCGGCCTTGAACTTTGGTTTGTTTGCTGTCATGGTTCCTGTGAATTGCTATGTTGTTATGCTATGGAAACAATTCATATATATATATATATATATATATATATATATATATATATATATATATATATATATATATATATATATATATACTCAAAGGGGATAATGTTAAGAAATTGCATCACCTAAAACTGATTCAGATTGACAAAAAAATTAAACACTGGGAAAATTAAATATAGATAACGATACAGCAAGCACATGTGTTCTAAAATGTATAATGATCAGTTAAGTAATGTTCGAGTTAACATAATTCTAATAGAGACGGGCAAATAGAATTTTCTTATCTTTCTTGACTGGTTTATCAGATCCGAGGATCAATGAGAAGGTTATTCTTTGCGGTATGCGCTCCTGTGACTGTGTTGTCTGATTCTCGGTGTACACTCTGCGACAATCAGGGCATGGTGATCCCTCACAATAAGGGCCTTGGGAAGATGATGGGTTCGTCCTTCAACGTTTGGTCTCGAAAGCCGCAGTGCCTTTCTTTTTTACACTGCCCTCGAACTGTCCTGTTTTGGTCCCGGATTTTCTGGTCTTTCCCTGGGATGTCAACTACGCGCAACTCTCGCCTCAGCTGATCCTTGTATGGGGCATGTCCGTCCTGTTTGCCATAGCAGTATTCGCCATAAAAGATGACTTTTGCCAGTCTCATGTCATCTTTTCGAAACCGGTGTCTCCCCCAGCGAAGCTTCATTGTCACACTTCATTGTTTTCACAACATGTTCCATTGTCTATGGAACAACGGTTTGAAATTCACAGTATCACTAATCAGTTAGTCCTCATATGGACGTTATTTCCGCTTGTCGAATATAGTCGGGTCATATCTACTCAGGTATTTTTCTCATCCGCATTCTTTTCTGTCCATCTTCCCATTAGTTATAATTAGTAAATAATTGTAAGGGATGAAGAAATGTTTGTTTAGAGCATATTGCATTTTTCCGAATTAATAAGATTTCTTCTATAAATAAACAAGTATTCCTCATTACTTTTTCAATATTCCATTTCAACGCCGTATGCTGCGTCTTCTTCATGCTCTACCATATTACTAAACCATCGTTTATTTCAATTATTAACAGGTCAATAACCGTTTAACTACACGATTAGCCGCTAACTAATTAAGTTACCGTTCAATACAAGATTATACTAATCATCTTTACATCCAAGATTAAACCCGCTTACGTGATGATATTAATAATCAACTAATAAATAAAATACCAAATCCGGAATTCCACAAATCTGTGATGCAATTTCTTAAAGGCTTTGCCATTTAAAAAAAAACTAATTATCAGTTAGTGGAGTAACCAACTTGTAAAGTTTAGTCATACTATATTAAAAGAGTGTTGCTGAAAAATCCGAAATTGAAAAAGAAAACGAAACAAACAATAAAAACAAAAACTTAATATGAAGAGACTCGGTAGAATATTTAGCAACTATTAATATTAAATTATTTTATTATATATATATATATATATATATATATTTATATATATATATATATATATATATATATATATATATATATATATATATATATATATATATATATATATATAGAGTCTTGGGTTAAGAATATTCAGATCCGATAGATCTATAGACTTTTGATGATTCAGGATAAAATTGCTGCTGGAAATATTATATAGTGGTTTTTAAAATTGTCATATATATATATATATATATATATATATATATATATATATATATATATATATGTGTGTGTGTGTGTGTGTGTGTGTGTGTGTGTGTGCATATTTTTTTTTATTACATTTTCACCCCAAACAAGGCACATTGCCACTTTGGTGTAGGGGGCTACTATCAGGGGAAACATCTACTGGGGTACTATGTAGGGATTTGGGCAGCGCGATGTTGGTTTACGTTGCACTTGAACTTATGCATGTCAGTACAATTGGGGAAGCAGTGACCTGGAATGGAATTCCAAAGTCTAGCAATTCTGGGGAAGAAACTACTGGAGTAGAAAGATCTTTTACATCTAGGGATCTCTACAGTGTGGGGGTGGGATTTTGCAGCTTGTCGGGACTGTCGAGAGTGCTCACGTCGTGGAGGCACAAGTGCTTGCAGTTCTTCAGAGCATTCACCATTATAATACTTATAGAACAGGCAGAGGGACGCAACGTTTCGACGATGGGACAGAGGCTGAAGCTTAGATGCCAGTTTAGGGCCTATCAGATTTGCGACTCTCTTTGGAACCCTGCCAAGGAGCGAGAGACTAATAGCCGATGCACCGGCCCAAATATGACAGCAATACTCCATACATGGGCGAATAGTGGCCTTATAGAGGTACAGGATACTTTCGGGTGTTAGTAGTTTTCTAGCACGATAGAGAGAGCCCACCTTCCGCGCAGCGGTCCTGGCAATGCCCTCGATGTAATTGTTCCAACTCATGTTTCCTGTGAACGTTAGGCCAAGGAGCTTGAGAGACGTACTCTCAGATAAAGAGTCGTTGGCCATTGCTATCGGTGGTAGAGAAGGTTTCTTGTAATTATTGAATGAAACCAGTTTTGTCTTGGCGGCATTGAACCTTACCATCCATTTTTGTCCCCATTCCACTACTGATTGGAGGTCATCTTCTAGTGTTTCTGCCATTACTTTAGATATATGTTCATTTGTTTTCCTGTCGTGCCTGCTATAGAGTGTGGTGTCATCAGCATATATACCCATCTCAGAGGCAATTTTGTCGGGGAGGTCATTTATGAATATCAGGAACAGCAGAGGTCCAAGGATAGATCCCTGGGGCACTCCCGCATTTATATCATATTGTTAAGATGTACGACCGTCGAGGACAACCTGGATTTTTCTCTTATGTAAGAAGGATTTAATTATGTTAAGTATTCTACCAGTGATACCGTAAGATCTAATCTTCCTGAGGAGACCCTCATGCCATACCCTGCCAAAAGCCTTAGATATATCTAGAGCTACTGCTCTGCCCTCTCCCGCTTTGTCCAGTGAATGGTATATGCGTTCAGAGATTACAATGAGGATGTCTGCCGTGGAACGGGCTTGTCTAAATCCATATTGTTGGTCGGTCAGAAGTTTAGCCTCTGTAAGGTGCTGGACTAAAGCATGGTTAATTAAGGTCTCAAATATTTTGGCAAAAAGTGGGAGGAGGCTAATAGGGCGATAATTTAATGGGTAAGTTCTTTCGCCAGAATTCTTGAATACTGGTACCACAGAAGCAGTTTTCCAACAGCCCGGAAAGCCAGATTCATTAAGGCATTTGTTGTAGAGTTTGGAGAGAACTGGAGCTACTTCGGCTGAACACTTTTTTAATAGCACAGCTGGGATGAGGTCGGGTCCACATGCTTTGGAAGTGTCAAGGTTTTTATGATAGCATGCACCTGAGCAGGGGTGATTATCAGATCGTCTAGCGTGGCGTCTGTCCGCATAGGAAATTGAGGTAGGGGGTTGTTTAGAGGGTCCAGTGTGGAGTTTGAGGCAAACCGACTGGCAAGCATGTTAGCCTTCTCGGTTGCTGAGCAAAGAACCTCAGAACATATGTTAAGATTCTTAGCAAAGAACCCAGAACATATGTAAAGATTCTTTGTTCCTTAGAAGCGTTGGTTGAATTTGAATGAAATAAAACAAGTATTATGTACGTTTGAAGCCAAAACAACGCATTATTACAAAATAAACATTTAAAAATTTATATTAAATTTCAAACGGAAATAATGTAATAATGCCTTGTTTTGCACTCAAACGTATATACTACGTGTATATATATATATATATATATATATATATATATATATATATATATATATATATATATATATATATATATATATACAGTGCCACGCAAAAGTATTGGGTACATTACATATTTCTTCATAACTCTAATTAGGGTTCAAGATTTTACCTTAAATCTGGTCAATATATTCCTATTACTATTAACTAATATTTGGGGTAGTAATAACAAAATCAAAGTTAAGAAAGTTTATATAAAAGGAAAATATAAATCAACTAACGCAAAAGTATTGGATACATTGATTTAATATTTGGTTGCATAGCCTTTATTACGTTCAACAGTTTCCAATCGCTTTCTATACTTGAACACATGTTTTTTGCAAAGATATGTAGGTATTTTGCGCCATTTTTCTTTGCAGAACTATTGAATACTTTGTGTATTTCATCTCGTGACCATCGATCTTCAATATTCTCCGCAAATTTTCAATTGGGTTGAGGTTTGGAGACTGACTGGGCCAAATAAAAACGTCAATTCCATTATTTCTAAGCCATTCTTTAGTTAGTTTGGCAGTATGCTGGAGATCATTGTCATGCTTAAATACGAAATTGCTATTATGTTCCAACAACTCAGCAGATTTCTGGAGGTTTTTCTCCAAAATCTCCCTGTACATTCGTCCATTCATTCTACTATTTATGATTTCTAGTTCATCAGTACCTTTGGATGTAAAACATTCCCATACTATAATCAAACCACCGCCAAACTTTACTGTAGGAATGGTATTCTTTTTGTTATAGGCGGTGCCATTTTTTACGCCATACATGTGTTGCTGTGTTTCTTCCAAAGATTTAGATTTTCGTTTCGTCTGACCAGATTACCTTGTTTCAAAATTCTTGTGGTTGTTCCCCATATGTTTTGACATAATTCAAACGTGATCTGACATGTTTAATCTTCAATAATGGAACTTTTCTTGGGGACCGTGATACAAAACCTGCACAATTTAGAACTCTACTGATTGTATCCTTGCTCACATTAATCCCAGCTTCTCTGAGATCGGTTTGAATTTCAAAACGAATAAGAAAAGTTTTTTTTGTACCTTTCTGCTCACCCACCTTGATTTTTTTCGTTTGATTTCCTTGGCCGACCACATCTTGGAAGATTTTCAACAGCTTCACCAGGGTTTTTAAACTTCCTAATTACGTTTCCAACTGTACTAAGTGGGAGATTAAATCCCCTTAATATTATTCGATACCCTCTCCTTCTTTGTGCTTATCAATGATTTTTTGACGAATGTCTATTGACAACTCTTTAGTTTTAGGCATTTTTATGAATGAACTGATTTATTTTGAAAGAGTGAGCCCGAACTGGAAGAATTTTAAAAAATTATTTTAATATAAAGCTCTCAGATTGGTCAGTGATAACTCGTTTGCATTATTGCAACACGCTTAGCAAAATGTCATTTAAATTTATTTCAGAAAAATAATTTTTAAAGTGTATCCAATACTTTTGCGTTTGTTAATTCCTATTTTCCCTTAAACTTTCTAAACTTTCATTTTATAATTACTACTCCAAATATAATTTAGAATAGTAATAGGAATATACTGACCAAATTTTAGGTAAAATCTTGAACCCTAATAAAAGTTATGAAGAAAAATGTAATGTATTCAATACTTTTGCGTAGCACTGTATATATAGCATAGTAAATACATATATACATTCATACCTGTGATTGTCTCGAAGCGCTGTGTTGGTTATTTTATCTAAAGTTCGTTTGTGGGGTATATACATTCAACATATTTTATTAATGTTCGTAACTTTTGCAGCCTACTAATCTAAAAACACTAACATGTTTAGTTTTTTATTTTTTATTTTTTCTCTTTTTCCTTATCACAGGTTTGACTTTAATTCTGAATATTTGTCTTGTTTTCTTCTCTTTCTCCTAAATCTTTTTGCCAAAAATACGATTATTAACCAATACTTTTTCTTATATTTAAAACGAGAAAAAAAGTCTTCCATGAAATGGAACATTTCCCAAATTATATTTGCATATTATCTGAACTCAAAAACACGCGGCTTATTTTTTCTTCTCCGAAAGTATGCATTACTTCTAGCTAAATTTAATACGTAAGCCTAAAGGTATTACTTCTTAACCAGCTTTTTAAACGAGTTAAAAATAACCAGACTTTTTCAATTTGATCAAAGTTCCATTATAGCATATTTATTATGGGGTGGAGCTGGAACGGTTTAACATCCCAGCTCGACCTAGATAAAGACAACAAGTATCCATGCACAAATATGGGAGGGGAGACTATCTTCAAGTACTAGCCTAAGCCGGGAATGGGGCAACGGACTTATACTAAGTAGTTATTAATAAGTCCTTCTCACCTTTTTTTATTTATTTTATTTTATTTTATTTTCTCAATGGAGAGTAGATAATGCCAGCCATGGTTCTCCCTTGAATGTGCTGCTGCCATCGCGCACAGAAATCACTTTTTCAATAGCTACCAACGTAATAGATGTACTGAGACTAAAGCTGCTTACAGGACTGCCAGCAACCACTGTAAAAGAGTAATAAAACATGCAAGAGAGCTATATGCTCAGTCTTTTAAATCCAAAGTAGCTAAGCAGCGTCTTGGTTCCCACCAATTCTGGCAAATAGCAAACAGGATCTTGAACAGAAGCGTGCATTCTATCCCAACCATCATCAATGGACCTGAGGTCATTTTGTCAGCATCAGACAAGGCCAAACTATTTGCCAATGCTAATTCTACCCCATGCGACAATGACCATCAACTGCCTGTATTTCCTCTTATAACAGCCAACAAGCTATGCAACATACAAATATCTGTGCGTGAGGTCGCCAAGCTAATCAAGAACCTTGATTCCAGTAAAGCAACTGGCCCTGACGGCATTCCAGTTATAGTGCTGAAAAAGCTCCAACCAGAATTTGCCCCCATACTTACAAAATTGTTTAATCGTTGCTTTAAGGAGAAGTGCTTTCCAACACCCTGGAAAACCTCATCAGTATGTCCTGTATTTAAGAATTCAGGCGAAAAGTTATCTCCCTCTCAGTACTAACCAATAAGACTCCTGTGTGTCATGAGTAAGTTGCTGGAATCCGTATTAAATAAAGAAGTAGTCAACCACCTCAACAGAAACAACCTTCTTAGTGACATGCAATATGGTTTCCGCTCTGCAAGATCTACAGCAGATGTGCTAACAGTTATATCACATAGGATTACTGAATCCCAAAGGTTTCCTTTCCAGGGCAATTGCTCTTGATATGCAAAGGCCTTCGATAAGATATGGCATAAGTGCATACTTCACAAGATTTCTAGCTGGAAATGTTTCTCAATTATTAAATCATTTCCCTCCGATAGGCTCATAAGAGTAGTGGTTAATGGGCAGAAATCAGAGGCCATCAGAATCAATGCTGGAGTTCCTCAAAGGTCAATAATGGGCCCAACTCTCTTCCTGATCTGCATCAATTATCTCCCTAAACACATACTTAAATCATTCGTTGACATCTATGCTGATGACACGACCATCTATGACAACACGTCAAAGGCCGTAAATGACAAAGTTCTCTCTTATTCTCCTCATATCTTGAGCACGTGGTACAATGGGGGAAGAGGTGGCTGGTCACTTTTAATGCATCCAAAACCAAGCTTCTATCTTTACATCATCAACGCTCTGATCCCCATCTGGCATCAATTGAAATGGATGGCTCTCGTCTTGGGGAGTCTCCATGTTTTGACAAGCTTCTGGGTTTGACTGTTACTTCTGATCTGAAATGGAACACGTACATCAAATCTGTTGCCGGGGACGCTGGGAAAATGGTGGGAACCTTCTACCGCTCCAGAAGATATCTCACTACTGATGCAATTCTCTATCTGCATAAAGGCCAAGTACGTCCAAGTATGGAGTACTGTTGCCACATCTGGGCAGGAGCTGCTAAAAACAGCCTATCCTGCCTTGACAGAGTATAAAATAGACTCCGTAGTTTAGTGGGGGATGCCCTTTTTTCTTCCCTGCAACTTCTCTCCCACTGTCTGTCTTTGTTTTATCGTTATTTCCATGACAGGTGCTTGTCTGAGCTCCAATCCCTCGTCCCCCCCCTCACCAGCTATTCACGAGAAACACCCGTCTGGCTGAAACTACTGTCAAAAGTTTCCCCCACTCTTTATCTGTGCCTAAATCCAAGCGTAGATTCCATAGGCAAAGCTTCTTTCTTAGAACTGCACGCCAGTGGAACTCTGTTCCGCTTGCCTGTTTCCTACCTGACTACAACTTGGACGTCTTCAAGTCCAACATGGACAAACTCCTGACAAACGGCCCCCTTAAGTAAGACACTCTATCAAAACCCCCAATACTAATGATTACTACAATACTATCTCATTGATTACTGTACACGCAATAACCCTTATCCCTGAGTGGCCTTCGGGCCTTGATAAGTGGTGACCCCCATGTAAAAAAAATAACGGGACAATAACTCACAATTTATATACGAACACCTTTGTATGTATCAATATCAGATAAAGAGACACATACCTTCTTGAATCGTCGAAACTCGTCAACAAATAGTTCTTTTAAGACACCTTTAAGACACCTTTTTCTTGGACGAAACTATTTCATGTATAACTTTTATTTTCAAGGTTTCGACTTCCTCTTATTATCGGAACGCACGCCCGGTTTTGCTTTTGTCATTACATTTTCTTTAATTTCTCAACCAAAAGCTTTTCGACTGGTAAAGCCAACGTTGTAAGTAGAGGGACCAAAACTCTCTTTATAACTGACAGACTACCCAACTGCCTAGTTTGTCCCGTGAATATATATATATAAAATCCTATCTTTGTTAGTCCGATTCTCTGGCTTAAAATCCAGGTCAGTCATTATTCTAAAGGTCCTACCATTGTTTTGAAAAGTAAATTCAGAAATTTCTTATCAATTATTTATGAATTAAAATTCCTTCATCTTAGAGTATAAATATCAAATTGTCATTCTATTCATTGTTTTTGTATTGAAGCATTTTTCTCAATACATTCATTTTTGTTATTCAAATGTTTTCTATAAAATAAACATTGACAATCGCAACCAATGTCGCTTCAATTAGTTAATAAGTTACGAGATAAGAATCACTACCAGAACAGTAGCAGAAACTCGCCATGAAGCAAGGAGACAGCGGAATATTGTGTTTTGAAAGAAACAGCTTAACTTGAAGGCGTGTATAAAATTATGTTTTTAAGTATACTATAAGCTTTCTACGCAAATATTACGCAATATCATAAACCATGTAGAATATACGCATGAATATACTTACGCATAATCTATATATGTATAAAAGTGAAATTGTCTGTGTGTGTATCAATTTCTCTACCAAATTACACTGTCAATTTTCAGTCTACGGACTCGAGATTTGGCATAAGGGGTATTGAGATTTGGGGAAATCTTTTTAATCACTTTTCGGCCAGAAATTTTACTGTCAATGATTTTACCTCTAAAAACTCTATCAAACTCCTCCTCCAATTTTGGATCTAAACACTCGACATTTTAGATGTAGGTTCTTTGGTATCAAACTTTTTAATTTGATTTGAGCCCAAAACAATAAGTGCTAAGGTGTTCAAATTGGGGTCAAAATTTAAAACCTTTGACCTCTCAGTCAATTTTGTGTCTAAACATTTGAAATTTTACATAAAGTGTACTCAGACATAAGACCGGTAATTTGGCTGCAAATGGGTCAAAGTTCAAAAGAGTTTACGTTTGTTATCTCCAGTAAACGATTCAGCTAATTCTTGGCCTAAACATTTGAAATTTTCGATAAAAGGTAATCAATCATGCAGCAAACTTTTTAATCAGTGTTTGAGCTAAAATTTGTCTGCTTAGAGGTCAAAGTTTAAAGAGTTGACCTTTGCAGATTTAACCAATCTTCTCTGCCAATTTGGAAATTTCAGATGTAGATTACCTGGATATGCGTCAAACTTTTCAAGTAGTAAGTTTGCTAGTAGTTAATGGAAGATGATCATCTTATAAGAAATCCAAAAAGGAAAACTAGTAAGGAATTAATTAAAATGAATCGTTTAAAGAAGTGTTCAAGGATGGAACCCAGTATTTTGCAGATAAATTCAATTCAACGACCTATATATAACAAAAGTATGTTTTTTCAAATAAATAGAAAAAAAGTTTTTAGTATGAATATCAATACACACACAAAAACAAATTTATTGATTGATATGCATATATATTCAACATTTTGAAAATTTAATTAAAAAATAGAGATATAAATATAATTATAAATATTTATAAGTTAATCCTATCCGAATAAAAATGCTCAATAGTCCAAGTAAATCACTAATACATGAAAAGAGTTTACAACATTTATTGTTAGCACGCATGGAATACAGTATAATTATTTCCTGATCAAAATCATAAGACCACTTAAGAAAGTAAGCGTTTATAATTATTTCCTTTTTGCATGGAGTTTCAAATATTGGCGTTTTTCTTAGATGAAAAACGGTTAGCAAAATAAATTTTATCTAGACCATATTATCACAGAGATTGAAAGCTTAAAGTTTGAAGGAAATCCTATTTGAAAGATTACATCTATTTATCTATCTATCTATCTATCTATCTAATATATATATATATATATATATATATATATATATATATATATACAGTCTTGGGCAAAATCATAAGACCACTTAAGAAAGTAAGCATTTACGCATATTATCGAATTTTTAATCAAACAAATGTTTGAAACCATTGCCAAAAGGGACAATATGATGGACAAAATGAAATCTGCTTCATTCGAAACCTTAACCCTGATCTAATAATTATTTTTTAAAAAACAAACATTTTCACCTGGTCAAAATGATAAGACCAATTTAATAAAATCGGCTAGTTTTGAAATAACGAATACGAAAAGCTTTCTATGTTACTAAAAGCAACTTGTTAGTGGATAAAAAAAACATCTTACTAAATTATAAATGGCAAAAGGGAAACCATTATCAGAGTTTGAGAGAGGAAGGATCTTTGAGCTTAATAGGGGTGAACTCTCCCATAGATCCATTTCAAACGAAGTGAATCGTAGCAAAACGGTTATCAAAATTTTTTTAAGAAATCCAGATCAATATGGGCACAAAAAGAGTCCAGGTCGACCAAAAAAACTAACTCCATCACTGGATCACCGTATCAGAAGAAAAAAATCCAGTATTAGCTCAAGTTGATTGAAAAGCCAAACAGCAGCAGAATGTAGTCCTAAAACCATCAGAAGGCATCTGAAAATGAAGGTTTTCAATCATTTAAAGCGACTGCAGAAACCACGTCTTCTTGAACAGCACAAAACTAACCGACTTAAATATGCTGCCAAATACCAGACTTGGGATGAAGAGAAGTGGGAAAATGTAATTTTCTCCCATGAGAAAAAGTTTAATCTAGATGGTCCATATGGATTTCAACACTATTTGCATGATAAAAATTCGCCCAAAGAGACTTTTTCAATTCGGCATAGTTGAGGAGGGTCTTTAATGATCTGGAGTGCTTTCTCGTCAGCTGGGACCCTAAAGTTGCAAGTAGTGAAAGGCTGGCAAACATCATTGAAGTACATTTCAATGCTTGAAAATGCTTCTATCAGGACTGAAGGTCCATATCTGTATGGAAGAAATTCGATTTTTCCAGCAAGACAACGCTGCGATACACACTTCTCGACAAGCACGAGAATACTTTTCTTCAAATAATATAGAATTGTTAGATCATCCAGCATGTTCTGCGGAACTCAATCCCATTGAAAATCTTTGGGGATGGATGACAAAAGAAGTGTTCAAGGATGGAACCCAGTATGATTAGATAAAGGAACTTTCTGATTCAGGTTTCAGTACATGGGATAAAATTCCTTCGCAACTGATAAAAAACTTAGTCGCAAGTATGCCGAAGAGAATTCTTGAAGTAATTCGTAATAATGGAGGCTATACTAAATACTGAGACCCTTTTTAGTAATTTATAATTGCCTTTTGTTAGATAAATTATCAGTGGTCTTATCATTTCGACCAGATGAAAATGTTTGTTTTTTAAAAAATAATTATTAGATCAGGGTTAAGGTTTCGAATGAAGCAGATTTCATTTTTTCTATCATATTGTCCCTTTTGGCAATGGTTTCAACCATTTGTTTGATTAAAAATTCGATATTATGTGCAAACACTTACTTTCTGAAGTGATCTTATAATTTTGACCAGGACTGTATATATATATATATATATATATATATATATATATATATATATATATATATATATATATATATATATATATATATATAATATATATATATATATATATGATTTATTTATTATAAATATTTTAAATTTGAAAAAAAACAAGTTCAACTTTTATTATATACTAGCCGAAGTGGGTGACGCTTGGCTTTTCAGGTCGCAAAATACGCTTAAATATAATATTTTAATTTGTCCAGAATCGAAACCCAAACTGTAGCATTCATAGCTGGTGACGTTACCACTTTACCAACGTGACTCACATATGAATTGATTAAAAATATAGTAAGATGAATGTACAAAATGTATAACGATATTTTGGCGCTTTTTGACCCATTAAAAACTATTTACACTGAGCAAGGAGCCATTAAAGAACAATCCATAAAAAGGTTCAACTATTAGATGCTCCTAGTGCCACTCTGCAAATTTTAGTTTCGGCGGAGTTAGAGTTGAAAAATATGAAGACAGACAGGCATACTGCTTTCATAAATTAGACTATATGTTATTTAAAACTAGGCTGAACATGAATTGAAAAATTAATTTGATTAATTGTATATCTTGTTTGTAAGAATTAGTCGATACGTAACCTATATAGAATAAAATATACATTTAAAACGAATAAAAATAGAAAAAATCGAACGAGGAATTTCCCATAAATATTTCCGTATATTAATCTATATAGCCAGCAGGCATGTCGTCTGATTTTGCTAATTAGCTTTCACAGTATTACCTCGCGTACATACATACGTGCATATATATATATATATATATATATATATATATATATATATATATATATATATATATATATATACATACATATATAATTTTTACTTCAATAAATCTAAAAGTCCAGCTTAAATTCCCGTTGTGTTGTCACTACAAATCTGCTTAAATATATGTGTCTAAACTTATACATCATAATCACTGCATTAATTTCCTTAAAATAACTCTGATTTTATCTGAAAATGTAATCAAAATTCCAAATATATATAATACGTTGACAAAATTAATCCATCTAGAAAATCCATCACAAATCCATGCACTTATTTTGTTGTGTTCGTATTTATTTGCAAATGAAAACACATGCAATAATAATCCCCGCATTACATCCATCACGTATATCCATGCATAGTTTACGGCTTCAAAATGAAAATTTCATTAGAAAAGTCATACTGAAACTTGAATGGGAATCGTTTTGTGCTTTATTTAATAAAAACTGGAGTAATTTCATATGCCAATTAATGTGGCTCCATTATGCAAAGATTAAGTCCAAATTTCAAATATGGCGTATTTCAACCGAAGATACATTTTTCAAAAATAACATCCAATTTTTCGTTTCTTTCAAAAATATCGAGATTGATTCAGACAGAAATAAAATTCGAATAGATTGTTGCATTTTTCCCCAAAATATGAAAATAAATTTATATACCACTATCAGCCGGCCACTGAGGTGTGACCGACAGACGTGTTATAGTAAATGTCTTAAAGCGGTCTCATGAAGATATGAAGATGGGCCAGTCATTATGGTCTGTGTAGCAAGAAGAAAATCATACCTGAGATGTTGGATCTGGGTGTGGCTCCTTTCTTTTCTCAAGATGATCTCTTCACCCTGGTGGCATTCTGGTGGGAATCTTCATCTCTTTGTCCTCACGGCCGCCTTTTGACTTAAGACATTTATGAAGGCATTCATGGCAGACACAAGAAAAAACGATACGCGACACAATTGTAATATACGTAAGGTATAACTGACTATTTTATTTTACAAAATATATATTACAATACACATTACAATTAATTTTTACAATTAAAACTGGATAATAGGCTTTTCGAAACTGACTAACCTACCCTAACTAGTGTTGAGGGAGGGCGTGCCCCCCTCATTTACGGAGAGACGGAATATGCGTTCTCACATCATGATGGTCGTGCAGGAAAGAGACAGAAAGATAGCAAGGGAATTATAGGAAGGGATTTCTTTGTATCTCTACGCTCATGGACAATTTACCACCCGTCCATGCTGCAGAGTGTGTTAGAAACAGTGGCACAAGGAAATAGTGCCACATCCCTCCCTATGCAATCCGAAATTTATGAGTATTCATAAATTTCAGAAGTCCCTAATTTTCCGTGAATGGTGCGTCAACCGGCCACTTTTTTTAGAAACGATGGGCTTGCAGTTCTAAGAAAGAAGCTTTGTTCATGGAATCTACGTTTTGATTTAGGCACATTATACAGAAATCAGTTAGTTACAACTTTCCAGAAATTTTTATAAAAATCCAAGGCATAAATTTCTTTTGATGGGCACAAAAGTGTCAATTTTAGCCATTTTAACCCGAAAGGCACCCCTAGGGGGCGCTGCAGCTTTCACGGAAAATCCGTTTTGTTAGTTTTTTACGCATATTATGTTTAATGTTTGTGCAAAATTTCAACAAATTGCAAACCGTAGTTAATGAGAAAAGTGCGGACAGACGAACGGACAAAGTAGGGATTTACAGATCCACCCTGTTGTTGTCGGGGGGGGGGCAATAAAATAAGTAAATAAGATATGAGGCCAAACACAACCCTTTTTTTTTGCTTTTATATATTTTTACTTTAATTTTTTCCTTCGCTTTTAATAAGAATGGGCCACTAGATATCTGTAATCTGTAATAACAGACTATTTATCATTAAATACGCTAGAAAAATTACATCAGAAACTTCTTAAAAAGAAACATTTTAAATACATTAAAGAAGAAGGAAAAAGCATATATTTCTATATAACTAGAAGGGAAAAAGAATTAAATAATGGAAATAGGATTGCGTACTAGCTTCCCTTACTCTTCAAACATACATTTGTGTCACAGGACGAATATATAATTACAAAAATTACAAATTGCTCATAATCTAATGTCGGGGATTAAAATGCACGTAGGATGTATCTTCAATAATTTCGTCAAGAGCACTTTTACTGATAGTACACATCTTAAACTCTAGTCGCTTCATTCATCATCGCAGATTCTCTTGGTTCCGTGAATTACTTAAAAACTGATGTTGGATCCATGCAAGATGGTCTATAAGCAGTCTGAAGCATTCCATTTGTTTCCGCAGCATTTTTTTCATTTTCACCCCAAACAAGTCACAGTGCACTTTTATGTACGGGTCTACTATCGGGGACATCATTTGCAGGGATTTTATGTAGGAAGTTGGGCAGCAAGATGTCTTTTCATATTACACTTAAACTTCTGCATGTCAGTTCAGTTGGGAAAGCAGGAACCTGAATGGGAGTTCACTTTTTTCAAATTTTGAACAGAATTTTATTGCATATCATCTTCTAAAGTGCTCTTACGTCTAGATTGCATTTTTTAAAACTTACCAATCAGATTTTAGTGGGGCTTATTCTAATTCCTGTGGCAGATGTTTATTTGAACCTAAAAGTTTGGTCAGTGGGTTCATACGATGTATAGTAATAACATTCTGAATTTTCAAGAATCTACACCAATTTTAAATGCATGTACAAAAAAGTCTGGGAACTTATTGAATGAACCTCTTATACAATTTAAAGACTCTAAAACATCAGTTACTAAAATAAAACTACTTTATGCTTAACTTATTTTTATTACGGACTATTATTCTCATCTTTATTAGTTGTTTTTCATCTTTATTTGTTGTTGTTTTTTCACGACGACTTGATCACCCTTTGGGGCCCGTGGCGCAAGATAGAGAGTTGAATCTCTACGGTTCCAGATGGACATTTTCTGAAGATAGCGGTTTCAATCCTACCCAAAGCGTGCCAGAGGTTTACTTTGCCAAAACGTGGTGAGACGACAACAACTACGGATAGCAGTAATTGCTGAGAATGCAGTTAGGAGATTCGAAGTTCCTATCCGTCGCGGTTACCACCTCACGAAGGCCAGAGGAATAGTTGGCCGAAAAGTCGTGAAAAACAACAACCAATAAAGATAAAAAACAACAACTAATAAAGATGAGACTAATAGTCCGAAATAAAAATAAATTAATATATATAATGCTCATCTCAAAAATGAATTCCAATTAAGGAATAATATATATACTTTATACTTATCGTAAAACTTATAAAACATTCCAATTAATATTTTTGTTCGTCTAAAGCTGAATAATCTAAAGTCCGAATTGCATATTCAAGACAAATGTCACAAATATTCGGAATTATCACAACGTCCGATTAATTACATTCAAGATTTTGGTTTGCAAATAAAAAAAGTTTCTCATTATTTATGTTTTTACAAATGCTTTGAAATCACTTTATTTTCTAAAATACGTATGAATTTAAATTATAGATTCCAGTTTGTTTTATTCTATATAGAATATAAACTCTAAGTCGGGTTGGATTAATTGAAATTCTTGGAGCAGCATTATGGTTTCCATAGATAGTGATCTATTAGTTAAAAGTACAAAGAGCATCAAAACACGACTTGCTCATCCGACGATTAATAAATCGATATATAATTTTAGGGTTTTGAAAACAAAATCTCGTCATTCCATCTCGGAATTTCCACCAGAAATTTCCCCAAATACGTATCCGCACCCTCTTCCACCACACACAAACACACAAAATCCCAAATACACATAATCTAACACACACACACATACAATCCCTCCCATACGTAAAATCCCACACACACAATTGCTCGATCTGTGCACAAAGATTTTATGAAATGCTAGCGGCAAGTATATGCTGATCCAACTACTAATCTTTGATCCGTCGAATTATGAGGTCATCTCCAAAGGGATTAACCTCAAAACAGTTGATCGAATATGTTGCTGATTAAGTAAGCCAATCAGATTCGGACGTTATAGAGCGAAATCAATTTTAAGCACGTGTTCATTACCTGTGATGATTAGTATATATATTCGCTAATTTTGGATCGAGTTAACAAATTTGTAGCCGAGTAAATCACGCTCTGTTCCTCGCTCGTCATCGCAAGTGTTGTTTTCATTTTTTACTGATATCGAATTCCGGATATTTGAAAAGCATAATGTTTGGAAATCCGGTAATGGCAGGTCTACACCAGTATACGATGTGGGAACATTATTTCACTGGCAGCATTTACTTGGTGATTGGTAAGTAATTCTTTTTTTATTATTTATTGTTTAAAATAGATTTCGCAATCCAGTGGGCGATGCCTTTTTCTCTTCTCTGAAGCCTCTTTCTCACAGAAGAAACATTGCGAGACTGTCTCTGCTCTATCTCTATTCTTATGGTAAATGTTCGATTGAACCCCAATCTAAGGTCCTTCCCCCCTCGCCAATACTTCACAAAAATATCACTCGTCTAGCCAAAATCATCATCAATAAATTCCCCCACTCCCTACCGTTGCCAAAACCTAAACATGGATTCCATAAACAAAGCTTCTTCCCCAGAACTGCTCGACCGCATAACTCCGTCCCGTTGGTCTGCTTTCCAGCTGATTACAATATCATTATCTTCATATCCGGGTGTTTTTGAACATAACAAATGCTTCTCTTCTAGGGCGCTGATTTTCAATACTAAATTCCGACCCTTGTGTTACATTTCTCACAGTGGGTGAGAAATAATTACAAAATTTGTTTCATAAAATAAATTCAAACACAGGACAGAAAGTGAGAATAGAAAGATAAAGAGATGGAGACAAGTGAGAAACGGTCGATTATTGTTTTATTTAAATGGTAATTCTAGCATCCTTTATCTGTATTATTCATAATTTTGAATTTTGCATGATTTTGAATTTTGCATGATTTTGAATTTTGCATGATTTTGAATTTTGCATGATTTTGAATTTTGCATGATTTTGAATTTTGAATGATTTTGAATTTTGAATGATTTTGAATTTTGCATGATTTTGAATTTTGCATGATTTTGAATTTTGCATGATTTTGAATTTTGCATAATTTTGAATTTTGCATGATTTTGAATTTTGCATAATTTTGAATTTTGCATGATTTTGAATTTTGCATGATTTTGAATTTTGCATGATTTTGAATTTTGCATGATTTTGAATTTTGCATGATTTTGAATTTTGCATAATTTTGAATTTTGCATGATTTTGAATTTTGAATGATTTTGAATTTTGAATGATTTTGAATTTTGAATGATTTTGAATTTTGCATGATTTTGAATTTTGCATGATTTTGAATTTTGCATAATTTTGAATTTTGCATGATTTTGAATTTTGCATAATTTTGAATTTTGCATGATTTTGAATTTTGCATGATTTTGAATTTTGCATGATTTTGAATTTTGCATGATTTTGAATTTTGCATGATTTTGAATTTTGAATGATTTTGAATTTTGAATGATTTTGAATTTTGCATAATTTTGAATTTTGCATGATTTTGAATTTTGCATGATTTTGAATTTTGCATGATTTTGAATTTTGCATGATTTTGAATTTTGAATGATTTTGAATTTTGAATGATTTTGAATTTTGCATGATTTTGAATTTTGCATGATTTTGAATGTTGCATAATTTTGAATTTTGCATGATTTTGAATTTTGCATGATTTTGAATTTTGAATGATTTTGAATTTTGAATGATTTTGAATTTTGCATGATTTTGAATTTTGCATGATTTTGAATTTTGCATAATTTTGAATTTTGCATGATTTTGAATTTTGCATAATTTTGAATTTTGCATGATTTTGAATTTTGCATGATTTTGAATTTTGAATGATTTTGAATTTTGAATGATTTTGAATTTTGCATAATTTTGAATTTTGCATGATTTTGAATTTTGCATAATTTTGAATTTTGCATGATTTTGAATTTTGAATGATTTTGAATTTTGAATGATTTTGAATTTTGAATGATTTTGAATTTTGCATGATTTTGAATTTTGCATGATTTTGAATTTTGCCTGATTTTGAATTTTGCATGATTTTGAATTTTGCATAATTTTGAATTTTGCATGATTTTGAATTTTGAATGATTTTGAATTTTGAATGATTTTGAATTTTGAATGATTTTGAATTTTGCATGATTTTGAATTTTGCATGATTTTGAATTTTGCATAATTTTGAATTTTGCATGATTTTGAATTTTGCATAATTTTGAATTTTGCATGATTTTGAATTTTGAATGATTTTGAATTTTGCATGATTTTGAATTTTGCATGATTTTGAATTTTGCATGATTTTGAATTTTGCATAATTTTGAATTTTGCATGATTTTGAATTTTGAATGATTTTGAATTTTGCATGATTTTGAATTTTGCATGATTGTGAATTTTGCATGATTTTGAATTTTGCATAATTTTGAATTTTGCATGATTTTGAATTTTGCATAATTTTGAATTTTGAATGATTTTGAATTTTGCATAATTTTGAATTTTGCATGATTTTGAATTTTGCATAATTTTGAATTTTTCATGATTTTGAATTTTGAATGATTTTGAATTTTGCATGATTTTGAATTTTGCATGATTTTGAATTTTGCATGATTTTGAATTTTGCATAATTTTGAATTTTGCATAATTTTGAATTTTTACATGATTTTGAATTTTGAATGATTTTGAATTTTGCATGATTTTGAATTTTGCATAATTTTGAATTTTGCATAATTTTGAATTTTGCATGATTTTGAATTTTGCATGATTTTGAATTTTGCATGATTTTGAATTTTGCATAATTTTGAATTTTGCATGATTTTGAATTTTGCATGATTTTGAATTTTGCATGATTTTGAATTTTGCATAATTTTGAATTTTGCATGATTTTGAATTTTGCATAATTTTGAATTTTGCATGATTTTGAATTTTGCATAATTTAGAATTTTGCATGATTTTGAATTTTGCATAATTTTGAATTTTGCATGATTTTGAATTTTGCATAATTTTGAATTTTGCATGATTTTGAATTTTGCATAATTTTGAATTTTGCATGATTTTGAATTTTGCATAATTTTGAATTGTGCATGATTTTGAATTTTGCATGATTTTGAATTTTGCATGATTTTGAATTTTGCATAATTTTGAATTTTGCATAATTTTGAATTTTGCATAATTTTGAATTTTGCATAATTTTGAATTTTATCATGATTTTGAATTTTGCATAATTTTGAATTTTGCATGATTGCAAACTAGCATACTAGAACATCTCTGATATTATCAAGACTATATACGTATTTTAGACTTGTGCTTTGCATTGATTTGTGGTGATGATAGAATTTATATAATTCGCATGCTTTCTTTTCGTAAAGAAACTAATCTACGTATGATTTCTAAATAGTTCATCATATTAAAAACTGGAAAGATAATAAAAACGATAAAACAGAAGACAGCATGTAGCTAGTGGAACCCATGGTACAATGAATAATAGATTTCCTTTAAAATGTCTTTTTTTCAGCAATGTCTAATATGCTATAAAGTCCATTCACATAAACTTAGATTTATTTAAGAAGAAAGCTGCAAAATATCTTAATGCTGAATGGCAATGAAATATGGGATATGACATTAGTCACGTGACAAAATTCAGCTTTAACATTCGCTTAAGCACATCTGAATGAATTGTTGCTTAATATAAATGTTTAAACACCCGGAAATTTTAATTATAAATAATTCCATTTGTCTCATGAAATGTATTTTAATTTAATGTTTTCAATATTATTTTCAATGTTGGTTATTTGCTAAAGTCTCAAGATTTGTTATACATTTGAACATTGTGGATAAAAATGTTTCTCTTGTAAAAATAAGTGTATATTTTACAAGTGCGTTGGAATATAGAACTATGGTTTGATGACATCTACTTCTACGTGATAGTATCGCCTTTCTCATTTCATCAGAATACGTGCGCACATTTCCATTTCATCCAAAACAGTAATAAAGATAGTAGAAAGCTATAAGAATACGTTTAAAGTATCCAGGCATTAACTCCTCCTATTGAAAAGGTGGTGTAGTACCTGTTCTGTTGCCTTGAGACTATATTACCGGCCTTTTTCTTTTGATGATAAAGCAAGCTCAGCGTATATTCATTCGACATGATACAATTGTTTTATGCATTATCTCACACATTTAGAGACAGTGTAGTGTGTGTTTTGCTATTCTCAGGCCAGCGAAAACATGCGCCCGAAGAATGTATATATTTACAAATTTATAAATATAGATGTACATATGTATATGTATATATATATATATATATATATATATATATATATATATAGAGAGAGAGAGAGAGAGAGAGAAATATAGATAGATAGATAGATAGATAGATAGATAGATAGATAGATATTGCTAGTTAGCATGCCAAACTGGAATATGTATTTAATCTACGTTCATAATATTCTCTTCGTATTTTATTAGGTACGTTTTACACGTGTTTCTTTAAATAGGGGAATTCCACCAAACAACTCAATCAAGACAAATAAAAACATTTTTCTTAGAATTAAAAACGATTCGGTGATTAAAAAATCTTCATAAAAGGTAATGGAGCTATTTTAAGATCGCAAAATCATGAGTATAATAATCCAATTACTTATGGTAATATATATATATATATATATATATATATATATATGTATATATATATATATATATGATGGCATAAGAATTTAAAAAATCTATATTCTTAAATATAAAAATATAATATGTTCACTAATATTCATTACTATTAACTTTTGAAATATGGTGTTCTCAAGTTTAGTTTCAAGATTGAACATAAAATTGTCCGAAATGTGTATGCAAGCATTTGAATGGTCAGAACGTATTTGATTCAAGAATGACATATTTGTTCTTCTTTAATAATAGTCTATGTTGCTTGGAAAATTAAAGCTATCAAGATAAATTACGCAATATTTAGGAGAACGTTACTAAAAAAACATATATTTGAACACTGAACACATAATTATATTGTTTTAATCTGATACATTTACACAATTACATATACATGGGGGTATCATGTGTGTGTGTGTGTGTTTGTGTGTGTGCATGTATATATACATATATAACTACAATATTATATCATCATCATCATCATCATCATCATTATCATCATGCAGTCCATCAGTCTTGACGATGACTAGTTGGGGCCTCAGTGCTTTATCCCTCAGAGTTGGCGTAATCTCACTCCATTACCACAGGACTTCCACCTTGGCTCCAAACTTGCTTGTGCAGTTTAGGTGCAGTATCTGTTGTGCATCAGATAGACACCCTCTGAACTTTCAATGCTCATGTCCAGTGACGACTGGCAGCAGAGCTTCTGGCCGAAAATAATCTCAGTGAGGTAAACAGTCGCCCTATCGTATCCGCTACTACGCATTTTCTTTTTAGATGAGGTTCCATAGCCTTTTAAGGAAAACTGCAAGGCAGCAGTAGGATTTGAAGTCAGAGTTCCCATCTCTTAGCCTTTTGCTGTGATAAGACCTACAAGGCAGTGGTGTTTGATTTTGGGGTTGTCTCCCCTAATCTTCGCCCAACCAAGGGCACCCACAAGACAATGGGGTAGGGGTTGATAGTGTGCCAGGGCATGTCCACAGATATGTGAGCCATAACACACTACTTCTGAGGTCCTACGTTACTCCGAGATCTAACCTGGAGCCGCAAAGCACCCAGTTACCGTGTGTGGCCAACGTGAAGGCACTGTAGGGTCTTGATTATGGAGAGGCTATGTACTGACAGGGAAGACTTATGTATAGCTGCTCCCTTTTAACCACGAGGTTAGCCAGCGGTGTTAGCTGAAAGCGAGAAGGCATGCAAGCATGGACTTAACACTAACTTATAACTACCACACTAGACGCATCACATCATCCCTGCCGGATTAAGAATCAAAACACGCACACACAATAATATAACACACATATATATATATATATATATATATATATACATATATATATATATATATATATATATACGAGGTGCATTCTTCATACCGTTGCAACAACTTCTGAACATTGGAGCAAATCTTCTGCATCCTCAGTTCCTTGTGATATTTAACGATGCACTTATTTGTCTCTATAGATACATGACAGTTCTTATTCATGAAATTCTTTATTTGACCAATCAACACTGGTATTATGACTTTCTTACTCTTTCCACATCTCTCATAATCCCTCATAGACTCTGCTATGTTGAATCTCTTTTGTCACTTAAAAACTATGGCTCGATTCATGCAAGATGGTTCAAAAGCAGTCCGAAGCATTTCAAACGTTTCTGTGGCATGTTTCCCAAATTTAAAACAGAATGTTATTGCATTTGTTCTTCTAAAGTGTTCTCACGTCCAGATTGCATTTTAGAAATTCACCAGCTGTGACAATCATGCTTTAGTAAGGTGTATTCCAATTCCTGCTGTACCTGTTTATTTGAAACCGAGATCATATGAATTAGTCACTCATGGCATAGGATGTATAACAATAACATACTTCATTTTTAAGAGTCTACAACAATTGTAAATGTCTGTAGAAAAATACCTGTGAACTTATTGAATGCACCTCACACACACACATACACATACACACACACACACACACACACACATATATATATATATATATATATATATATATATATATATATATATATATATATATATATATATTCCAGTGTGTTGTATTCAATTTTTCATCAAATATTCATACAAAGAATAAAAACAATTTGACTTTTTTGAAGGACTTCAATTTATTTTTTATCTCATTTGCGTAATATTATATGAAACTAAATTAATGCACACAAATTAATAACGATCGGTAAATTAATATGAATCTACATATTCTTAACTTCATGAAAATACAAACCAGTGCTTCCATTTTTGCAAGAACTGGAATCGCTCCAAGATCCAGACAGGCCCGATGTAATGTGTTGAATGAGATGGCAAGAAGCATTAAAACTATCCCAAGGCCTCCATTGAGAAAACAGCATAGGGAAAGGCTTGGGCACAGAATTACATGAAAATGGGTGTCCAACGTGTTCTATTTACAGATGAGACCGTGCTACTCTTGACGGACACATGGATAAGCCAAAGTTTGGAACTCAATCGGAACTCCAACCCCTGGCCGAGTTCATCGCCAACAAAGAGGTGCAGTCATCATGTTTTGGGCGGTAATCATTAGGAATAAGTTAGTTGGACCATTCCGAGTTCCAGAGGCTGTAAAGCTTACCTACAATGCGTATACGGCCATTTTGGATAAATTTGTCACAGTGTCGAGATGACCTACCATTGTCACGTCGCTTTCAGATAATTTTATACGTGGCAATTCACCATCCCCTTTTGCTAAGGCGACTGAATCCTTCCTTAAATCTTTGGGCTTCTTTGGAGAAACTCTCATGACCTGACCACCGTGTTCTCCAAACTTAAACCCTATTGAATATCTCTGGTCAATATTAAAAAGAGTAGTTTATAAGATAGGAGAACAATTTACTTCAAAGGATGCCTTGTGGAGAACATAGTTGATATTGCTAGAGCCATAACTCCTTTTTGAAATAAAAAAATTGACTTATCCGTGGAACAAAACGTTGTTTTAAGTTTGTTTTTTAATGGTAGATATGTCGATAAATAATTCATTTATTTGAGGCTTACCACCTAGGGTGTTCTTTTTCTCATTATTCTTGAAAAGAAAAATATAATTCAAAATAAAGTTCGCATGATAAGACATTGTATTTTTGCCCTAAAACAACGTTTTAAGAAACCTGAAATAAAGTGAAAGACAGTGAAAATTCCACGATAAAGAATAAAAATAACGATAAAGAATAAAAATAACGATAAAGAATAAAAATAACGATAAAGAATAAAAGTTCACTTCGTGAATATCACATAAATTTGAATGAAATTTGGGGAAATAATTTACGTTGAAGCAGTCGTTGGATTATATAATTTTCATTTTGTTGTGACGAAAACGATATTGCTTGGAAATAGTCCATTGAATACTTTCATACTTCAGTGGTTATTAATTTATGCTGACTCGATTCTTAATATCAGCACTAACACAGCTCTGTTTAAGAAAGAGAACAAGACAAATTTGTTAAATAAATCCCTTGCAAGGAAGAGACAAGAATTAATATACAAAGGGTAGGATAAATTTCTTGTGTCTAAGGAAATGGTCGAAGTCATTAAACTCATCTGGACATTGTATTCAGTCTACAATCAAATCAAGTAACACTCACTGCTCCCACGGTGAATCCTTAAATACTTGTCTTTATGTCTCCGTCATCAGACCACTGTTAGTGATTCATTATACCTGAAGGAGGAGCCCATCTAAAAATCGTTCAGGAATATAACGGAACTTCCATTGTGGACTGGTTGGAAAGTGTAAAACTTATTTGCAACCCCCCTCGAGAGTTGAAAGGTTCGAGCAAGTAACCCATTTGCAACTAGTTAGAAGGGTGTTTGCCGGTTACAACTAACTGTCGGATGCAGATAAGATTAATATGACACGAATAACAAATGCGCTGCGCAGGTCCTTTAATCCCTACCTGATGTACAAGCAGTTTTCTAAACGCACCTTACGTTTAATGAATAAGTATATGAGTTTTACGTCGCATTGACGAAACTCTCCAACTAGTTTGATGAAGTTTACTGACACTGAAGTATGCTATTATTGCCTGATTGCCTCCCCATACCCACGATTTGTGGCGTATATCTGCAGACATTTACCACATCTAGACGGAAATCATGCTCATGCAAGCAAGGACCTTGGTGAACACTAAAGTTCTACCACCATTGACCATCAGTCACAGAAAAAGTGCATCTACCTATGCCCACAGATAAGAGGCTGCATTGTTTTAATAGCACCAGGCCCAATTATCTGGCTATCTACTGCCAGATTGAACGATCAAGGCAGCGCTGAAGCGAACATCTGATTTCTCAGATACCAGAGGAAAGATTACGTCGCGTGAAAATGTCAGGAATACAGAGAGGGGTGCGGAATGTGAGCACCACTCTCGCTCCGAGTAAAATAAAAGCCAGTCTACCAGTGATGCGTGACAGATGGACGCCAGACAGAGGTTCTGATCGTTGATTAAAAGAGCGTGATGAGCAGAAAAGCGACCAATGTCTGTCTATATCTGGATGGAAACATTTCCATAGAGATGGAGATGCTTACCCTGTATGGAGATGTATTGGGGTTCGATCTCTTGCACAGATAAAAGATATTCTGTGTTTCTTGTTTCTTGTTTTTTGTTTTTTTGTTGTTGATTTTTGGTGATAAATGAGCACTGTGAGGTCAATTTTCTGAACAAAGCTTCCAGTGTCAGCGCTGCTGTGGCAGTAGAGAAAAAATCCAAATTTTAGGTCGTATTCGACCCGACTAACAAAAGTTGGACTGCAATCTTGAGGTGGTTAGGCAAGCGACCAACAACGCAGCTGATCTACACTCGGTCGAAAGAATTAACATTGCGAATTGCAAACTTAGAGTCAGAACAGTTGACTGATACCATACCTGAATAAACAACGAGGCCCCGTAAAGCGAGGAATCTCGCGATGGTGATTGCTCAGCATAACAAAGGAAAATATTTCGGATTAGCGTGAACTGAACGACCATATGGAAGCATACACATCGCTAATGTGTGCTCACAGAGTTTTAGAGACTGGCGTGGTAAGAAGTTTGATGTGTTGGACCTGAGAAAAGTCAACCTTAAAGTGCATGTGTACCGTTCTTTATAGTCGTTCAACACCACGGTGGTGAAGAGGCAAAGATAATGCCTGGCTAAGATAGATTGGACCACGTAGCCTCATCTATTATACAGGCGATCGTGATCGTGGATATGTCTATCCAAGCATATAACTGTTCGACAGGTGACGTTGGCGTACATAGACGATATATATATATATATATATATATATATATATATATATATATATATATATATATATATATATATCAATAACAAACATAGAAACTGAAGCAGCATTTACTTCGTTTTGGGTTAGAAAGCTAGGATCCGGAGCCGCTTGGACTGGAAGTATGGAAGCAGTTTGTTTGTTTTTGGAAGTGTTGACGTATGATTCAGGATGTCCCAAAGGTTGTAACATGTCGTGCCATTTTCTCTCTATGTGAAAAGAGACAGAACGTCTAACAAATGTATTGATAGTTTCGAGCAGTTACGGGAATTATATATCAAAGTGCTAACGCCTTGACCTGAGATTAAGATTACCACACAGAGAATGTACCATTCCGACAAATAGACTGAAAAACAATTAGTCATGGTAAAGCCAATCCTCGATGTGAGGGTTGCTGTCATGTGACGAATGCCAGACAAATGATCATACCCGACGGTTTATTAGACAAAAAATGTGGATAAGAGGTAAACTAAGCAGAAAAAGGCTGGAGATAGATATAACCCACTATAAGAGCAAATATTTCATGACGGTCATCGATACATTCCAGAAGGTTTTACAATTTGGGGGATGTTGTCAGGACAAGACTCTGGACACATCATTCAACATCTCAAATCAATATTGTTTGAGCACAGCCTATCGCAGGACCTACTTTCTGAGAACGGCACTATGTTAGTTAGTAAGGAATTCAGGGTGTTTTTTCGTCAGTTGGAGATTATGTCTGCGGTTTCGGTGTGTCTACGTGTTCTATGTGTCAGTAGAAAACAGAATCGTAAAACGATGCCTCTACAGTATTAAATGGATTGCAGCTAAGAAGAGGAAGCAGTGTCTTGGTGCAATATTTAGCCCAAGAATAGTACATCATCAGTGACTGCATCTGTTAATGAGATCTATGGCTATGAGGTTAGAAGGAATATCAACACAGTGTCGACGTCACTAGCCTCCACACAAAATTAGCTCTGTATGAGATAATTCGACTCGTTATCGATGAACGTCTGTTTTGAGAAGGAAGATTAACAGAAGTGATCAAGCCGCAAGCTGTTGTTCCATGCAATATGAAGAACATCCGACCCATGACAAACGCAATTCCGTCTAGCGGAGCAAATGACGAAACTTAATATGACACTGAGTAATCACACTGCGGAGATTATTAAGGTGACCTTGTAAGTGCTGTTATTCGAAATCAAAGGAAAATGTAAACAATGAGTCTAGGATGATGTCACTGAGCATTATTTAAATTACTATATATAAGTGTAACTATTATTAATGATGTAAATATATATAAAATTTACAGATATGTGTGTTTTCCATCCTATAGTATAATTTATATATACGTGTGTGTGTGCGCGCGCATGTGTGTGTGTGTGTGTGTGTGTGTGTAGCGATAACCACACTAGGAACGAAATGATGGAGTGTCTAAGGTAGATGGTAAACAGCATAAATTCGGAAAAGTTAAAAAAAGGAGAAAAGTTGGATAACTAAAGTGATTAAAGATGTGTAATACGAAATTGTGATTATCATATAATTGATATAATTGGTATGTAATAGGATTGAGTGGTTTGCCATAGTAACTTAGGGTTTATGATTTCAATGCACGTGTCATATGTAGAGATATACATTTAACATCGAAGCGATTGGATATAATGGTAGAAGCTTTTAGGAGGTATGATTATAGAAGAGGGTTTTCTTAAAATTTTTTTAAGGAGGTATGATTATAGAGGAGGGTTTTCTTTAAGAACGGAAGTTGTCAGTAGATGTCAGAAGGATCAAAACAAATTGTAAATTATAATAAAATGAATAAATGTAAAATAATAAAACAAGGATAAAAATTTCACAAATTTCAAAAAATGGCACAAATGAAATGAATAAAAAAATTAAAAAATTATAAAATAAAAGCATAATGACAGAATTAAAAGTATAGATAGAAAGGATGACATGAAAGGAATATAACTAGTAAGATATTTAAGGATAAAACAAAGTAAAAATATTGTGCAAAAAGATACCTATAGTAAAAACCAAGACAATTTGTAAAAACAGGAGAGAAAAATTTAAAAGGCCTAGGTAAGGGTTGGGGTGCTATAGAGATAGACGTGGGGATGTATACAATAAAATAAAGTTGAGAGATTGAGAGAAGGCCATGTACATGGACAGAAGAAATGAGATAGACAAAGAAAAGGAAAAAAATTGCAATAAAGAACGATTTATGTAACATACGAATAGGATTATACGCAGTCTTCATAAGGTCCATATAAACGCAAAAGTAGACATGAAAATACCTAACGTTATTAAGGTAATATTTATCACTGACGATTCGTAGTAAATGGAGCGAGGTTCAAATTTTATAATCCAATTCACTTTAGATATAGATATCCATATGTTTCTATAGATATGAGGGGATTCAGGGTAGTAGCTGACAACGGGTGATGGAATATACAATTTCTTATATATTGTGGTGCAGAAAATGTAATCACCACAAGAGATGGTTAGAATTGCATCAAGGGGTCCAAGTATGTTAAAATTTGGCCACATTTCCAAAGACGTCAAGAGTGTTAACGAGACTAACATGCGAGGGTAGATGTAAAAAGTCTAGATGCCGGGTTTTGCTTCGGCAGCTTCAAAGCAATATTTTTAGATTGAATAATCCCTAAGTATACACTATATATATATATATATATATATATATATATATATATATATATATATATATATATATATATATATATATATAAGAGCCAATAGTTAATAAAACATGTTAAAATACACTTTGAAAAAGAGTTAAAAACATTTAATTTGTAAAGGAAACACTAAATAAGTGGATAGTTTATATATATATATATATATACATATATATTTATATATATATATATATATACATATATATATACATACATATATATATAAATATATATATACATATATATACATACATGTATATATATATATATATATATAGTAATTTATAAAATATATATGGCGATTAAGCTACACTGAATATTCTGCGTTTCATCCAACTATATGATTCGTCAGGCTTATGCGCGAATTTTGAGCTGTTTCTTGTTTTTATATATGTTGAGGATTTCTAGTTGGCCAATCAGCTTTCTAGTATCCACCGCGCCCCTTCCTATCAGCCAATGGGCATGCATTTTATCAAACAAAAGATCTGTTTCAGAACTAGGTTAGTGGTTTTAGGTAGTTATATATATATATATATGTGTGTATATATATATATACACATATTCATATATATATATATATATACATATATATATGAAAAAAAGGATGCAATGATAAATTCGACGGTATGAGTTAAAATGCAAAAACCTACTCTCTCTCTCTCTCTCTCATCTGCTCTTTCTCTCTCTAGATGCTATGTAGATACATGAAATAATATATAATATTATCATTATTATTATCATTATTATTATTATTATTATTATTATTATTAATAATAATAATAATAATAATAATAATAATAATAATAATAATAATCCATGTAAGGACATAAAATGTCGTACAGGGCTATAATAGCGTATTTATCCATTTTCATACTTGTATAAACAGTGTTCAATACGTGAGTAGAAGTAAAAAGAATGTTAAGAAAATATACTTGGCAATTCAGCTACAACGAATCTATCTATCTATCTATCTCTCTCTCTTTCTCTCTCTCTCTCTCTCTCTCTCTATATATATATATATATATATATATATATATATACATATTTCCCAAAAGCCTCTGGCCTTGATGATGGCTAATATGATTTCAATTGATTTGAAATAACAGCAACGAGAGACTTGATTCCAAACTTATTAGATTAATCTCAATGCCTTATTTATTTCACCAAATCTATTGAAAAGCATTGAGCATAATTTTAAAAGATTCCGCTTGCTGTTATTTCAGATCATTTGAAATCATCTCAGCAAGTTTTAGTTTCCTCACCCCATCAAAGACAGAGGTTGGGGGGGGGATATGGGATATCAAATGCAAAACTTGTATAATAAAGTGACACATTCAATGTGCGATATAAAGGGTAAATTTTACACTTATTCTTGCATGAATCAAGTTAAAGGGTGTTCTAAGAAACATTAGTTTGTAAAAAAAAACTTAATGATTGCTTGCTAATTTCTAAAAAGTTTAAAAGGTGCCAAAAATAGGCTCTGCATGATGGATGCTCCCCTTAATATGAAACCTTAAACACAAATGTCACATAACGCACTGCACAATTCAGGTCATTATTTAAACAAGCCTTCATTTGTTAAATTTTGACCAATCGTTGCTAAGATTTAGAACTTATAATACTTTTCGATTGTTAAATTTTTATGATAATTGGTATAAAAGAATATATTTTTTCAAACCCATAAAATATGCCCAAACTTGCCTACATTTGTATATGTAGTGTCCTGGCAGAACAGTTTCAGTTTTGCTGCTTTAGGATTAATTTTGCTTAGGATTTTTTTTTGTTTTTTGTCTTTTTTTTTTTCTTTGTGTTGTACCTTGTGGCCTTAATATGGCCTATTGGTTTACATGCTAGGTTTGTATTGGATATAATCAGGAAAAAGATGATTTGCAAAACCAGATAATAAAAAGACAAAATATAACATTTATTTTCTTTGTATTTGTTATCTCACTTTTTGTTTCTCTTTCGTTCTCAAGTTAAAAGTTTTATTCTTTTCTTTATTAATAGATAAAGATGAGAATAAAGAATAATAAATACGATGAGACTAAGAGCATGAGAGAATCCAACAATATTCACTGTGAGGTGTTAAATGTGGAATTTATTGTAACAGCAGCTAAAATAATTAAATTGCAGGATTAAGTATTATTATAAATTGAGGAATGCATATTATGTTTGTATAGATGATGAGTATTGATTGGAGATGCTGCCTTACAGTATTGTTACTCATGTTTGAATTAGTATAGGATATTTTGTAGTAATATGACGAGAAGTACCTATTGGGGCACATATTTAACGGGGCTCATGTAATACAGACATAACGATGAGGGAAAAAGACATTTATATTACATTTCTTTTGACACATATTAAAGGAGAGAGAGAGAGAGAGAGAGAGAGATACTTCACTTATGATGATGAAGGTGGGGACACATAATACTTGGAAGGGTTGACAAAATGTTCGTTATAATTAATGATAAAAACGATTACCTTTCGTTCCTGATGAAGGATGACACAAGACAACAGTTACAACAAAATGATGACTTCTTTATTCATCTGATCCGCCAGTCGATGACGTCAGGAATTACAAATTAGGATCTACATAGTGTAAATGTTTTCTCTTCGCTTCCAAGGGATCAACTGACCAACTGACTGGCTCTCTTCTGACTGAGTAGCTGACTAAAATCCGAACCCATAGTATCCTATTTGGAGAAATGTCCTTTGCCTATGACGTGAGAAGCGTGTTTTCAAATGTGACTAATTTCACTTGGCTTTTCCTATATTTGTCCAACATACTCTTGACAAAAAAAAAAGAATCCTCAATTCTAATCTAACCCATTTTTAAACAATATAATTTAATTTGCATTGTTCATTTTTTTTTTACTGGCATATTTAATATTCTGATTTCTAAAAGAATTAACAATCGACTTCATTTCTAATATTCCATTTCTTAACTTTGCCTACAGGGTTCGATTCTAGGCTTATCCTAGTCTCATTTTCACTTATCTAATATTCTTCTTATTTACATGGAAAGGGGACAGCCCTTTTCCATGTAACACTCAGTCTTAGAATCAGCAGTTTATTCCTTAACGCACTTGATTTATGATATGTTCGTTTTCCTCGATATCATCGTTGAGATTGTCGGTCAAGTAGTGGCCGTGGTCAAATTGTAAGCAGGACTCAGTTATGGAGAAGAAACTTATAAGTCAAAATAATCAAAGAAACAAGTTTTTATTCTCTAATTTTAAAAAGAAACATTTAATCTTAATATGCAACTTGTCTTTTTATTAGGATGATCATATAAATAACCAATGCAATTAATGAGCGGCAACAAGCACAAATATTCAGTTTTATACGAGATGCCGTCAATAAATTTACAGATTTGTTTGTACAGGCATTTAAAGTTGCCTCTTGGAAATTCAGTATGTTACTTTTATACATCTTATGAGATGACTGGCCAAGTTTTATGATCTCGGGTTAAAAGGAACAGCTATACCAGGAATTGGAATACGCTCTTTTATTGTCTGATTGCCACCGCTGGTGAATTTCAAAACTGCAATCTGGACGTGAAGACACTGTAGAAGAACTATATGCAATAAAAGTTTTTAAAACTTAAAAACATGCAACAGAAACGTATGGAATGCTTTCGGGCTGCTTTTGGGCAATCTTGCATGAATCGAGCATCAGTTTTTGAATTGCATAACAGATTCAAAGAATGCAAGGAATTTGTGTGGGGTATAGGAGGAGTAAAAAATGTCAGAACACTAAAGTTGATTGGCCAAGTAAAGAATTTCATGCATAAGGACGGTCGTGTGTCTATGGAGACTATAAGTTCACAGGTTGATGTCAGTGTGGGAACTGTGAACATTCGCGAGGAACTGAAGATACGGAAGATTTGTGCGTAGTTTGTCCCAAGTGTTCTCAGAGAAGATCAGAAAAGAAGACTTTGGCATAATCAAGATGAGCATCAGCATCCTTATAGTCGAAACCTTTCTAACTACTTTTGGTTATTTCCTAAGAAAACCTTAAATGCTGCCGTTATGCGACATTTCAGAGGATTAAAAGTCTGTGACGAAGGCCATTGATACGCTCACACAAGAGACCTTCCATGGGGTATTTCAGAAGTTATGGAAACGGCACAAGTGCATTGCAGCCGGAGGAGATTATGTCGAAGTGGACTAAAGTTTCATGTGTGTACTATCAATAAAAATACCTATACGACAAAATGCCACCTTGTATTTTGACGTCTACTTTAAATGGGTTCTAAATGCTTACCTGCCTCTAAAGAAACTTGTAGTAAAGAAGAGGTCTTCCTACGAGATCGAGCGAAAGTTAAGCTATTTTACATATAAATCGACTCACACAAATCGCAAAGTGTATAAAACTGGTTGACGTCTAAAAGGCAAACAACACATGCTATCTGAGTAATTACCGCGACGAACAGACCTCGCTAAAGTGGTGACCCTTTCTTCGACGGACACATAATTCGTGTACAAAAAAAAACACAATTCGACCTAACATCGGTTTAAACATACTACTTGAATTACAAAAGAGCAACTGGCTCAAGCATTTTTTTCTTCGGACAAACAGATTATTCGTTGTTGTAAGTCTTAACTTAAATTACATTGAATATTTTGCTTTAGTTTTGATAACATTTTTTCTTTCAATTAAAGATTATTACAAAGTATTACTACAGACGAACAGAAGAATGTTTGTCCTCTTGCTCTAGGCTTTTGAAACTTTATTTTAAAATTCAAATGAAGTTTTAAGTCTGAAAATTTCCTTTCAGTTTTATACAATCACACGCACACTAAAAAAAAGAAGATTTTTTCTTTTAGTATTATTTATTAATTGTGTCATTTTATATTTTGAAAAGAAAACAAAAAAAAACGTTTTTGTGTGCAAATTTCTCTTGGGCAGCTAGTAGATAATTATTTTTGTTCATTTGGTCCGTTCGTTGTTTGTTTGTTTGTTTTGTTTTTTTTAACTGAAAAAAGATAGAAAATAAATGAGTTTATATCTCTACCGCCATTCGCAGGAGATGCGAAATTATGGTTTGCACAAGTAGACGCCTTTTTTTTTTAAATTCACGATGTTCCCACCCCACCCCCCACATAATCAGCTACGTATTTGGTACTGTGGCATGCCGGCACCATTAGCTAAAATAGTTCGGGATATAATAACTAATCCACCTCAAGGAACTACTCAACGACTGGACGTTATGGAAGAAATCGCCAGTTTAAAACGAGTTAGCTGCGGCATGCACATTGGAAAACTCGACGACTGGACGTTCGTTGATTCAACCAACGCAGAAGGAACCCGATCAACACGAACGATACACACCGACATGGGTACAAACTCGCCTGTACTTCAGACTAGCTTGCAAGCCTTTGTGTAACTGACTTTAATCTTATCGCCTTGCAGACGTACTTGAAGGTGAAAATCAACTTGCACTCACTCAGCAGTTTCAACCTCCTCGCTTAGACTCTGTAAACGCTCTAGCAGACAAAGAACACAATTGTAAAGATCCACTTGAACTCGCTCATCGCTTTCAACCTACGTATGACGAACTGTGCAGAACTGTTGTATGACACTAACCTGGCTTTAACTAGTACAATGTTCACACCTGAAAATTAATCTAACACAGACATCTCGTCGTACGTCTCACGGCTTCGGACATATTTTTCGAGACTACCTCCCTGTGTCCTCATCCACAAATGATTTCAGCAATGCCCCGAGAGATATGCATAAATGGACTCATGTATTCATTCGAAATGACGCATTATGTGGACCTTTGAGCCCTCCCTACCTCGAGCCATTCAAAGTTTTGGCAAGAAAAAAACAATATTTCAAGCTGAATATAAATGGTCGCACCAAGATGATGTCTGTGGACAGATTAAAGAAAGCCCATATTGAGTGCGAAACCATCGTGTTGGATGCGCCTGACACAGACATTTTCATCTCTTTACAGTCAGCGATAAAAACAACTGAACAAGCAACTCAACCATACAAAATGGGAGGAGGTAGGACAGTTTACTGGCCAAAGAAACTCGCAAGAGATTACTGTACCTAAATTCTATGATCACATTCTGCTACAGATGCATCAGTGTCGAACGGTGGTGATATTCCCACTACTGTTCTTGATGGGGAGCCTTGTAGCAGAGAAGAGATCTCCCTGTGATATCGAGCGAGAGTTCAGCTGATTCAGATATAAATTGACTCACACAAAGAGCAAAGAGTATAAAACCGGTTGACGTTTAAAAGGCAAACAGCACATGTTATCTGAGTATTCAGCGCGACGAACGGATCTCGCTAAAAACTGTTTCGTTACGAGAAAACGATGACGAAAATGCGCGCAGTGCAGAGACTCTAATCTCTTAAAAAATTATATTTTACTCAAGTTGGCATTTTGCATGTGTATTAGTGAGATATTAATATATAACAAACAGAAGGCTTTAAAATATATTCGATTAATTTAAATAACAGATGACATAGATAATAGCATGAAAATAAATGTGAATTTACGGAAAGTATGGGGTGAGTGCTTAATTCTTTTGCAATGAAACATGGAACAAAACCAATAAGAAAAAGTCTAACGAGACACAAGGCAGATTTCAATACACGGCTTGTATAAAAAAAAGTTTGATGAGACGCTTTCCTTCAACTCCTTCCAACAACCTGCTTTTGTCGTGTCCGGCATGCCTTATTAGCAGATGTGTCATGTGACCATGCGAGAACTGTTCAAGATCAAGGGTTTTAACGGATCACGGATACCATCTTGGATCTTCTTGATTTTTCTTTCTCAGCCCACAGTACAGAAGGGCGTTTCGATGTGAGTGGTGATTATTTATTTTTTGTTTGTACAGCCACACAAAGAACAAACGCGTAACCACTTGCTTCTTTGATGAACAGCACAAAAAAGCAAACACAGTTGATCTTAAAGTGCATTTACATAGATTGATAATCCCTGGGTGTAAGGCTGCTGTTTTTTGTTTGTTTTTGTTTTATTTTGTTTGTTTGTTTTTTTCGAGTTGATAATGTCCACATCTGTAAGTCAGGCGATTGGTTATAGCGTTCATGTTTTGAGTTTGGAGATAAATGTGTTCATTTAGTATTTATACTGACAAGGTTATTAAACAAATACAGAGTGTTAGCATGAGGCATGAAATATACGATATATCATAAAATATAATATCATGGAGATGGGATTATAGATGTAGATAAAAGTCAGCGCTTTATTATTGAAACGACCTTCGTATTTCCTACCAAGATTTGAGAATGCCACATATTTCAAACAAGATCACCCTTCATGTGAGACTCACTTCTTGAACTTCCATTCCTTCCGTTCAAACATTTCCGATCAGACAATGATTTGCTTTACGGTTGTTGGGTGTTTTTAAGAACATTCAGGTTTTTCTTTAAACATCCGATATACGGGACTGCTTTGTCTGACAAAAAACACTTTTACATTTAAGAGACTGACCCTTTAGTTTCCTTTTGTTATTTTGTTTTCTTCTTATTTCAGGTTGTTTTGTTTTCGCCGCGTGTGGAATCTGCATCGTCTACATCAGCCGACAAAGTACGAAACCTAAGAAAAAATATGCCATCCTCATCCACGTTCTCATCACGTGCATGGCCGTCAATGGCGGGTTTGCTGCTCATGCCTCTTCAAGTATTGCAGGGAGGTTAGTCTATTTTAATGTACTCTTTCTTCAATACGTTAGCAGATTATAAAATATGTCAATCGCAAGTAAGCTATGCAGAGGCGTCCATGTTTCATACTCGCGGAGAATAATCAGGTTTAGTGCACTTAGTATGAGGATGATAAGCACAGGTTTCTATGTAACGTTTTTGCAAAAGGTTTTATTTTGATACTATATATTTACACACACACACTTATATATATATATATATATATATATATATATATATATAAATATATGTATATATATATATATATAAATATAATCATCCACAGACAAACTGTTTCGCTATATCACAACTCTTCAGTGTGGCTAGGGAAGCGACTGCTTCAGGATCGAATCGGAACCTACCCGCCCAAACGACAGTCGTCGATTATAATCCTACGCTGTAATAAGTGTACATAAAATTACGATAAAAAAATTATCAAACTCGGAAAGCTGCACTTGTTTAGACGAAGAACGTTGAATTTATTCGTTAGAAGCAGTTATTTCACTTACCAGTATGCTCACTTGCAAAACATTAAACATAGGATAGTCATCTTTGTTTCGTTGTCTTAGATCTTCAGTGAGCATAAGTAAGCATCTACCTCAGGCTGTTATCTGGCGGCCTATTATGATGACAGAAACATCGAAACATGTACTGCAAATGTGCAGTCAAATAATGTGTAACAATAAGGATCTTAATACTTACCATATATATAATTAAAACGGAACGAACCCTAGGCGGGTTTAATCAACTTCCTCCAGAGTAGGAAGTTCCATGGCAGAATGAAATTCACAAGCGATCCTTAGGCGCGTATATATCCCCATTAGGGGAGATAATGACGTAAGGTTTTTTAACTATTGCAAGAAGGTGCCGATGTCGCCCTACATATAGCGCTTAAGATTGCCAAATTGCTCACCAATTTTGTAGTGACCAGGCTCAATGTTCCTTAACTTCTTTGATCTAATGAGAACCGGTTTTATTATGCTGTATAAATTTTATATATATATATGTGTGTGTGTGTGTGTGTGTGTGTGTGTGTGTGTGTGTGTGTGTGTGTGTGTGTGTGTGTGTGTGTGTGTGTGTGTGTGTGCGTGTGCGTGTGCGTGTGTGTGTGCGTGTGTGTGTGTGTGTGCGTGTGTGTGGGTGTGTGTGTGTGTGCGTGTGTGTGTGTGTGTGTGCGTGTGTGTGCGTGTGTGTGTGTGTGTGTGTTGAGCAAAAAAAGAAAAAACAAACAAAAGTTGTATTAGGCAGGCAGGTTCGAAGAAGTGACGCGAAGGCGGAAAAGAAAGGTGGAAAAAGTGACGCGTTAACTGCTGCGTCCATCACCAAACCGGAAGTGACGTCGGTTTAAATTAATGCGAGACAATCGAAAAGAGGCGATGACTTTCAAAAATATCGGCGAAAAAAGCAAGCCCACCCTGAAGAAAAGTGGCCAGTTAGATATTTTTCGTCCGAAGGATCGAACTTCAAACTGATACAAATCCCGTGGAAATCCGTTGCCGCTGTCGATAGTTTTTGCGAGACATACAAACATACATTTACACGTAGAAACAGCTGTACATATATACACAAGTTTACATAAGCCAATGTAGGGAGAGAGAGAGAGAGAGAGAGAGAGAGAGAGGAAGAGGAGAATGGAGGGACGGGAAAAGAAGTATAGGTGTGCGAGAAATACATACATATATACGTACATATACGGTAATATGAAGAAAATTAACACTTAAAGAAAATGTGTTTTGAAAACATACACACATACATGCACACACATACACATATATCCACATATACATATATATACATACACATACATACGCATATATATACATATATTGACGTGTGTATACATATATATATACATTACATGTATATATATATATATATATATATATATATATATATATATATATATATATATATATATATATATATATATATATATGATGCTGCGTTGGGTGGAAGCATATTTAGTGAATTATTATTTAAAAGTTTTTAATATTATTTTTCTTCTTTTATCAAAAGATACTGTTACTTGCGTTATCATTTTTTTCTCATTGATTTTCTTGTATATTTGTGTCTGACTTGTGTGATTTCATACCTACGTTGTCTGTTATAAGTTACTATATAAACTACTCAACAGCAGCACTTTTTTCCCATTAAACACAGGATAATGCAACGGATCTGCACTTTCACAAACCCAGTATGTTGCGTATTTGTGAAACTGTTGAATAACGACCGGCTTCGTTGGTGGATTATGAAGCTGGAACACGTTTTTTCTGCCATGCGTTTTGAAAGAGACATTGAGCAGAAGCGGATAGCATTGTTGTACTCCAGCAACAAATCTAAGCTGACATTGGCCAAAGGTCGTTGGGATTAAGTCCAAAAGTATACTGACTGGGTTTCGATATGTTTTCAAAAGGCACATCTTCACTAAGAGCACAATGACCTTTAATAAACGTGATGCTTTACTTTACAGATAAACATATGTGTAGATTTTTCTTAGTTTCTATGGTGCAGTTTGGTATTTCTTTCATCTTCTAATTATTACATTTATATAAAGTTATATGTGTATTTATGATGAAATTTGTACCATACAAACCTTTTTTATCCTCATATTATAAGTGATATGATTTGAATCGACGTATGGTTTGAATCGACGCATGGTTTGAATCGACGTGTGTAGTGCGTTTCAAGATTGGTAAGACGCTCAATGTTACCATCGAAATTTTTTATGAAATCTTGGCCATTGAAGTAATTTGGGTTAAATAAACTATATACAGTAAATTTTGCTATTATGTATTAATTATATCAATGGTAATTATCCTCGTAAACGAAAAAACATATCCAACGGCACAGAATAGGTACATTTCGTACATTGCGTGATCCTCTCAAAAATATCATCTAAGGAACTATTAATAACATTCACAGTAGTTTGCTGCAATCCAGCAATTAATGAATACAAATAAACTTCAACTAATGGCTGACTTGTCTACTAAGTTTCAGTCATGAATATCTAACATTCCCTGTTTCATCATCGTGTAATATTAAACACACCTAGATATGACGTCCAAAATTCCCCCAAAATTCTCAATTAAAATCAGCGCATTATGATCCGGTGATTATTAAACCAATTCAAAATCACACCTCATATTGATGAGACAACCAGTAAATTATACCAGCATGTCATTGTCAATGAATAGCGATAAAAAAAACTGTGTAACATTGCTGGCTGGTGGCTTTGTCAAGTGAACGTTATGTGTATCAAATATTGTTAGATTGAATAATGTCTTTTGAATTTAATTTATAGTCCCATGCATCACATTTTTGTGAGTCACTCTGTATAAGTTAGAATATAAAAGGGTGACATATATTTTATCTGCATGAATATTTGATTACAAGGTCACATTAAAGTATTATTAACCAATAATTTAATCTAGCATAAAGTGTTTTGGCCTCCGTGTATTATCTATAGGATATGTTAGCATGAACGATTAAGAGAAAATAACGATTGATTTTCTCTTAATCGTGATGATATTTAATTTCTATGTCAAATGACTTAACCAGATAAATTCATCTACGTCGACAGTTATTTATGACTGTACCAAGATGCAGGAAATTTAAATGTAATATGAACAGACATCTCGCTGTTTACATCCTTACATAGAAGCCTGTAGACATGGTCCCAAATAATAGCTCGTTTGCGTTTAGGTGAAAATATATGTTTTCGGGGGTGAATGAAGAGTGACAAAATAGAGGTTTTTTGTCCTATTGTGTTTGTGCTGTTTAGATTTGTATTTTATATCGTCCCAGTGTTTCATTTCTTGCTAATAAATTTCTTAACTTTTCACGTTTGCTGTTAAGTCTTCTTCCCTTTTTTTATCAAGAATATTGCACAACATTCTTTTCTGTTCTCAGTTGCTCAATCTTTCAGTTCCACAATTAATTAAATAAGGATTCAAAATATATGATGAAATTATTCAAGTGTTTGAAATTGAATTAATCTTCATCTAGTTAATCGAAAACAAATTTAATCTGATTTTTTGACAGTGTTTGTGTGGATTAACTCAATGACCTTTTATTATTTCATTGGATTAGCTATTTTAATACTCAGCTCACAAGAATTTTAATGCGAATACACAATTTTAGATACTCGTGCATATTTGAAAAATAGTTTGCTGTATATTTCAATAATAAAGTTTTTCCTTTTTTTTTCTAATATATATATATATATATATATATATATATATATATATATATATATATTTATTTTTTTACTATAATAATTAAATACCTACAGACACTAGTGTTTCATCCTTTCGGGATTCTTCAGTGCAGGGTGTCACAATTACTACCAGTCGAACGATTCGAACCCCGCGACACGAGACATCTCTGGCTCGATTAGCGGAGACCGTATCCATTCGGCTACCATTAATCGTGTGAAATAGCGTTGAATTTTAAACATTTTAAATTTAAATGTTCATTACGTCAGACAGACAGTGATCAAGTCGTTATACGACGATCTACGCATAAGAGCTAAATTGACCGACTTTTATTCAACAGAAAGTGCTCAACTATAAGAAACGTATTTCTTAAAGGGGCTGTCATAATTATTTTTTTACTATAATAATTAAATACCTACAGACACTAGTGTTTCATCCTTTCGGGATTCTTCAGTGCAGGGTGTCACAATTACTACCAGTCGAACGATTCGAACCCCGCGACACGAGACATCTCTGGCTCGATTAGCGGAGACCGTATCCATTCGGCTACCATTAATCGTGTGAAATAGCGTTGAATTTTAAACATTTTAAATTTAAATGTTCATTACGTCAGACAGACAGTGATCAAGTCGTTATACGACGATCTACGCATAAGAGCTAAATTGACCGACTTTTATTCAACAGAAAGTGCTCAACTATAAGAAACGTATTTCTTAAAGGGGCTGTCATAATTATTTTTTTACTATAATAATTAAATACCTACACTAGACACTAGTGTTTCATCCTTTCGGGATTCTTCAGTGCAGGGTGTCACAATTACTACCAGTCGAACGATTCGAACCCCGCGACACGAGACATCTCTGGCTCGATTAGCGGAGACCGTATCCATTCGGCTACCATTAATCGTGTGAAATAGCGTTGAATTTTAAACATTTTATATATATATATAATTAAAAGATACGGAGTTTTTGCTTGTTTTATTTTTACTTTGTATAATCCCTGAATTTATTTTTATATTTTGTCCACGCATTTACTAAATCGCCCCAACACCCGACCATGATAAGATATATAAATTTTGACGTATATAATACTAAAAGTACTGTTAAAATAAACGAAATTTTAAAGACCCAAATGAAATAATCTGTCGCATGATGACGGGAATGTTCCGGTCAGAACCGTTCGATATACAAAATCAAACATATGGATAGAATTCATAAATCTGTAATAAAATTCTTTTAAGAAAATGTCGCAGATTGGAAACAGTAAAAAAGAAAATAAGCAAACATAAAATTCCATGTTTTTATATATATATATATATATATATATATATGAATATATATATGTGTGTGTGTGTGTGTGTGTGTGTGTATTAAGGTTATTAGAACAACAGTCTAAAGAGCAGAGTATATGTTAATGTATTAGTAAATTAATTAATACAATGAAAATAAAATAAAATAAAACATTGTAATGTAGATATATAATAAGCTATATAGGCGTATACATACTAGAGCTATTATTATATCGAGTAAGATCATTGATAATTTATAATTAAAATAAAAAATCGGTTTCACAAGGAAGAACAATTTGGATTTTGTTTGTTCTTCCTTGTGAAACCGATTTTTCATTTTTAATTTTTATTATAAATTAATGAAACAGCTGTGATGGAACAAATCCAGGAAATAAACGAAGGTTATAAAAAAGAAAACGAGAGTCTTTGAATTTTCAACAAAACTTTGCACTATATATATATATATATATATATATATATATATATATATATATATATATATATATATTTCTTTTTTATAACCTTCGTTTATTTCCTGGATTTTTTTCCATTATAGCTGTTTCATTGACGAGTGGGCAATTTTACGATTTATGTTTCCATAAAAATATCCTGTCCCAACCAACTTCTTCAGATGTTCATCCATTAGATTTTTACAACAAATGGTATATTTTTAACATGCTGGACATCGTATTACGTAAAAGGATTTCCAAAGCCATGCTTCCTCACTTCCTCCATCTTTTGGTGTTATGTAAAGATAGTTTTAACCCGTACTTTCCTATTTTTATTTTTTATTTATTATTTATTTTTGTTCTAATTTTCCTTCTATTTTCCTATTTGTTTTTTCCAATTATCATATAATTTTATATAATTTTATTCTTATATTTATGCGTGTTTATTTTAATATTGTTTTTTTTTTGCTTGGTGTTTGAATTCGTATTATATTACCCGATGCAGGGGAGGTCACTCTCGTGTTATCATTTTTTTACATCTAGAATTACCTCCCTTGCCTTTTTCCCTAATCCGCTCTAGTGCGTGAAATTAAATATCTGTTTCTGTGCAAACACCCGTAGTTTACATCTAATCGTTTGTTTAATAATTTTTCTTTTGGTATTAGTATATGGTAAGATTCTAATATATATGTATATATTAGGAAATTAACATAACCCCTTCTATATATCCCTTTTGTCAAATAATAAATTCTTAATTCGAATATATGTGTCTATATGTTGTTTTTTCAGAATTTAAAATTTAACAAGCAAACTTATATATATATATATATATATATTAATACAACTATATATATGCTCTTTATTACATAAACCAGTTACTCCCTGGCCCTGTCGGTGGGGCATTAGAATACGCCGACTGCCTTCTGCAGAGGGTAAAAGTCCCTCAATGGGGGTCCTGGATATGACCTTAAACTATATCCGATGGTGAGGCCCCAGCTTGCGGGCTCTGGGGAGTGTGGAGCCACCCTTTAATTGCCATTGCTCCCAGGTCCACTCTGATCCGGAGTGGTAGTACCTGTTAGGGTCCCAACTATGGGTTAAATAGAAACTGACTTGCAAAAAACAAATATATTCTATTAAAAAAATTTTCTTAAAAATCACCGGATTCGGCATTAAATAACATTAAAAAGGTTGATATGCCGTAAAACAAAAACAACCAACCAACCAGTTACTCCCGTCTGTCTTAAAAACTTTTTCCTAGGGCCACAACAGTATACATCATTATAAATGGCAAAGACTTATTTTTTTTATTTATCGTCGTTTTAGTCTATTCTCTCTTAGTAGCAAAAAGTGTTAATTATTTAAACGTAAATGTAAATTGTTTTAAATAGTAACTTTTACCTGAACAATTTTATCTCGAGCATTGAATTAAAACTTGAAGTACTTTCATGGACTTGGTTTATTGTCAACGTATAAAGTTGAACATTTCATATTTTTTTAAATTTTTATAATTGTAAAATAAACGATTTTTATCTCAGAATGTATTTAGTCTATTCCCTTAATTTTTATATAAGAGAAAATGACTAGAAATTCCGTTCTAAATCAAAGTATTGTAGATTTTCAACAACAGATGTTACATACAAATTCCATGTCAAGGCTAATAGCTACTCTTATGTAGCTTTCGAACAGCATTTAGGGCACATTTAGTCGTGATATCAAAATACTAAATTGCATCCTACGCGCACCGCTATCCTAATCGCAACATCTATAGAAGAATGAGTCCCTATTTTTCTCTCTAAATATATAGTGCTACCGCTGCTAGCAGTTGTCACTGGAACGAATTTTACACGTTCCACGGTGTCTGTGATTTCGCTGACCGTAACTGGCTAATACATACATAGACCTATCATAATCTTTCATAAATAATAAAGGCTCCCTCGCAAAATTTTCATTCATTCTGATTGGCTGAGCTCTGAAAATTCTCATGTTTCGGAATCCTATTCTTTCCTTTATAAACAAACAGTTACTAAAATTAAATTATGGCGTCACTAAGAGACATATTATTTCTCATGGCGTCAAGTTCATGCAGTGCTTAGATTATTACAGTTGTGTGTGTGTTTGCGTACTATACAAATCACTATTACTTCCTTTGTAGCTAACGGCTTTCTGTTCCCTATTATTCTGTGTGTACAATAGGTTACTCTTCACCTCTCTCTCCCTCTCTCTCTCTCCCTTTCTCTCTTTCTGTCACTACGCATATTTCCCTTCGCTATTGGTTCTTGTGTTCGTGTGTTCTGTTGAAATGTACTTGTAAAATATACACATTAAAGTGCTTGTAAAATATGCACAAAGCTGCAACGTGGCTGCGCTGAAGTAGTTTGAGCTTCGCCGATAGTGAGAAATCTATTAGATTTGAGATTGTTTATTGAACCTTGTCTGAGAAAAATACACTTGTGTTAAATATACCAGCTCAAATATAGAAAAATGAAAATTTCATGCATGGGCGACTGATGGTCTTGTGAAGATGTAGGATAATCGCTAATATGAGTCATTTTCTAGGAGGCTACCGAAAGCTTCTTTACAACAATGGTGATAATGCTCTCAATATTTTTTCCAATTTATGTCAATCGAGGAGTTTGAGGGATAGGCTCTCAGCTAGTTATTTATCATATTGCATTTCATCTGTAACGAGATCTGTCCGTCAATTAGTCTGTCACGTTCGGATATACCGGAAATTACCGATGATTCACGATAAAAAAACACTCCAAATAGTATTCATTTTGCCACATTTTTTTCATATTTCAAAATCCGTTAACTAAATTTCTTTTTATTGCAGATGGCTATATGGCGGATTTGGTTGTCAAATGATGGGTTTCTTGGGATTCTTTGGCGGAATGTCTCACATTTGGTTACTTTTTGCTTTTGGAGTCGAACGTTACATCGCTGTGTGTCACCGTGACTTCTGTGAGTATGCGAAACATTCATTAAAACTTTACGTCAACATTGTTTGGTGTTGTCATGTGGGGATAAATGAAGAAATGGTTCTTAGTCTCTCTTTTAATTTTTTGCTTTTTTAAAAATTTGTTAAATTCTCTTTCTCATGTTGGATGTATTTTTGTCGTTTATTTTTGTTTGTTAGAATATGTCACGGTAATTTGGAAATACGCATTGATTGGTTTGGATTATTCGGATTATTCAGACATTTCGCGTTGTTTCTATCGACCTAACAAGCTAACTTCTGCAGATGCATTACTTAAAAATTGCAAAGCTTTAAAAAAGAAATATAGTGAACAGTTTTATCAAACCCGGATACTTTTATGGAATTTTGAACTGAAGTCTTTATTTATTTAACTAGTAGAAATATTCAAGAAAAGGAGTTTCGTCCGAATAATGAAAATAATAATTTAGTAATCATATTCTCAAACAATTGTCAAATCTAGTTTGGGTGTAAAATTTATGGCGAATTAGCACATTTAAGATTTATTTAAACACTAAAATTTAAATGGCAAATTGAAGACAAGTTGCTATTTTAAAATTCGCTCAATAGTGCAGCGCTCAAATGCTAAACAGATTCTGTCGATTTGCATTAAGCTCATCCATTACGTATTGCAAAGCAAACCGATCGCAAATGGTAAGAAATATAAATGGTAAGAAATATAAATGCCCTCGTTCTAATATATACTTGTTCTTTCCCATATCGAAGGTAATACAACACTGTTTCCTCAATTCAAAATATGTTTTAGCTCATCATAACCTAGACTATATTATGCACAAATAATACAATTATACAGTTATAAAATGTAGAAAAAGTATATGTTGGATGTTTGCTATTATGTGATACTATCGACGTTCCCCAAGTATCAGAAAGTAAGGAAAACGAAACAAAATAAAAGGCCAAATAAGTTTATCAGCAGAACTAATGCAAGTAAGTTGTTCACCAGGGAACAAAGATAAGGCTGTATAGGTTCGTTAATCAATGTGTGGAAGTGATTTCTTACAAATGACAAAAAAAAGAAGGTCGATATTTTTACAGTTACTTTATGATCAGTTTTAGTAGTGGGGATTAGATTTTCTGACAATTAGGGACAATTTACGGACAGTATTAAGTTTGCGATGGTTGATGGCAGTTTCAAATTGAGGAGTTGACATCGTTGAAAGAAGGTAATTGTTGGAGCAGATTGAGAGAGCTTTAAAATATTGAGATGCGCTGACTAACCTGATGACTACTGTTTTGATAGATATACCTCTAGAGATATGGATTTTAGCGTGTAGAGGATCGATCGTGTCACGCATACACACACACACACAAACACAGAGTCAAACTGATATTTACAGAATGAGTCGGAGTTTTATTTTTTGTTTGTGTGTGTTTAATTTTATTTTATTATACTTTTGCATTCGTGTTTCCCTAGACAGCAACCATATTGTGAGACACCGACACGGCCAAAAGATGAAAGGAAGAAGATCCCGGAAATCGCGTTGAGGTTGGCGTTTGATTTTGAGCGGGCGAGATCGTAATATTAGATTTATAATATTAAAAAAAATGACATTATCAATGCTACGATTTAAAATGCAGCTTACATAAATTTGCAAGTATTTATAATTTTATACATTATCTATAAAAATGATTTCGGATATGTTTGTTTTGTTACCGTAAATACAAGAGAAATTGCTAAAATTTCTAATTTCATCAAAATATTAATCTCTTTATTAATTAATTTCTACGTTATGATTTTCCTTGCGATCCGGCAGATTAATTGTTCTCCCACCATAATAACATTATAATTAACAATAGACTAATTCCAATGTTCAGTAAGCGAAATGCAATAAATTTTTTGTAAAACTCCAACATTTTTCTACTTTGAGATTTTATATTTAGAACTTTTATTTTATTTTATATGACCTTTGACCTTTGTTGTGACCTTATTTTAGGTGATGCTTTATTTATCTTATGTGACCTATGTAATATCCGATTTCACCTTTTATAAGATTAGCCATATTTAGACTAATCTTAATGTTTAGACTAATCTTTATCATTAAAATAATAAAATCCTGCATTAAATAATGAAGAAAAATCCATCTCAAACAGTATGTAAATCCATAGCAATCTATCTTGCTTGATATTTGACAAAATTCCTATATATATATATATATATATATATATATATATATATATATATATATATATATATATATATATAACTACTTCATTTACTCACATAAAATTAATATACGAGAGTATAGATTTATGCGTAAACTTTAAGTATTTACTTCAAAAGTGCTCAATACGTAGGTAGAGCTAGTTAGTAATTTATAAAATATATATGACGATTAAGCTACACTCAATATTCGGCGTTTCATCAACTCTAGAATTCGTCAGGCTTATGCGCCCCCACTCTAGGATTCGTCAGGCTTAGGCCTAAGCCTGACGAATCCTAGAGTGGATGAAACGCCGAATATTCAGTGTAGTTTAATCGCCATATATATTTTATAAATTACTATATATATATATATATATATATATATATATATATATATATATATATATATATATATATATACATATATATATGTTTATATATATAGGATTTATAGGATTTATATATATATGTATGAATATATATAGATATACATACATATATACAGATATATATACATATATATACATATATATAGGATTTATATATATATATGTAAATATATATAGATATACATACATATATAGATATATATATACACGTATATATATATATATATATATATATATATATATATATATATATATATATATATATATATATATATATATATATATGGTGGCTTTCTTCAGACTTGACGCACTATGGTTAACCACTGTAATAGTGCCTGAAATTTTTGTGGTAAGAATTGCGAAATCTCCAACCGCACCTCTCCTGAGTCTACATTGTTAAATAACAGTGACAAGTGGAGGTTCCTGACTACTGGAAACAATGCCGAGATAAACGAAAAGCACATACAGCGCATAGAATCCCCAAATGTTACCCATCTGGAGCTAGCCAGGCTCAATGTTGCTTAACTTCTGCGATCTGACGATTATACCGAATATATATATATGTGTGTGTGTGTGCGTGTATGTGTCTAAAGGGGCGTTGCATTTGTGGGTGTGTGCATGTGTTTTCCTGTGTGTGCATAGGTGTAATATGCGTCAATGATGCATATATACTATTTACAGAAAAGAGAAGATTATTCTAACTTATGTTCTTGATTATAATTCTATCAATAATCATTAATAAATACACAAAACAGGTGGACTTTGTCACATTCTTTATATAAAATGTGCTTATATTCGGTCCAAACTGTAGCCGTTACGATGCGGTATTTCTGAATAGATGTGTTTTATTTATTCATTCTAAGGGAGCAGTTGGGGAAAATTTACATAGGTAGTATTTTCACATAAATTTACATAGGTAGTATTTTCACATAAATTTACATAGGTAGTATTTTCACATAAATTTACATAGGTAGTAGGACTGAGCTTATTCTTTCTATTACTAAAATATAAAAAATCGATCAGTTTATATATATATATATATATATATATATATATATATATATATATATATATATATATATAAATATTTGAAGCTATATTTATTCATTGCAAGGTCAAAATATCTTTTAATGTTAAGTTTTTAATATTTCTTTATGTTTTCAGATAACCAGATGCCTTCTCTTTATTACACAATTGTAATCGGATTAATGTACCTGTTTGGAACCTTCTGGGCAACTATGCCTTTACTCGGATGGGGAACGTAAGTATATATATATATATATATATATATATATATATATATATATATATATATAATGTATAAATTTATGTTTATATATTTCTTTGTATTCACCCCTAAAATAATTAAATGATATTGATAAATTTTTGAAAAAAATAATACGTAGCAGGGTTAATAATGCGGGTTGTATATAGTTTAATTTGAATTTAGACAAATGAGTCAAAGAGTGGATAGAATCCTCCATGAAATTCAGATACTTCCAAGTTTGGGAATTTTTTTAAGAATCGGTATTAAATATCAATCAATAAATATTCCCCAAAATTTTAATTTCTTTCGAATATTTTAAATGAACTTAGGGACATAATACAGGCACACCTTGTCATTTCTGCATTAAATGTAACTCATTGTTATTAGGCATCAGTTAAATAGGATTAACTGAATTTACATTTCACTTTAAAATCCATTAAGTTCAACCACGAACTTTAGACCTACGAAATAATGTAATGTATTTTGATTAAGATTAGAATAATGACTCCAAATTTATGAGGATGGCAACACTTACCGGCAAAAGCTGCAAAACCCTAACAGCGTCATATCTTTGTATCGAGCTATACATGTGACTGGAGACTTGTAAATTTGATTTTCATTAGAAACTTCCTCATTTCGAGGAAGTCTGTTAAACTCGTTTAGGGTTCATGTCGTTGCTTCTTTAAAAAAATATTTTAGTTAATAATAAAACAGAATGTTGTATTTCATTTTACCTATTTAACAGCCGGGGAAGCCGGATACTACATTCTAGTAAAAAATAAGAGCAATAAGCAGTAATTCAAATATCTGTCGAAGTATTTTCATTTAATTCATTTTTGTTGTCATCTGTTCATTTCAACAGTTATGGTCTGGAAGTTCACGGAACATCATGCACCATAAACTACATGGTTTCTGATGAGAGCTACCAATCATTTGTCATTTCCTTGGCTTTATTTTCGTTCGTGTTTCCCATGTTTTCTGGTTGGTATGCCGTCACTAAAGCTTGGTCCGGGCTCAGTTCCATCCCAGACGCTGAGAAAGAAAAAGACAAAGATATTCTGTCCGAGGAACAATTAACTGCCGTAAGTCTTTTGAATATCTTTCATATTTTAAAAAATATTTTCCCTTTATTTTTTCTTTTGCTACATCACTCGATGTGATCAATAAAAACGCCTTATATTGTATAATTGCATGTGCCTTGTGCTGATTTTGATTCCTATAATCGATGAAGTTATTTGATTTTTAGTCGAAATTCATGTTTGGATCATTTTTCATCATCTTTCATCATCTCATTAATATTTAGAGTAAAAACATTTATTTTAACTAATCATGCATTGTCTCTATTGTCAGAATCATTTTTTTTTTTATTACATTTTCACCCCAAACAAGGCAAATTGCCACTTTGGTGTAGGGGGCTACTGTCAGGGGCAACAACTACTGGGGTATTATGAAGGGATTTGGGCAGCAAGGTGTCGGTTCACGTTACACTTGAACTTCTGCACGTCAGTACTGTTGGGGAAGCAGGGACCTGGAATGTAATTCCAGGGTCTAGCGGTTCTGGGGAAGAAACTATTGGAGTAAAAAGATCTTTTACATCTAGGGATCTCTACAGTGTGGGGTGGGATTTAGCAGCCTGTCGGGTTTGTCGAGGGTGCTCACGTCGTGGGGGCACAAGTGATTGCAGTTCGTCAGAGCATTCACCACTAAAATACTTGTAGAAAAGGCAGAGGGATGCAACACTTCGTCGATGGGACAGAGGCTGAAGCTTAGATGCCAGTTCAGGGCCTATCAGGTTTGTGACTCTCTTTTGAACCTTGTCAAGGAGCGAGAGACTAGTAGCAGATGCACCAGCCCAGATGTGGCAGCAATACTCCATACATGGGCGAATGGTGGCCTTATAGAGGTACAGGATACTTTTAGGTGTTAGTAGTTTTCTAGCACGGTAGAGAGAGCCCACCTTTCTTGCAGCGGCCCTGGCAATGCCTTCAATGTAATTGTTCCAACTCATGTTTCCTGTGAACGTTAGGCCAAGGAGTTTGAAAGATGGACTCTCAGATAGAGTCGTTGGCCATTGCTATGGGTGGTAGAGAGGGTTTCCTGTAATTATTGAATGAAACTAGTTTAGTCTTGGCAGCATTGAACGCGACCAACCACTTTTTCCCCATTCCACTACAGATTGGAGGTCTTCCTCTAGTGTTTCTGCCATTTCTTTAGAAATGTGTTCATTCGTCTTCCTGTCGTGCCTGCCATAGAGTGTAGTGTCATCAGCATATATACCCATCTCAGAGGCAATGTTGTCGGGGAGGTCATTTATGAATATCAGGAACAATAGAGGTCCAAGGATAGAACCCTGGGGCACCCCCGCATTTATATCATATTGTTTAGATGTACGACCGTCGAGGACAACCTGGATTTTTCTCTCATCTAAGAAGGATTTAATTATGTTAAGTATTCTACCAGTGATACCGTATGATCTGATTTTACTGAGGAGACCCTCATGCCATACCCTGTCAAAAGCCTTAGATATATCTAGAGCTACCGCTCTGCCCTCCCCCGCTTTGTTCAGTGAATGGTATATACGTTCAGAGATCACAGTTAGGATGTCTGCTGTGGAACGGGCTTGTTTAAATCCATATTGTTTGTCAGTCAGTAGTTTAGCATCTGTAAGATGATGGACTAAAGCATGGTTAATTATGGTCTCAAATATTTTGGCAAAAAGTGGGAGGAGGCTAATGGGGCGATAATTTGATGGGTCTGTCCTTTCGCCAGAATTCTTGAATACTGGTACAACAGAAGCAGTTTTCCAACAGCCCGGAAAGCAAGCTTCATTAAGGCATTTGTTGTAGAGTTTGGAGAGAACTGGAGCTACTTCGGCTGAGCACTTTTTTAATAGCACAGCTGGGATAAGATCGGGTCCACATGCTTTTGAGGTGTCAAGGTTTTTTATGATAGCATGTACCTGAGCATAGAGAAATAAGGACGGAAATAAAGAGTAAATAGAGAACATTTTAAAGGCTTACAAATGGTTTTGAGAAACTTCAGATGATAGAGACTATCCGACTTACTGACAATCAGAAATAAGTTTACACTAAAATTGCAGCCACAGAAATTAGATATGTTCAGCGATAGAACATCTGTATGTATTATTCGGGGTATTTAATCGTAAATAATTCAAATTAATAATCATTTATCTTTTTATCTTTCTCGCGTTTCCTCTCTCTTTATATATATATATATATATATATATATATATATATATATATATATATAGATATATATGTGTATGTATATATATATATATATACATACACATATATACCTATATATATATATATATATATGGGCAACAAGGGCTGCATCATCGGCAAAGAGAAGGTCTCGAATCATATGCTCGAAAGCCTTTGTGTGGGCTTGCAGCCTTCTGAGGTTGAACAAGCTGCCGTCAAGGCGATATCAGATATAGATCGCATTGTCGTTGTCGTCAAGGTCTTCGGTTGCATGTTTAAGCATCATGCTAAAGAAGATGCTGAACAGAGTCGGTGCTAAGACGCATCCCTGTTTCACGCCGTTGTTGATGAGGAAAGGTTCTGATAGGTTGTTGTTCACTCTAATTTGGCCGCTCTGATTCTCATGCAGCTGAATAATCATGTGGAGGAGTTTTGGGGGGCAGCCGAGGCGCTCTATAATCAGCCAAAGCCCTTCTCTGCTCACTGTATCGAATGCCTTGTTGCCCATACCGAAAGAGCCCTGCATCATCTCACATCCTGCTTCTCAAAGGCTGCCCAGCTCTTTGGACTCGAGGTCAGCATGAAAAAGACAGAGGTCCTTCAATAGCCCGCTCCTCGGGAAGAGTACAACCCTCCCCACATCACCATAGGTGAAACCGAGCTAAAGACAGTACACCAGTTCACCTACCTGGGATGCACTATCACCTCAGATGCAAAGCTCGACAAGGAAATCGATAACCGACTAGCCAAGGCGAACAATGCTTTTGACAGACTATACAACAGAGTCTGGCGGAATAAACACCTGAGGAAGGACACAAAAATCTATGTCTACAGAGCCGTAGTACTGCCAACCCTTCTTTACGGCTCTGAGACATGGGTAACCTACTGCCATCACATACGACTCCTCGAGCGTTTCCATCAGCGCATTCTCCGCACCATCCTCAACGTACTCTGGTATGACTACGTCACCAACGTTGAGGTCATCCAGCGGGCGAGGACCACCAGCATCGAGGCTATGCTGCTAAAGTCACAACTGCGCTAGGCGGGGCACGTCTCCAGAATGGAGGATCACTGACTGCCTAAGATAACTCTTTACGGCGAACTATCCACCGGCCCCCGTGATAGAGGAGCTCCGAAGAAACGTTACAAGCACTCTCTGAAGAAGTCACTTGAAACCTTTCACATTGACCAACGCCAGTGGTCTACTCTTGCTGCAGACTGTGTCACCTGGCGACGCACAGTCCACCAGGTCGTCACCTCCTTTGAATTCTCTTGCATAGAGATCCAGCGCGAAAGGCGCTACAAGAGGAAGATTCGGGAAGTCTCAGCAACCGCACCTGATGGAACTTTTGAATGCAGCCGCTGTGGCCGAGCCTGCTTGTCTCGCATTGGGTTCATCAGCCACAAACGTGCCTACAGTTGACGTGGACAACCACCTTCAAAGAATCTTCTTTCGCGAAGTAAAGCCATTGATATTGATATATATATATATATATATATATATATATATATATATATGTATGTATGTATATATATGTGTGTATGTATGTATGTATGTATATATATATGTATATATATGCATATGTATGTATATATATATATATATTGTATATATATATATATATATATATATATATATATATATCGTATTGTATTGTTGATTTTTTCTTTTCGTATTTAAGTTCTACCTTACATGTTAAGCTTTTTTTTTATTCCGCTGAATTTCTATTTAAAGAAAACTATAATTCTTTTTGATTCCTCGTATATACATATATATAGAAAGAAGAAAGTCACCATATATATATATATATATATATATATATATATATATATATATATATATATATATATATATATATTAAGTTTATTTATACAAACATTAATGGTTACATTTGTGCACATATTTCTGTAATCACCCGTGCTAAGGGAGATTACGTCTTCAGGCCATGAATTATCTTTGAAAACGAAAAAAGAGTTTTCGGAGATAATTCATGGTCTCAAGACGTAATCTCCCTTAGCAAGGGTGATTACAGAAACACGTATGCACATATGTAGCAATTAATGTTTGTATAAATAAACTTAATATACCCGCTCTGTTTAATCATTGAGCACTTTTTCGTAGGCACATGTTGTTTCATTGCATGTATATCTAGGAAACTAAACTCTACCGCTATAATATATATATATATTAAGTCTGGCACAAAGGGCTTTTTTACATGGTAGTCACCAATTTTCAAGGCCCCGAAGCCACTCGGGGATAAGGGTTATTGCGTGTACAGTAATCAATGGGACAATATCGTAGTAATCCTTAGCAATGGAGGCCTCATAAAATGTCTTACTTGAGGGGACGGTTTATTAGAATTTGTTTATGTTGGACTTGAAGACATCCAAGTCGTAGTCAGGTGGGAAACAGGTAAACGGAACAGAGTTCCACATGCGTCTCTTATAAGAAAGAAGCTTTGTTCATGGAATCTATGTTTTGATTTATGCACAGATAAAAAGTGGAGAAAATTATTAACAGTGTTTCAGCTTGACGGATGTTTTTCGTGAAAGCTTGGCGAAGGAGGACCTGAGATTGGAGCGCAGACGAGTACTACCATGGAAATAACGATAAAACAAAGACAGGCTCGCAACTGTGGGAGAGAGGTTACAGGGAAGAAAAAAAGGCCACCTCCACTAAGCTACGAAGTCTATTTTGTATTCTGTCAAGGCAGGATAGGCTGTTTTTTGCAGTTCTTGTCCAGATGTGGCAGCAGTACTCCCTCCTTTGACGTACTTGCCTTTTATATAGGTAGAGAATTTCATAAGCAGTGATATGTCTTCTGGATCAATAGAAGTATCTTACTATTTTTCCAGCGACATTGGCAGCAGACTTGATGTACGTGTTCCATTTCAGGTCAGGAGTAAAGGTCAATCTCAGAATTTATCAAAACATGGAGCCTCCCCTAGACGATAGCCATCCATTTCAATTGATGCCAGATGGGGATCAGAGCGTTGATGATGTAAGGATAGAACCTTGGGCTGCTAATGAAAATTAATTTACACGGGGTAACGTGACGAATATTGAATATAATTAAATCCTACTTAGACAAATATACCCATCCAGGTTGTCATTGATGGACGTTCATCCAAGCAGCATAACACAAATGCGGGAGTGCTTCAGGGGTCGCTCTTTGGACCACTGTTATTGGTGATATTCATTAACGACCTCCTCGATATAATTGTCTGAGATGGATATATTTCCTGATGATACAACGCTCTATAACATGCTTGAGGGATGTACACAAATCTAAGGCAATGGATGAATCCTTAGAAAATAACCTCCAGACCGTAGTAGAATGGGGACGTAAATAGATGGTAACATTTAATGCTAGTAAGACTAGGCTGCTCTCCTTTAACAATTACAAGAAGCCTCTACAATCGGTGAAATCCATAGCAGATAACTCCCAACCTGAGAATTTACCTTGAAATTCGGCTTAACATTCAGAGGAGGTACGAACTGGAACAAATACATTGAAGATTGCGATAGCTGCTGCAAGGAAGGTGGGCTCTCTCTATCGTTCTAGAAAACTACTCACACCTGAGAGTATCATGTGCCTCTACAAGGCTACCATTCGCCCATGCTTGGAGTATTGTTGCCACATTTGGACTAGTGCATCTACCACTAGTCTGCCCCTCTTGGATAGGGTCAAAAACGAATCTCCAATCTAATAGGTCTCATTTTGTCAACAAAACTCAAATCCATGTCCCATCACCGCAATGTTGCATCCCTGTGTCTGTTTCACAAGTATTTTAATGGAATGTGTTCTGATGAACTCATTGCACCTGTGCCCCCTCGATGTACATATCCCCGACAACCCCGCTTAGTAGCAAAATCCCACTCCTTCACTGTTGAAGTCCTTAAATGCCAGAAAGTTTTCTACTCTATTAGCTTTTCCTTAGAACAGCAAGACTTTGGAATTCACTTCCTGCTACCTGTTTTTCTGACTGTACTGATATGTAGAAGTTCAAACGTAACGGAAACCAACATCTTATTAATTTTGCCTAGGCATGGTCTCAATTAGTGTCCCCTTACGTCCAAGTGGCGATATGTTTTGTTTGGGATGAATGTGAATAAAACAAAATTAACTATAAAATGTGTAAGCATTTAATATTTTACACACGTTATTTTAATATTGTTATTTCTTTTATTTACCATTTCATTTTTGACAACGTGCGCAATTATTAATTAACGAACACACATTTAAGTGGTACTGAATTATATTTTTAAAAAAAACATAGCCTGCGTGCCCGGCGTTGCCCGGATGTTTGGAGGTGTGTGTTGAGCAAAAAAAAGTGGTAGTAGGCAGGTAGGCTCGAACCCGTACCGCCAAGGAGGAAAAGAACGTGAAAAAAAACGCGACGTCTTTGCTGTTGCGTCAATCGCTAAACCGGAAGTGACGAAGGTTAAAATTAAAACTAGTCTATAGAAAAGAGTGTATGACTTTCGATATGTCAGCGAAATAAAAGGTACTCCTCTTTGTAGAAAAGTTCCCAGTTTAGGATGAAGGAATCAATATTTTTGGCCAATTCTTCGATATTTGTCGTCCAAAGCGTCAGGTTTCAAAAATATATCGACCCCGTGAAAACCCGTCGCCTTTGTCGAAAGTTTAAGGCAGACATACAAACATACAAACATACATACATACATACATACAGGTGAGACTTATATCATAGATAAACGTACTATAAACAATTCATACTATCATTAAAATTATGATAATAAATGAATATCCAAATGCAAGTTCTTGAGATAGTTAAATTTTAAATACTTCTTGTTAACATAGTTTTAATCAATGGCATATTCGTTACTGTTTTAAGATGTTTCTGTTAGTATGTTTTTTTTTTTGTATTATGCGCTTTTGTTACTGCGATAACTCCGAACTTTCACGAGCGTTTCCGGACAGATACGTTTCGGTAGCATGTGTCTAAGTTTAAAACACGACTTGATTGCATATTGTTTTTCCAACGTGTCCTCACGTGCAGATTGCATTTGGAAATTCACTGATTGTTACAATCAGGTTGTAGTAGAGTGTATTCTAATTCCGGCTGTTACTGTTCATTTGAACCTGAAATCCTAAAATTTGGTCAGTCATCCCATAAGATATATAACAATAACATACCGAATTGTCAAGAGTCTACGACAATGTTAAATGACTATAAAAAACACTGTCGACATTTATTAAAGGCACATACGTGTAAATACATGCAGTCGTTTATATTATATGCCTTCCTTTTATTCGCTTTTTCTCGTCGTCGTCACATAGTTGCCATGTTATCTAGTCGTTTTCATCTGTCTGTTTATCTAAACGAATAACAAACTCATGCATAAAAAACACTTAGAGACTTTGTTGAATTCTTCAATGATTTATTGGAGAAAATTTACTTATGACGCGGGGGGGGGGGGTTAATGACTAATGACTTCCTTATTTGACTTTCTATCAAACAAAACTGCCCATGCACAGACAGATATCGACAACATCTATTATAAACTATTTCTACATTATTTGCGTGTCCATTCGCTTAACTTAAAACATAAAGATTAAAATAAAATACGTATAAAACACGTTTATAAGCCAAATCACAACGTAATATTAATAAAATAAATAAAATTTATTTGTTCAAAATTAATATTTCGGAAATAGACCTCATCCTCAGAATTTTATACATTTTTTTTTCTATTTTTTCTCGTCATGATGTTAAATTAAAGAAACAAATAGTAAAGAATCTGCGGTGTTCTATTAAAATGCCAGAAGAATACGTTTGGCGTACGTGATATCAAAGCCAGAGTTGTAGTTTGTTTTTTGTTTTTTTGTTTTTTTTTGTGATCCAACTTTGACTTTCGGAAATATTGAACAAACCCTTAGTTTTCGCTTGCTTGAAAATATGATCCATGTAATATCGTCATTTTATTTTTACTGTTTTGTCTGTGAAGTTTGACCGATTGTATGTTGCTTCTTCATATAACCTGTCTCTGGTACAATTCAGTTTGCAGCTAGGTTGACATGTACTAATTTGAACCTCATCAAAATTCACATTAGCTAAATTTATTGCTGGCGTAGAGTATCTATTATGCAACAAACTAGAGACATGTCATTTCCTTTCCCGTCAAATCCTGTGTTTTGTTCATACATTTGTCCTCTTTTGTGCAAACAAAAAAATAAATAAACACCGTATATGTTTTTTTTATACACAAGTTGTCAACATTCTTCGAGAAGCATCGATATAATATATCACTCGCTTTGTTTAAACGGGGTTCATGTCATATCTCTATCTTTCCATATTGATTTGTCTATGGAGTTTGATGCATTGACTCTCCGGTTTTTTACGTCACCCGTCTCTGGATACCATTCCGTTTGCAGCTATGACATGTACATGACATGTACTAATGTGACCCTCAGCTTAGTTAACCGATACTTACTAGCATAGTATACCTCCTATGTAATAAAAGCACCCGACTAGAAAAATCGTCATGTCATTTCCTCTCCCGTCAAATCCTGTTTTTCGCTCCAAACTTCGACATTCATACAATAGACTCCTTTGTTGCAAATAAAAAATCAATAAACTCCGTATGTTTTTACACACAAGTTGTAAACTTCATTCGCACAGCCGTGATATAATATATCACTTGCTTTGTTTTATATCTCTAATTATTTCTGTTTCTTCTTTCAGCTTGCTGGAGTTTTCATTCTTCTTTCCATGGTGTCCTGGTCAGGTTTTGGTTACATAGCCATGTACAGCGCAGTTACCCATGCAGGAGCAAATCTTAGTCACCTGGCGGGTCATATGGCTCCCCTGATGAGCAAATGTGGGTGCGCCCTTTTCCCAGTCCTCATCTTCCTGACTTCTGTCCGTACTCTCCCAAAAAGCGACACCAAGAAACCTTAAACATTTACCGTGATATTTTAATTTAACACAACAAAACAAAAAGAAACGAAAGAAACGTTGTTAAATTCAATCAAGTGTTCCCACGAAATTGGAAAACTTTTTTATTCTCCGGCCAGTAAAAATAAATAATTAAACAGTAAAACTAAATAATTAAACTGTAAAATATATATTATCTACATTCCATACATATTTGTTTCTCTTTTTGAAAGTAGTTTTAGATGAGCTGTCGGACAGATTTGTCATGTTTTGCTTTTTGTGATGATTAAGTGTTTCTTCATCATTGTAAGGGCATAAGAAGTGTTGTAAAATCTGAGTTGGTGAAACACCAATCCAAATTTTTTGCTGTAATGTCCAATACAGTGGCGGCTCCTTGCGTGACCTTCATTTTTATTGAGTAAAAATTCAAAAATAATTTACACTTTACAATTGTACATTTTTTTATTTCTTTTTAATGTTGCTTTTTTACGTTGATTTTAAAATAAGAGATAATAATGAATCACCTCAACAAATATTAACATGCCTCTTACTCTCTTATTTATTCACTTTATTATGTTATTATTTTCTGGCACTGTTTGTAACACAGTCCTTTCGCGCTTCTGGTCACCCCTGGCATATGCTTTTTATTCCACAGCAACAACGGAGGAGCCGCCACTAGCGAATGGTTGGAATTCTGTTTGATATAACAAAATTTGCTTTCGACTTATGAGAAAAAAAATCACTTTTGCAAACAACGCTATCTTACAATTTTCGCACTGAGAAGCCGCCATTTATGACTATCTAAGAATCGCAGAATAAAAAAGAACACGAGCTGAACAAGGTTAAATTATCACTCACATGGAAGGATCCTGAAAAGGTCAAAGCAGGATATCCAACCCCCAAAATTGTTCCTACATTTTCCCTATAAAACAATCACATTGTCAATTCTCATTGCATCACAGATTTTAGATTTATGAGAGGAAAACGTGAAAAATTTTGTGTAGCTTAATTGCCATATGTTTCCATAAATTAAAGTGTGATTATTGTCACTTGATGTACGACAAAAATGTAGACAATCAAAAAGACTTACATAATTTTATACTTTGAATAAAACTCGTTCGTTTATAAACAGCTACGGATTTTTACACATTCTTTTATAGCAGATATTTACAAGACTTTATTGTCTGTTTGGTAAAAACACATGAGAAGATATAAGACGGGAACATTGTAATTAGTTTTTGATTTATATTCGATTTGTGATTCTTGTGCCTTAAAAATGTTTATCCTACTTTGTTACATATATTTTAGACTTTAATTTAGTAATTAAATTGACGGGAAATGATAATCACTAAAGGGATTGACATTTTGTCTAGTTTTGCTTTTTGTGATGATTAAACTATATAATAATAATGATGATGGTAATAATAATAATAATAATAATAATAATAATAATAATAATAATAATAATAATAATAACAGTAATAAACAGAAGAAATAGAAAACAAAAAAAAAGAAACACAAAAGAAGAAAGTGAATCTGGTAATTTGATATCGTATGTCCTTCCACGTCTGCCAATTTTGAAGAAAGGAACATTTCTACGGAAAGTAGAAACACAAAGATTTATAGATGCCATAAAGACCATGCAACTGTGTGCCCCACTCCCAGTAGACCTACCACTGAATCCGTCCATGATTCACACCTGCCTCCAGATATGCCCTCCCCCAGCTAGGGATTTAAAGATCGACCATTTTGGGAGAGCGAACGAATTCTGATTTGAAGGCATTTCTTTCACATTTTTGAGATTTTTTTGATTTTACTCAAATTTCTTTCAAATGTAAAATTTGGAACTTTTCAAAACAAAAGAAAGAAAAAATACATCACTTGTTTCTTCTCAGTTTTTTTTTTTTTTTACTAACATGACAGCAGAATTTTGACAAGAGAAATATATTTTGATTTTAAAATAAATGTGTTGTTTGTTTATTTATTTTTTTTAACATACACGCGCGCACGGGCGCGCACACACGCACACATGCATATTAGCCCAATGAATTTATATGAGAGGAAAACGTGAAAAATTTTGTGTAGCTTAATTGCCATATGTTTCCATAAATTACCACCTATATATATACTCACGTATTGAGCATTGTTAAATAATGAAAATCAAAACATAAAATAGTATTAGTTCGCTATCAGCCGTGGCGTAATGGATAATGTACTTGATAAAATTCAGTTGTATAGTTACACTCGTCTGGGGGTTGAAGGTTCAATTCTCAGCGTGGGCGATACTCAAAATACAATTTCCATGCATAGAACTTCTGCCCAGTCAGAGCTGACGAAACCAGATCATGCTACACCCGTTCGAAATTCCGTGCAAATTCCCGAGTTTGAAAATAATTATATATATATATATATATATATATATATGGCACTTGTGTGTGTGAGTTCCTTTCCTATGGACTCTGGAACGGCTCAGATGATTTTTTTGAAATTTTACACAAATTTACTTTATATGTCTGGGGGTGTTTTTATGTAGGTTTCGCATCGGAATGATACACATTTGTTAATAATCGAACAATTTCCTTTTTTTATTTGGATTTTTCTATATTATCGATTTTCGATTTTCATCGGATAACAAATATCGAAAATTGATCATCGACAAGATCTAAATTTGATTTGACTTTCTTATAAAGCATTACATCAAAAATGCATTTAAGAAGTTTTATAATCGCACATTGAAAAGAATTGGCATTAAAATCCACAGTAAGTTCTTTAATAAGACAGAGACGCCTTCGAAATAAATGTTTTTGTTGTGATCATAATTGAAACAATAAGAAAACGATTGAACCATGATACTTAACTTTTCCATTTCTGACATTGATTTAAGCTATTACATAAAATAATTTTTAAAAATCAACAATAGGTTTCTCCAGTGCAATATAGACTAAAGTCTCATTGGAGGAGGCATGGGGTGCTTCCGCACGGTATACCGCAGTGCAGCAGGCAATTAATCGATTTGATTGAAAAATGGGATTTGCACCTATTTCAATGATGATAAAAGTATGATATGAAAATTCGTAAGCAATCAACCACCTTCGGGCAACGTTGGGCCTTCCTGCTTGTATATATATATATATATATATATATATATATATATATATATATATATATATATATATATATATATATATATATATATATATATGCACCAGAATACGCGTAACCCGTTTATATATGTTATAGCTAGCTATGGAATAGTGAGTATATTAATTATGCCAAAAATATGCGCGTTTGTGCGTACAACATTAGCCCCCACATTTATCATAATAAATTACATTTCTTAATATCCGGAAAACTGCTCATTTACGGAAAACTATCAGTGTGGTATTTGTTTTCAACATACCTGAAAACTGTTAATAGTCGTCATTTAAAAGGTGAAAACCAAGTAAAAATTTACCAACATTTCTATTTTTATATTTGCTTTAAAAAATAAAGCCACATTATATACAGTGTTAATCATCCGTACCTTAAAAATGTGAGTGACGTCACTTCCGCCGAATGATTTTGTAAAGAAAAAAAAATGTGACTTTTAGCGAAAACCATTATAGCACGAATCACTTATCTTAAGTCGATGGCAATAAATTTTTGGCCGTCTTTATGGGCTAAAAAGTCTATTGTTTTCATAATCTTCACAGTTATAATAAACATTTGCAAATAATTTTAACGTTTTTATGCTTCACATTACGAATTTTAATGCAATGAAAAAAGACGCCAAATTATTTGTAAACAAATTTGTTTTGTTTTTGTTTGAAAATGATTCCAACTTGCAATGAAAAATACAAATAAAATTCGTAAAATGCCGATGTAAAAAAAAAACAAAAGGAATTTACAGTTTTATTTTTATTTGCCTATTTTAAACACGAGAAATTGTCGAATAAAAATAAAGCTTTTATGGATTATAGTTTATGTACGAATGCGCAGAATTTTTTAAACCGGAAGCTGTAAACCGGATGGCCAGTTTCAACGCTAAAGCAGGGCGATTTGCATTTTATAATATAACATTATCTATATATATTAGGACATTAAAGAAGTATTTCAATGTTTTAAATAGAAACCTGTTAAGATGACAAACAGCTCAATATGCGAAGAAGATCTTAAAGATAAGAATAAAAAATATCACACAACATTATATACCGGTGCATATAAGTGTATTCATCAATAAGAAAGATACATTTATGGATATAGTGGTTATAAAAGCTCTATGGATCTAGGTTTTTCGAAGCTTAATGCTTCTAATAAAAAGAGAAAAGAAAGTGCTAGATAACAAATTAGGAATACGACGTCTAAAAATAAACACGTTAACACATGAAATATTAGGATATCTGGCATAGATTAGAGGGTGAGAGGGATTATTGAGATCATAGCAAGACTATAATAAGCATTATTAGGTTTTTAACAAATTCGAAATTAGAGAAATAGGATTAGGGAGTTTGCCATTATACGATCGGGAATTAAGGTAGATTGAGGAGTTAATATGATGGGATAGAACTGCACGCCTGTGGAACTCTGTTCTGCTTGCCTGTTTCCCTCCCGACTTCAACCTGGATGTCTTCAAGTCCAACACAAACAAATTCCTGATGAACCGCCCCCATTAAGTAATGACACCTTACCAATTCTCCAATACTATTGCTACACTATCCCTTTGATTACTGTACACACAATAACCCTTATCCCTGAGTGGCCATTGGGCCTTGATAAGTGGTGAACTCAATGTAAAAAAAAATATATGCATTTAAAGTAAAGGATAAAATAACATCAATAACAATAACAATATAAACAACCGCAACCTCAATAATAATAATAATAATAATAATAATAATAATAATAATAATAATAATAATAATAGCCACTTCCTTAGCAAAGGCCCTATAAACAAAAACACCTAAATTGCTTACATGTGTGGAGCCTCTGCTAGAAAAAGGGGATGTACATCCATTGTGTCTGCTTAGAAAGGAAGATAGGCAAGGCTTACTTAGTGTTGAAGAAGTTGGAAATATAGAAGAAAATCTAACTAAATATATTTCTGAAAGCCATGACATTCTATGAAGTGAGAAGGGAAAAGATAAGACCTGGGATGAAGTAAAGTCAGAGATTACAAGAAGGGGGGGGGAAATATTTGGAAAAAAAAACTACACAATGTATTCTTAAATAATACTGAATTTAGAGATAACGACAGCTGGAATTGGTTGGTCAGAGATCTTAAAAGATCTACTGAGAGCGCATTAATGGCAGCCCAGGAACAAGCCACTCGCACTAGGTCCAGCAAACACTACATCGACAAAACTGCAGAATCGCCGATGTGCAGAATGTGTAATGAAAGGGAAGAAACATTAGCGCATTTTGCATCAGAATGCTCTATGCTAGTTCAACACCAGTATAATAATTGGAGACACGACAAAGTCGCTCAGGTCCTACACTCGAATACATGCAAACTCTACGGATTAGACCACTATGAGAAGTGGTATGAGCATAAACCAGAAGTGGTTAAAAAAAAACGACAATGCCAAACTTCTTTGGGATATGCGCATACAGACTGATAAAGTCCCTGAACACTCAAAACCTGACCTAATTTTACTAAATAAAAAAAAGAACTTGCTCAATATAAACGTAGCTTACCCTTTCGATACCAACGTGCAAGAAAAATAACAAAAAAAAATAAATACCAAGATCTGAAATGGTTATTAGACTCTAGAAATGTAAAGAAGTCAAGGTGATTCCCATCATACTTGGAACGCTTTGGACCGTAACAAAAAGCCACCATAAATTGCTTAATCAGATTGAAAAGACAATTTCTTTTCCAATTTTGCAAATGGCTTGCCTATTAGGAGCGGCGATAGAGTTAATCAGCTAGAATGTCTAAAGTCGAATTTACTTGATGTTCAATGAAAAAACATCCAAGGATTGAGACTACTATGGTATAATAATAATAATAATAATAATAATAATAATAACAACAACAACAACAACAACAACAATAATAATAATAATAATAACTAGAGGGCCCTGTGAAAATTTCACGGCAGGACAGCATCTTTCAAATTTAATATATTGCTTCTGGGCAGTCAGTGGATGTTCTGCGATATTATTGTAGCCGTTTTGTTTAAACTGTAACGTATTTATCTAAGTATTCTGGTTAATGTAGTCTAAGAATGTATCCGGTTATTACAGTTTATGTTCAATATCCTTATATGAGTCTGTGACATATTTCCATTATATCGACGCCCAGTGCGAACGTAAACCCCAGGATATCATTATACCATCTTTAGACATAACAGATACTACCCTTGGATCCTAGCTAGAAGACCAAGAAGGTATATTTCAGTTTCACGTACAGCCCAAACGTGACATCATTTTTTTTATTTAATTTTGATTTTTCCATTATGTCTTCAATAATCGGGGATTCTATTTATCAAAAACTGATAAGGGATAACATACTACGAACATTTAATTAACGTATCTGCATCCTAATAATTTAATGTTCGTACTATGTTATTAGATACTATCCTCCTTTTTAATAAATAGGATCTCCTGATTAAACAATTTATCATTTTGAAACCGTTACACACATACGTACATTAAAGTTACTATGGTATTAATATATTGATATCAATAATAACAAAAATAATAAAAACAAACTATAGACTAGTAAAAGAATGTTATTTCAGAAGCTACCCCAATGACAAAGGATATTAGCAACGGATGAGAGAACTGTGGGGAATGTTTAATGACTACAATACAACGAAACAAGGGATTGCGGATCAAGCAAAACTTATTCTCAAAAGAGGTTGACTTCAGATCTTGAACTAATGGAAACACTACGAGAGATAAACGATGAAACTCCACACGCAGAAACTTTACATGATGACGGCATGCAAAAAACTTTTCTCTTCCCTGCAATCTCTTTCCTACAAAAAGACGTCGTGAACCTGTGTCTCCTCTATCGCGATTTCCATGGCAAGCACACGACTGAACTCCAATCTATGGTCCCCCTTTCAAAACTTTTACAAAAACACTTGGCTACAACCACTATATATGATTTCCCCTACTCTCTGTCTGTGCCTAAATCTAAAGGCAGATCTCTTGAACAAAGCGTCTTTCGAAGAACTGCCAGCCTTTGGAACATTGTTCCGCTGGGCTGCTTTCCGATTGAATACAACATGGGTGCCTTCAAATCCAATGGAAACAAGTTCTTGTTTAGTCGTCTCCATGAATGATCGACTTCTTCCCAATTGACATCATTTACGATTACTACACTATCACTTTACTTACAATCATTAACCTTTATCCTCGAATGGCTTTCAGGCTTTGATAAGGGGTGAGTCCCAAGTCCAAAAAACAACTCAAACACAATAAAGATGGAGACAGAAACCAATGAAACAACGGATCTAAACGAGAATGAAGCATCTGAAGTAAAAGACATCATACAACTTATGAATGAAAACAAAAACTAAGGAAGCAAGAATGGAAGAAAATAAAAGCAGAAACAGAGAAGGTAAACAAGCTCCTCCCATACATCAACACAAAGACCATTACATGTTAAAAAAATAATTAATGTAGTAAAAAAATATGAGGCTTAAAGTAGAAAAAAGACGAGGAAGGAAAATGAATCAACAAAACCTGTATGGGAAGTCAAGTTGGAAACCCAAATGAACAAACTCAAAAAAAAAAAAAACGTCAAAGCAATAAACATGAAAGCGATAGAAAAGGATGTAAAAGTAGAAATCTGATTAGCAGAGAGAGAGAAACTGAACAAGAAGCGGTGAGGAATGAAGCAAGGAATAGCAGCAAAAGAAGGGAGATTAAGACGATACAGATACAAATCGGAACTATGCAAGCAATCAGGAAAATTTGAAAACAACGAACGCCAATTCTATCAAAATGTAAACGGGGGAAGACAAAACCAGACAAACCGGACTCAACAGAAACAACAAAGCTCTCTCTCTCTCTCTCTCTCTCTCTCTCTCTCTCTCTCTCTCTCTCTCTCTCTCTCTCTGATTCTCTCTCCTCTGATCTCGAACGAGTGGTTCAGTGGGGGAAACCGTGGCTGGATACCCTTAATGCATCTAAAACCAAACTCCTATCTTTACATCATCAACGCTCTGATCCCCATCTGGCATCAATTGTAATGGATGGCTCTCGTCTTGGAGAGGCTCCATGTTTTGACAAGCTTCTGGGCTTGACGTTCACTCCTGATCTGAAATTGAACACGTACATCAAGTCTGTTGCCAAGATCGCTGGAAAGATGGTTGGATCCTTCTACCGCCCCAGAAGGTATCTCACTACTGATGCAATTCTCTGTCTATATAAAAGCCAAGTCCGTCCAAGGATGGAATACTGCTGCCATATCTGGGCAGGAGCTGCTAAAAATAGCCTATCCTGCCTTGACAGAGTACAAAATAGACTTCATGGCCTAGTGGGGGATTCCCTTTTCTCTTCCCTGCAACCTCTCTCCCACAGAAGAGACGTTGCAAGCCTATCTTTGTTTTATCGTTATTTCCATGGCAGGTGCTCATCTGAACTCCAATCTCTGGTCCCCCTTCGCCAATATTTTACACAAAACACCCGTCTAGCTGAATCCACTGTAAAAACTTTCCCCACTCTTTATCTATGCTTAAATCAAAACGTAGATTCCATAGAACGGCACGCCTATGGAACTCTGTTCCGTCTGCCTGCTTCCCTCCTGACTACAACTTCAAGTCCAACGTAAACAAATTCCTGATGAACCGCTCCCTTTAGTAGACACTTTAAATATCCACACTAACGTACTGTACTTACAATAACCCTTATCCCTGAGTGGCTTCACCACTATTATACATCATAGCCATGATGCCTCTTAATAATATAGATAAGATAATACCAAGCTGGATAAAAGTGACTAATACAGATGAAAGAATTAACAATCTAATGCACAGAGATGACCTGAAACTGTTCGCAAAAAATATGATGGAACAGGAGACGCTATTTAAAACAATCAGATTCTTCAGCCAATATATCTGAATGGAATTTTGGATGGACAAGTGCGTACAGTACAATATCAGATATTTGACGCTAACACCAGAGTCCGAGTCGGAGAATGCACATGTAAGCATGGCTGAGAATATTATGCCGAGGATAGAGAGCGCCAATACACAATCTTGTTTCACTCCATTGCTTATCGGGAAGTCAGACGATACCTTAACTTTTTTTTTTACATGGGAGTCACCACTTATCAAGGCCCGAAGACCACTCAGGGATAAGGGTTATTGCTTGTACAGTAATCAATGAGATAGTATTGTAGTAATCATTAGTATTGGGGGTTTTGATAGAGGGTCTTACTTAAGGGGGCGATTTGTCAGGAGTTTGTTTATGTTGGACTTGAAGACGTCCAAGTTGTAGTCAGGTGGGAAACAGGCAAGTGGCAGAGAGTTCCACTGGCGTGCAGTTCTAAGAAAGAAGTTTGTTCATGGAATCTACGTTTGGATTTAGGCACAGATAAAGAGTGGGGAAAATTATTGACAGTAGTTTCAGCCAGACGGGTGTTTCTCGTGAAAGATTGGCGATGGGGACGAGGGATTGGAGTTCAGACGAGCACCTGCCATGGAAATAACGATAAAACAAAGACAGGCTCGCAACGTCTCTTGTGTGGGAGAGAGGTTGCAGGGAAGAGAAAAGGACATCTCCCACTAAGCCACGAAGTCTATTTTGTACTCTGTCAAGGAAGGATAGGCTGTTTTTAGCAGCTCCTGCCCAGATGTGGCAGCAGTACTCCATCATTGGACGTACTTGGCTTTTATAAAGATAGAGAATCGCCTCAGTAGTGAGATATCTTCTGGAGCGGTAGAAGGATCCCACCATTTTCCCAGCGTCCCTGGCAAAACAGATTTGATGTACATGTTCCATTTTAGATCAGGAGTAAAGGTCAAACCCAGAAGCTTGTCAAAACATGGAGCCTCTCCAAGACGAGAGCCATCCATTTCAATTGATGCCAGATGGGGATCAGAGCGTTGATGATGTAAAGATAGAAGCTTGGTTTTGGATGCATTAAAAATGACCAGCCACCTCTTCCCCCATTGTACCACGTGCTCAAGATCAGAGGAGAGAGAATTAGAGAGAACTTTGTCATTTATGGCCTTTGATGTGTTGCCGTAGATGGTCGTGTCATCAGCATAGATGTCAACGAATGATTTAAGTATGTGTTTAGGGAGATCATTGATGTAGATCAGGAAGAGAGTTGGGCCCAGTATGGACCCCTGAGGGACTCCAGCATTAATACTATGGGCCTCTGATTTCTGCCCATCAACCACTACTCTTATGAACCTATCGGAGAGAAATGACTTAATGATTGAGAAAACATTTCCAGTAATACCGTAGTTGGAAATCTTGTGAAGTAGGCCCATATGCCATACCTTATCGAAAGCCTTTGATATGTCAAGAGCAATTGCCCTGGAAAGGGAACCTTTGTCAAGAGATTCACTAATCATGTGTGATATAATCGTTAGAACATCTGCTGTAGATCTTGCAGAGCGGAAACAATATTGCGTGTCACTAAGAAAGTTGTTTCTGTTGAGGTGGTTGACTACTTCTTTATTTAATATGGATTCCAGTAACTTACTCATGACAGACAGGAGACTTATTGGTCTGTACTGAGAGGGAGATGACTTTTCAACTAAATTCTTAAATACAGGGGATACTGATGAGGTTTTCCAGGGTGTTGGAAAGCACTTCTCCTTGATGCAACGCTTAAACTGTTTTGTAAGTATGGGGGCAAGTTCTGGTTGGAGCTTTTTCAGCAATATAACTGGAATGCCATCAGGGACAGTTGTTAATTTTTATCTTAACTGCTACAACAGAGTGGTCAGAGGATTCCAGAGGAGATAGAACGGAACATGAACACAGCTCAGAGGAAGTTGTGAGGAAAAGGTCTAGAAGGCTTGCATATTGACTGGGTGTACCGGGCACACGGGTAGGTTCGTGAACAATCTGAGTGAGGTCATAGGCAATGGCAAAATCATTACAAAACCTCCCATCGTCATCGGTTTTATTTGAGTGGGTCAGCCATTCCACATTAGACATTGAAGTCACCGCAAATGTTAATGTTAGCTGAAGGATGAGCAGACAGGATGAGGTCAATTTTCTCAGATATGCTCTTAAAGATAGTAACTCCACTGTTGTGGGGGCGATAAAGGGCAAAGATAAATGCAGTGGTGTAAGCTAGTGCAACCCGAAAGCACATATAAGGTAAATTAGGATATTCTCTGGAGATATCCTTACCACATGGAAAGCCATCTTTGATGTAGGTACATATTCCATGCACATGGCGATCTTGGGGTCAGATTTCGATATTAAGTTGAAGTAATCTTTAATTATGAATTCGTCTAGAGAAGTGGTTGGCCCTATGCCAGTTTCACTTAGAAAGAATATGTCCGGTTTAGTCTCCTGTAAATTTGTTTCAACCTCTGGAAGGTTGGGACGTAGACCCCTGATGTTGGAGAAGGAGACCTGGTAGTAGGGGTCTACGTTGGTGGATGGGGTTCTAGGTTACCTTTATCAAGCACACAGGCCATTATGTCATCGTCAACTTGGCGTACAATAAGCACAAAACGTATCGGATAACTGAACATGAATATGATTTTCCAGAGGTAATTTCCGCTTACTGTATCGAATGTATCGATCAAATTGCCAAATGTAATAATAAAATTCTTGTAATGCTGCTAGATTTTTTCTTGAAGGTATCTCGCTGCTAAAATTAGAATAACCACATTAACCCTCAGGTAAGTGGCCATGCTTCGGCTGCGTTATGAGGCGGTTGACTAGGTGGTTAACTAATATTTTAAAGCGGTACAAAGAAGGGAGATACCCCCGTGGTTGTCACAACACTGTTGTCTTTTCGTATTTATAAATAGACAGCAGAGGCATTATTGAATTCCTGTGGTAGTATGCCTTCACACTCAACAGAGCTTAAACAGATCAAGTAGATTTCCTTTAATATTAAGTGTAACTGCCTTGTATACTTCTGCTGGAAGACCATCAGGCCCTGGAAGTTTTCTACAAGATCTTTTAAATTATTTTTTCTACTTCGGAATCTGAGAAAGGATTAAGGTCCATATTTATCTCTACCTGAGAGACGGGATATAGTCTCATCATTGATGGACGACGGCCTGTTGAGAACAGAGTTTTATAAGTATCTTTCAGAGAGTAATAAAAACGTTTCGAGTCATGTATATAGGCAACTTCTTTATTTCTGCAGTCTGTCCCTTCATCCAGATACGGAGTTTGGTCTGTATAGTACAGCGGATGTTGGTAAAGGAAGCTTTATTTGTGACTGAATTGGTGTCATGTTGGTTGATGGCGTACAGTTTTCTCTTTTACTGCTAAAGGGGATACATCTCCTCCTCGCTCTCATCAAACCAGCCATATTATTTCTTGGTACATTGCCCGAAGTGCTGTAACATTCACCGTTTCCTTGAAATGGTTCCAGTTATTTTCTGTGTCTGAAATATTGAGCTGGAATTGAAAGTCCGCAATCTAGTTTTCCAGTTCAAAGGCAGTGTTGTTAATCTCAAGTTATCTGACATTAAAGCGTTTAACTACTTTCCCTATGCAAGTCGGTAGTCAGTCCAGCTTTCAGTGCCACACATCACCTTAGTGATCCGCCATTACGTCTGTCAGCATTTCTGGTGATGATATAACGACTGCGCTAGATGAACGGGTAGCCTTCTTTATCTTCACTCAGTAAACCTTCCTCTGCGAGTTGCGTCAGTGATAAAAATGCTGTCGATGACATTGCAAAATAGTTCTCTAGCTAACAAAGCAGTTCGTATTTCTGGTTGGTTTGACGTTTTACAATCAAGGCAAGTTTCCATATTCAACCTGCCCAAAGAGAGCAAAGTCTTCTTTAAATATTTTTACTAATATTTCTACCGGTTTATGGGATTCCTTCTAGCCGCGATTAACTGGCCTGTGTACTATGAAGCAGGTGATGTTTAGAGTAATTTTTTCCGCCCCGTCATCAGACTACGAGAATAAGCAGTGTATTCCTGAAAAGGACTGCTTACAATCATACAAGGGTAAATAGAAGCAATAAAAATAGAATAACAAACTACTGCATTTTTATTTACTCTCTATCGCCCCCACAACAGCGGAGTTACTATCTTTCAAAGCATATCTGAGAAAATTGACCAAGTCCTATCTGCTTATCCTTCAGCTAACATTCACGTATGTGGAGACTTCAATGTTCACAACGTCGAATGGTTGACCCACTCAAACAAGACCGATGATGAGGGGAGGTTCTGTCATGATTTCTCCATTGCCTATGACCTCACTCAGATTGTTCAGGAACCCACCCGTGTGCTCGATAATGACGGCCAGTATGCGAGCCTACTAGACCTTTTTCTCACAACTTGCCCTGAACTATGTTCAGTTTCTGTTCTGTCGCCTCTTGGATCTTCCGACCACTCTTTTGTATCAATTAAGATAAAAATGAAATGTAATAAGTCCCCAGACGTACCTCTCCATCGTACAGTATATCGATACACTAAGGCTGACAGGGATAGCTTCCGTACATTTATAACTGATCTACCTCTGAATTCCATATTTAAAAAGGATGTGTCCTCTATAGTATTAGACCTGACGGAATGGTTAATTGTAGGTATTGATCGTTTCATACCCTCGAAAAAGTTTCAGCAAAAACCTAACAGCCAGCCATGGTTCTCTCCAGAATGTGCTGCTGCCATTGCGCACAGAAATCACTTTTTCCACTGTTTCCAACGTAATAGATGTATGGAAACTAAAGCCGCTTTCAGGACTGCCAGCAAATATTGTAAGAAAGTAATAAAGAGCGTAAGATGGTTGTATGCTCAATCTGTTCAGTCCAAAGTAGCTGAGCAGCGGCTTGGTTCCCATCAGTTTTGGCAAATAGCAAACAGAATTCTGAACAGAAGTGTGCGCTCCATTCAAACTATCATCAATGGACCTGAGGTAATCTCGTCAGCATCAGACAAAGCCAAACTCTTTGTCAAGAACTTTGCAGCTAATTCTACCTTTTGCGATCAAGGCCGCCAACCCCCAATATTTCCTCCTGTATCTGAAAACACACTATGTGATATACGTATATCAGTACGTGATGTTGCCAAGCTAATCAAAAACCTTGATTCCAGTAAAGCAACTGGCCCTAACGGTATTCCAATTATTGTACTCAAAAAACTTCAACCTGAACTAGTGCCCATACTTACAAAACTATTTAAACGTTGTCTTAAGGAGAATAGTTTCCCATCTCCCTGGAAAATTTCATCTGTATGCCCTGTATTTAAGAATTCAGGTGATCGCTCATCCCCCTCTCAGTACAGGCCAATAAGTCTCCTGTGCGTCATGAGTAAGTTGCTGGAATCTGTGTTAAATACAGAAGTAATCAACCATCTCAACAAAAATAACCTTCTTAGTGACACTCAATATGGTTTCCGTTCTGCTAGATCTACAGCAGATATGGTTACAGTTATATCTCATAGGATTAGCAAATCTCTCGACGGAGGCAACCTTTCTAGAGCAATTGCTCTTGACATATCTAAGGCCTTTGATAGGGTATGGCATAAAGGTTTACTTCATAAGATCTCTAGCTATGGTATAGCTGGAAATATCTTCTCAATTATTAAATCATTTCTTTCTGATAGGTTCATAAGAGTAGTAGTTGAGGGGCAAAAATCAGAAGCCCACAGTATTAATGCCGGTGTCCCTCAGAGGTCCATCCTGGGCCCAACTCTTTTCCTGATCTACATTAATGATCTTCCAAATCACATCCTTACATCATTTGTAGACATTTATGCTGACGACACTACCATTTATGGTAGCACATCTAAGACAGTAAACGACCAAGTTCTCTCCAATTCTCTCTCCTCTGATCTTGAGCATGTAGTACAATGGGGAAAGGAGTGGCTGGTTACTTTTAATGCATCTAAAACCAAGCTTCTCTCTTTACATCATCAACATTCTGATCCACATCTGGCATCAATTGAAATGAATGGCTCTCGTCTTCAGGAGGCCTCAAGTTTTGACAAGTTTCTGGGCTTGACCATTACTCCTGATCTTAAATGGAACACGTACATCAAATCTGTTGCCAAGGCCACTGGAAAAATGGTGGGATCTTTCTATCGATCCAGTAGATATCTCACTGCTGATGCAATTCTCTATTTATATAAGAGCCAGGTACATCCAAGGATGGAATACTGTTGCCACATCTGGGCAGGAGCTGCTAGAAAGGACTTGTCCTGCCTTGATAGAGTTCAAAATAGACTTCGTAGCCTCGTAGGAGATGTCCTTTTCTCTTCCTTGCAACCTCTATCTCACAGAAGAGATGTTGCGAGTTTGTCTCTGATGTATCGTTATTTTCATGGAAAGTGTTCGACTGAGCTTCAATCTATGGTCCCCCCTCGCCAAACTTTCACAAGAAACACTCGTCTAGCTGTAAACACTATCAATAATTCCCCCCACTCTTTATCTGTGCCTAAACCTTAACGTAGATTCCATGAACAAAGCTTTTTTATTAGAACTGCACGCCTGTGGAATTGTCTTCCGTTTTCCTGCTTTCCGGCTGACTACAATATGGTTGTCTTCAAGTCGAACATAAATAAGTTCTTGATGAGCCGTTCCATATAAGTTATCAAATTTAACAAATTTTCATTACTAATGATTATTATATTGTCCAATTTCTACTGTACACTCTTTAACCCTTATCCTTGAGTGGCCTCTTGGCCTTGATAATGAGTTGATACCTATGAAAAAAAAAAGAAAGGAAAAAGTCCAATGTGAACAAGTTCTAATTGAATCGTCCCCCTAAGTAATCCAAGTTACAAAATTCCCACTGTTTACTATGCTAAAATCACAATGACTAATGTATACCTATTAACCCTTATCCTCGAGTGGCCTCTGGGCCTTGATAAGTGGTGACACCCTTGTAAAAAAAAAAAAAAAAAAAAAAAAACATGGCAACAACAAAAATAACACTAAAAGCAAAAAATATAATTCATAGAAAATATAATGACGCAAATTGTAATTGAAATAAAAACAACGTGCAAAAGGTTTTAACTATAACAGGTAGGCATTTTGTCCTTATAAAATAAATGCCACCCAAAAGCATTGTTTACCAGACACACTATTTGGCAAAAAATAAAACGGATACCAAAAGTATATTACGGGGGAATAACTTTCCTGGATTTTAAAACAGACATTACGACTACAGAAGTATATGCAAAAGCAAAAAGCACCGATTAAAAACAACATTAGCGAACCAGTTTTGCAAGTTAAAGGAAACCGATCACCGATGGTCGAGTGGGAAATAGTACAACATTTCAGCACCTGTAAAAACTTAGATAACACATATAGACTATGCTTGAATGAGAAATTAGCCATCCGAAACTAAAAAAAAAAAAAACACGAAATTAATTTAAAATTTTCTTGCATTAAAATTCCGAGCACTACTACCTCGAACATTTATTATCGACTGACTATTACAGTATTTTTGCCATAACAATAGCGTAACATAAATATATTCATGGGACTTGCTCCGTAGAATATTTTTTATATATGTATTTTCCGACCATTAAAATAATTGCAGAACAAATCATTCAATTCTTAATGAGTTTCTTTTGTACATTCTATTTAATTGGTGAGTCGAAACACAAATGGACTTGTTATCAAACGGAAAAGACATGGTATTATATGATGATTAGTTTTTACTTATGAATGGGGACATAAATGGATGGTCACATTCAATGCTGCCAAGACTCGTTTCCTTCAATAATTACAAGAAACCTTCTCTACCACCAATAGCAATGGCCAATGACTCTTTATCTGAAAGTATATCCTTTAAACTCCTCGGCCTAACGCTCTCAGGAAACCTGAGTTGGAACAATTACATTGAGAGTATTGCCAGGACCGCTGCGAAGAAGGTAGGTTCTCTCTACCGTGCTAGAAAGATATTAACGCCCGAAAGTATCCTATACCTCTATAAGGCCACCAGTCGCCCATGTATGGAGTATTGTTGTCATATTTGGGCTGGTGCATCTGCCACTAGTCTCTCGCTCCTAGACAAGGTTCAAAAGAGAGTCGCCAATCTGATAGGTCCTGAACTGTCTTCTAAACTTCAGCCCCTGTCCCATCGACGAAATGTTGCATCCTTCTGTCTTTTTTACAAGTACTTTAACGGTGAATGCTCTGACGAACTGCAAGCACTTGTGCCCCCTTTATGTAAATACCCCTCAAACCCGACAAGCAGCCCCCTTCACAGTAGAGATCCCTAGATGCAAGAGAGCCTTCTACTCCAGTAATTTCTTCCCCAGGACATCTAGACTTTGCAATTTCCTGCTGGGTCCCTGTCTCCTCAACTGTACTGACATGCAGAAGTTCAAATGCAACGTGAACCGACATCTTGCTGTCCAACTCCCTACACAGTACCTCTGATGCCTATGTTCCTGATAGTAACCCCCTACACCAAAGTGGTAATGTTCCTTGTTTGGGGTGAAAATGTAAAAAAAAATTTTTTAATCTGTATTGTTTGGCTATATCAAATCGAATACAGCAATTATATCAATGACTGCTGAAAACTTGACATCTAAAATCATTATATTTTTTATGTATGCACATATATATATATATGTGGTAAGAAATGGAAACATATCTATATGGTCATTAAGCAACACAGATTTTTAAGGTTCATCCCAGCATGGACTTGTCAGGACAAAAATGCATTTTAACACACTTTCTTAACACATACGGGCGAACGTGCACGCGCACATGTGCTCGTACGCACGCACACACACACACACACACACACATATATATATATATATATATATATATATATATATATATATATATATATATATATATATGACTACTTCATTTAATCACATAAATTAATATACAAAGATATCATTTTATGCGCAAATTTTCAGTATTTACTTCAACAGTGATCAATATATTGGTAGACCTAGGTAGTAAGTTATAGAAATATATATGGTTATTAAACTACACAGAATATTCCGCGTTATTATATATATATATATATATATATATATATATATATATATATATGATGATTGTAACGTCTTGTCAGATGAGTGTCACTCCCTAAGACACTTAATGTCTATGAGCCCAAAAAGGACTTCTTTTTTTTTTAGTGCTACTGGTGAATTCACACACTCAAGCAGGCATGATACTGAAGACGGTCATTGAGATCAGTTATTACATGCTTCCAGCATTTGAAGCCTCCATGCGTCACAACTTTTCCATCGCCACGGGACCATTTTTATAGACAAATGCCTGAGGGAGTATCTATACACAGATGATGTTACAGAGTCTCAGCTGTGTACGACAGCTAAGTCTCTCTCTCGGTTCAAAATGTTGAGATCCAGCAACAAGCAAGAGCAAGATAGCCAGCAACAAGTTAAACTGCAGACCAGCTTAATGCGGGTACTGGTCTTCTGCTTTATGGTTTTTTAAATCAGAGATGTACTTCTCCTAGAAAGGTTGCCTTCACCACGGATTATCGGAGCCCTCTCCACCCCAACACACACATGCATACACACAAATATACACGGTGCTAGTTGGCCATTGACTCCGAAAAAGGGTTCATTCGCCTTTTGGAATGTCTTGCTTTTAATTCTTCAGGGAGACTAACCACCCTCCTCACCAAACAAGTCTGGTGGGGGAACCAGTTTAGTCGCCGGTGACCCGACCATGAGGCAGGTAGTACTGGGTTACATGGTACCAGTAGCATATGACATTACCTGACTATATATATATATATATATATATATATATACACTAAAAATAGATACATAAAATATTATGAATCCTTATAAAATTTTACATGCATATATGAAATCATAATGCTTATATATATATATATATATATATATATATATATATATCACTTTTGTGTTTTTGTTGTTGTTGTTGTTGTTGCACACAATAATTTTCCAAAAGAACAGACTTGCCCTTTATAAGAACTAATTCAGAAATCTTGACCCAAAAGAGTGAGAATCGATAAAAAAGAAAGTATGCATGCTCCCTCGTGAGTGCACAGTGAAAAGGACATAAAAAAATTACAAAGTTCAGCATTAGCCTCCCTCCTCTATCAAGCTCCAAACGTCCCCCGTGGATGTCTAATCCTGATTAAAATTAACAAATCGTGTAGTTCTAGGCTTAACATATGTAAATTTGAGTTCTGCACCATACAACAAAAGAAATGAATAAGTCTATCATTTGCCCCCCCCATTTAGTCCCAAAAGCCTCCAAAGCCTTAACATATTTAAATTTCGGTTCAGCACCATTCAAGTATAGACAAAGAAAATTAGATAGAAAACAGTAGTTACAACTTTTCAGTCAATTTTATAAAAACCCAAGGCATCAATTTTTTTAATAAGCACAAAAGTATCAATTTGAGCAATTTTAAGCCAAAAGAAACCCCTAAAGGGACAACCAGAGTATTCCCGAAAAATCCGTTCTGTAACTTTTTTACTCATATCATGTTTAATGTTTGTGCAAAATTTCAAACATTTCAAGGCATAGTTATTGAGAAAGGTGCGGACAGACAAACGGATGAACAGACGAATTGACAAACGGGCTGGAATTAATTTACAGGGCGACCCTCCTTTTCTCGGGAGACCAATATATATATATATATGCACACACACACACACACATATATATATATATATATATATATATATATATATATATATATATATATATAATGGGGTTGTCACCAACAATGTGTATTTTTTAATATTATTTTATTATTCCGTGTCTTGGTTTTTCATTGAGAATTATGTTTAGATCATTGTAATAATGTTTTTAGATCATTGAAATCGTTTTTAAAGCGTTTCGGACGTTCTGTGAAGCGTCCTCTTCAGAAATTATTTAAAATGCTTAGAATATATTCAAAATGTGTTGGAGATGTAAAAATAGCCTTTTCGTAGTTCATTTTAAATGTTTCCAAGAGGTGGAAACGTGTGTCTACTATTCATTGGAATGTTTAATTTTTATTACTGTTTTATTGGGCTGTGGTCACTCCTGTCTTGTGTTTCTCTCTCTCACTCTCTCTTTCTGCTTGTGTTTTTTCTTTTCCTTGAGGATTAGGATGTGTTTGTGTGTGTTCTTTTATTGGTTTGAAGAATGTGTGTACTGTTTTATAGTATTATGAAGTTATTTGCTTCCCTAGGAAGGTAACTGTGATCCAAGGTCGTTACTAATGTGCATGTGTGAGAGGTGGGGGGAGAACCAGCTCTTCTGAAATAAGGGTAGGGGTGTTTTCATTTAATTTGGATATTTTTTTTTTGGATTCTTAGATTTTAGTATTTTGATTTTTCGTTTCAGTCTTAGACGGTTCGGGCATTCCTTATATTATGTTTGTTTAGATAGAGGGGTGTATTTAAAAATATGTATAGGGGATTTTTTAATGTTTCTATTTATTTGTCTCCTCATGTGGGTATGGCCAGACCCAGGATCGGTTCCTAGTGTAGGGAAGATCTCGTTCTCCAGGGGGGAGGGGCCAATTGGAGGGGTATAGATATGGGAAGGGGTATGATCGAAGGGATGATAGTTGTCTCAGTCATGAGAGAGTTCTCATCCACATACTAAAGAGGGAGCGAGGTGTTTTAACAGATATTACACTATGGTTCTAGGTGTCTCCCAGTATTGTTGGTTTCGAGGTTAAGTAGGGTTGGTATAGTTCAGTGTGTTGTATTAGAGATAGGGGTGTTATGTCTGTGTGTGGTTGTATGCACGCGTGTGTGTGTGTTTTAATGTGTCGGTTCTGATTTATGTGTGGGTATGTATATGTATATGGATGTGCATGCGAGTGTGCCTTGCATTTCATGTTTTTGTGTGTTGATATTAGGCTCTGTCTAGTTCAGGAGTGAATCTTGTTATGAAGTTTTTTTTTTCCTGTGTAAGTAAATAAAAATAATTGTCTGTTTGGAAGATTGGCATTATTTTGAAGCTGTTTCCACTGCATGTGTGTATGTGTTTTGAAACATAGAGGTGTCTGTTATCTGCAATTTTGATGTTGGTCACTCTATTGCTGAAATTTTTGGTGGTGCATATGTAGGATTTGCTGCATGCTGTGCATCTTAGTGCATATACTACATTTCTGGAGGTGCAATTTAGATCCTTTTTTTTATTTTGAATGTTTGTGTTGGGTTTTTGAATGTGTATGTGTTTCCTTCTATTATTATGTCACATACTCCACATCGCGGTTTATTGCATTTTGCATGAGCTTTGAGGAAGTTAGGATGTGTTTTAAGTTTTTGGGTTGGCATTTGTTTTTATTATTTTTGTTGTTTTAAGTATGTTGTTTACTTTGTCGTTCTGATTGAGGAGGATAATGTTTTTTCTTACCTGTGTAAATAGTTCTGGGTTGTTTGTGTTGTGTGTGGAGACGTATGCTAAAATTTGTTCTTTGTTGTGTATATATATATATATATATACATATGTGTGTATATATATGTATATATGTGTATATATATGTATATATGTGTATGTATATGTATATATATGTATGTATATATATGTGTGTATATATGTATATATTTAAAAGAGTGTAGACATCAGCAATTGTGTGTTTTTCAGCCTTTTATCATATTTTTATTTTGAAGTATTTTTATTTTATTTATTATTATTTTTTCAGCCTTTTATAATATTTTTATTTTAAAATATTTTTATAACGCGTTTCAAGCTTTGTTTCGCTATCTTCAGATATTTTCGTAAAAAGGTTTTTTTTAAATGAGTATTTGAAATGTTATTTTTACCTCTGCTGATACTAAATGTGTTTTTCAGAGTGATGAGGTTTTAGACATTCTGTCTCTAACAGTAAGTGTTGGTAGTGTCCAGTCAAAGTTGAGTTCAAATAGTGGCTTTTGGTTCAATTGGTGAAGGATTTTATGTTTTTATTATTACTTTTTTCCCGATGTATAGTACACACTCACACACAATTACACACACATACATATACATACATGTGCATATACATATACACACTTATATGCACAACGCGCCCCCTTGGCATAATGGTAACAGTGTACGATAATGGACAGGTAGATCGGGTTTCAATTCTCGGTCGAGTAAAACAAAACTTATATGCACGCACGCAGACATACATACATATACACACGCATATACACAGAAATATATGTAGGAGCAGACATATGTACGCACCCACCTACACACTCACACAGTACTCACTACACACATCCACTCACTTATATTGGTTAAATTTTTTTTTGTCTTTCCCTATCAAAACACGCATGCATACATGTACTTAATCATTCAAACATAAGTACACGCACACACACACATAAGTAAGATGGAGAATAGGCAGGAGATGATATTTACACACACACACGCACACATAATCACACATATACATACACATGCACATACACATATATATACATACTTGTATGTACATACACGCTCGCATACATCCGCATACGTATGCAGGCACACACACATACATACACACATGCATGTATATGAAGACATATGCAGGGGCTCACACATACACATACATCCATATACACATATGCACAAATGCATTTACCCACCCATATATATGCATACATATATATATGATGATTGCAACGTCTTGTCAGACGAGTTCCACTCCCTCAGACATTTAAAATCCATGAGCCCAAATGTCTGAGGGAGTATCTATACAAAGATGATGTTACAGAGTCTTAGCTTTGTACGACAGCTAAGTCTCTCTCTCGGTTCAAAATGTTGAGATCCAGCAACAAGCAAGAGCAAGATAGCCGACAACAAATTAAACTGCAGACCAGCTTAATGCGGGTACTGGTCTCCCGCTTTATGTTTTTTTTTAATCAGAGATGTGCTTCTCCTAGAAAGGTTGCCTTCACCACGGCTTACGGGAGCCCTCTCCGCCCCAATACACACATAGACACACACAAATATACACGGTGCTAGTTGGCCGTTGACACAGAAAAAGAGTTCATTCGCCCTTTGGAAGGTCTTGTTTTTAATCCTCCAGGGAGACTAGCCGCCCTCCTCACCAAACAAGTCTGGTGGGGGAACCAGTTTAGTCGCCGGTGACCCGACCATGAGGCAGGTAGTACTGGGTTACATGGTACCAGTAGCATATGACATGACCTGACACCATATACATATATACACACATATATATACAGGTGCGTATATATCCATCCACCCATACATATATGGACACACGCATCCACAATCACACACGCACATACACATTCATACACCCATACCTTACATATATATTGGTTGAAGTTTTCTTTCTTGACTAATCCAAGCACATATGTATACATGTATTTAGTCACCCAAATATAAGTGCACGTACACACACAAACACGATGGAGGATAGATAACAGATGATATATACACACATACACGCATACATACTCACACACACGCGCGCACACACATATACACATGTATATATACACACATATGTGTGTACATACACATACACATACACACGTATGATTTCTAATTGCTTGTTTAGTATGTATTATACTGGATATGGATGTGCGCGCCCGTGAAAGTGCGCGCGTGCTTTATTGTGCTTGTTTTGTTTCGTGTGTGGGAGTGCACATCTACCTAAGTATGCATGCGTGTAACTGTATTCTGTGTTTTGGCTACCTATGTGTTTAATTATTGATATATATATATATATATATATATATATATATATATATATATATATATATATATATATATATATATATATATATATATTCCAAAGAAAACAGTTTCCAAAGAAACAGATTTGCCCGTTATAAGAAATAATTCATCAAAGTTGTATTAAGAAAATACTCAATATTAATCGGAGGACTTTAACGGTTGAGACTGTAGTTCTTGGACGATCAAATAGTACTAGTATAGAAATGAAAATCATTCAAAATCAGATGCGCTTGACTGGACAGGGGTAAAAGACCACAACATAAACGAAAAAAGAAAGCTTTAAGGATTCTCTGCAAAACAACTTGAAAATACTTGTGATGGAGGTACATAACTATATCGATCACTGTGGAGAAAAACCATTACAGAAAGTTGTTAGATTTTTAAGGGCAGCGTGTACATCGTGCTATTTTAAAACGTGTTTTGAAAAAAAGCAGGACAAAATATAGTGTCAGAAAAATTACGATAGGAACTGAAATGTGGCAGATACCTTTATGTCAAAAGCTGGTTTTATAAATAATCTAAAATCACACAATCAAAGACATGACGATAGTCTTATGGGGAGGCTTATACAACACATCCAGCAATGCTAAGTTGTCATATGTGTTGGTCTGACACGATAATCGAGGATTTACAATGTTATCATGCGTTCAAATTAACAAGAAAAAAGTTTTTATGTCACATATGTGTACTTTCATGCAGGATTAAAGCTGGATTAAAGAGTCGTCTACGTGCACACAGTCGCACAACACTTAACTCAGGAAATGACAAATCCTATATATATATATATATATATATATATATATATATATAGAGAGAGAGAGAGAGAGAGGGAGAGAGAAAGAAAATTACTTTAATTCTAATAGTTTTTTAAGAATTCAAAATACACAAATAATTAGGAATTATTTTTTTAACATACAAGCATGCGTGCCCGGCGTTTTCCGGGTGTTTGGAGGTGTGTGTTAAGCAAAAAAAAAAAAAATGGTAGTAGGAAGGCAGGCTCGAACCCGTATCACGAAGGAGGAAAAGAACGGGGAAAAACCTGATGTCTTCGCTGTTACGACCACCGTCAAACCGAAAGTGACTTAGGTTTAAATTAAGGCTAGACAATCGAAAAGAGGGATGACTTTCGAAAATATCGGCGAAAAAAAGCGACCCCCTGTAGAAAAGTGTCCAGTTGAAGGTGAAGATATTAATATTTTTAGTCAATTTGTCGTAGGAAAGGTCTAACTTCAAAACGACACTGATATTCGTAAAATCCGTCCTCTGTCGAAAGTTTTAGGCAGACATGAAAACATACATACATTCATTTATATATTGGTAACTAAAATTTTAAAAGCTTGCCCTATCTCTGAATACAGTTTATGTAAAATTTCAAATGTTTAGACTAGAAATTGTCTGAGTAATTTGGTAGAGCCCACAGAGGTCAATTTTTTAAAACTTTAACCCCTATTATGACCCCTTAACATTTATTTATTTGGGCTAAAATCAAGTAAATAAGTTAGATCCATGTCCAAGGAACCTCTATCTAAAATTTCAATTGTTTATACTCAAAATTAGCGGAGGAGTTTGATAGAGTTCTAAAAGGTCAAATCGTTGAACTTTGACCCCTTAACATTAAAATATCTGGCCGAAAATGGATTACAAAGATTTCCCCAAATCTCAATACCATGTATATAAAATTTTGAGTCTGTAGACTGAAAATTGACAGAGTTATTGCGTAGGGAAATGTACACAGACAGACAGACAGGCAGACAGACTTTCACTTTTATAGATATATAGATATACAGTACAGTATCTGTTGAGTTTACTGGAGTTTCATCACTTTGATCATTTAGATTCTGGAGTAAAAACAACTCATAGTGGGGATCTGTTTAGTAAGCCAATACCTCGAGAATAAAAGGAGAAAACACAAATCAATAGTTGAATAAAACAAAACATTTTATGGTCGCAACGATTCTTCGCATGCAAATTCGGATGTATTTTTTTTTACATGGGAATCACCACTTATCAAGGCCCGAAGGCCACTCGGGGATAAGAGTTATTGCATGTACAGTAATCAATGGGATAATATCGTAGTAATCGTTAGTAATGGAGATTTGTTGGACTTGAAGACATCCAAGTTGAAGTCAGATGGGAAACAGGCAAACGGAACAGAGTTCCACAAGCGTGCACTTCTAAGAAAGAAGCTTTGTTTATGAAATCTACGTTTTGATTTAGACACAGATAAAGAGTGGGGAAAATTATTGACACTGGTTTCAGCTAGACGAGTGTTTTTCGCGAAAGATTGGCGAGGGGGGACTACAGATTGGAGCTCAGACGAGCACCTGCCATAGAAATAACGATAAAACAAAGACAAGCTCGCAACGTCTCTTCTTTGGGAGAGAGGTTGCAGGGAAAAGAAAAGGGAATTCCCCACTAAGCTACGAACTCTATTTTGTACTCTGTCAAGGCAGGATCAGCTATTTTTAGCAGTTCTGCTCAGATGTGGCAGCAGTACTACATCCTTGGACGTACTTGGCTTTTATATAGATAGAGAATTGCATCAGCAGTGAGATATCTAGTAGAGAGGTAGAATGATCCCACCATTTTTCCAGCGATCTTAACAACAGATTTGATGTACGTGTTAAGGTCAATACCAGAAGCTTGTCAAACCATGCAGCCTTCCCAAGACGAAAGCCATCCATTTCAATTGATGCCAGATGGGGATAAGAGCGTTGATGATGTAAAGATAGAAGCTTGGTTTTAGATGCATTAAAAGTAACCAGCTACCTCTTCCCCCATTGTACCATGCGCTCAAGATCAGAGGAGAGAGAATTAGAGAGAACTTTGTCATTGACGACCTTTGATGTGTTGCCATAGATTGTAGTGTCATTAGCATAAATGTCAACGCTGTTGTTCGACGTGTCTGACTGATAAGCCTACATGAGAATTAAAGTCTTGGACTTCCGGTTTGTTGCCTGTCATGTCTCGTCTGAACTTCTACGTTGTTTGACTGTGGATATATATATATATATATATATATATATATATATATATATATATATATATATATATATATATATATATATATATTATTGGAAGTTTTTAACCTTTAAAACTATACAAAAAAAATTATCAATTGTTAGAAAACCATTTAGTCAGTAAGTTATTCAATCACCTGCAATCACTGCACAAACTTGCTCTCTCGAATTCACTATAGTACCAGTAATAATTTATGTTTTTTAAGAGATCATCAGTTGTTTACCATGAAACACTGTTTCGGAGATTTAAAAACAAAACAGTACATTACATCATGGCTCCCTAGCAGTGTTAATCTTAATCTTAGGAAAAAAACATGTTACAAATATTAGATCTAGTTTCCTATTCTTAATTACTTCATCTAACCTATTCATGTTATAAAAATGAATTTCTTACCTATGAGATTTATCTATTTCCAAATTCAAAATGGATATATTTTTTATTTACCAGTCTTGTATTTATAAGATTAGGATTAATCCATTTAATTACTTACCACCCCCACTATGATGAATATTTTTTATATTTACATTCTTATTTATTGAAAATTAAATATATATAAAGGTTAAAAATATTTATACATATATACATTTTTTTTAATTTTGTAAATGCATTTTATACATTACAAATAAGTTTTGGATTTCCTTTACTAATATATTCTGGTTAATTTTAAACCATTCAAAAGCATCAGGATAACGAACAAATGCTTTATTTTACTGCTTAAATATTTTAGTTTTATCCCACCTTGTTTTATCATCCTTATTACTAAACTAGAAACTGGGGGTATAAAATTTACTAATTTTAAAGTAACGCGAGCTATTCTCAAAAACTCTGATATAATGGTTCCATAAAACATAAAAACAGGACAGGTACTATCTTTATGCGGCATACACACTATTTGAAAGGGGAAACAGTTTCTTTTATCAAATATTTTATAAAGAAAAATCCCATCCTCAATTTTTATATCTAAATCCAGAAATGTATCCTGTTGTCCTCTATGTTCACAATTTAATTCTAACTCCTTTGGATATATAAGATGTTTATTTTTTTCGAATTCATTCTTATCGATTATACATATAAGGTCATCTATAAATCTCCTACACCCATGAAAATGATATGTTCTAGATATATCATTTTTTATTTGTGATGACACACACACATATATATGTGTGTGTGTGTGGGTGTGTGTGTGTGTGTGTGTGTGTGTGTGTGTGTCTGTGTGTGTGTAGAGATTTAGAAGGCTGTCACAATGCGAGGAATGAAATATAGTCGTTGTTGGTAAGAGAAGACGAGAACAAGTGGCGATTTACAAGTCAATAAGTACATACATATATCTTTATATATACATATATTTATTCAGTTGTATTGGTAAAATGTCTTACTTGTTATGTCTGAAACAATATCCATTATTAATTTCGGAAAAGTTCCCTTTTCAAATGGTGTGTGTAACAGATCGATTCAAAGCATACTAGATGATGGAGCGGAAGTTGGGTAGCTATGTGGGGCCTCGGAGCAAATGTGAGTAGGAGATTTATGTATGGTCTGATTAGGTAATTAACATGTTTATAATTTTTATTTATATCTATTTATTTATTTATCTTTTTTGGTTTATAACTTGTTGCATTAGCGTGAGCTTTTTTAATTTTGTATGTTCTCTATTTTGTTGTCTTTATCATTATTACTATTATTTATTTTTTTCCTGCTGATATGTGGGGTGCCTATGTTTATCTAAGTCACGTAAATCGCTAGTGGGCTGTGTCCGGTCAGCTATTGAAGGATAGAGTAGGAGTGGGATGTGAGAGAGGAGGGGAGGTGGGGTGCGGGGTGGTCCGCTCCCAGTCAGCAGTTAGATGTTAGACAACATATACTTCACCTACCAACGCCAAACATACAGACAAATTACAGGACTGCCCATGGGTCCAGCCTCTCAGGAATACTGGCCATCTCATACATGGACAGACTCGAACGCCGAGCCCTCAACACGTGCAACTCGGTCACATTCCTCTCGAGATATGTCGATGATGTCCTGATCCTCACATCACGCACCGATGCTGAGAACATCTACGCTATTTTCCCCGATTCCGACCCACACATAGAATTCACTATCGAACACCTCAGTGATGACGGATCCCTATCACTTCTAGATTTCAACCTAAAAATATCAGATGAAGGGACCGTTATTACTAAATTCTACCGAAAAGCAGCCAGCTGAATTATATTTTCACACTACAAGTCGGCCCTCCCTACTAAGGCCATCATCGGATATGCTAGGAATGAGATCACCCGCATCCAAAACAAATGCAGCAAGCCAAAGGACAAGACAGAATGCACAAAACGGTTCCACCAGATCCTAGAGAAAAACGGATACCCCAGCACTGTCATTAAACACCTTTAAAGCACGAGAAAACGTGTAAGAAGCTTCCCCACCAATACTTGCTTCCTTAAAATGCCCCATCTCAGCGACAAGATCACAACGGCTAGCCGCAGGGCTATCAGAAGAGAGGTTCTCAATATGCAACTAGCCCACTCTGGGCCATCCCTTAGACAGAAGCTCTCTAAACGCAGGCACAACGAGGACCCACAACCATGCACATTAGCAAATTGCCCAGTATACCCCGCAACAATCTGCCACCGGACACACGTAGTATACAGACGGCTCTGCCTGCGGAAAATTCTACGTGGGCAGCACCACGAGACCCCTACACATAAGAGTCAAGGAACACACACAAGCATCATCATTCCGAAAACATCTAAACACCTGCAGAAGCACTAATACATCTATTAAAGTCGATATTTTAACCACAGAAAGCAATATCGGGAATCTTCGCATAAAAGAATCATTACTAATATCCAAATTACGGCCAGAACTCAACAACAGACTGGAGCTCGGATCTTCATTCATTAGATAACTCTACATACGACTCCCACCTAAGACTTACTATTACAACCATGACCCATTAGAACAGATACACCACTGCACATCGCTCACAGCCCAACTCAAATCCAGATAGGACATTACTACAAGCGCCTCCCATATAAATTATATATATAAAAAATAAATAAATAAATAATAATATAATAAAAGAAATTTAATAAATAAAAAACAGCAACTTAAATAAAATAAAATTAAATAAAAAACAATTTTTTTTTTAAATATAGCTAAGTGAAGTAACACAAACCAATTAAAAATAAAGTAAAAAAAAGAAAATGTCCCATCTACTATCACTTATAATCTCATGGAAATAAATAAATTAACAACTCCCAATGAATGTCATCCCAATGCCCTCTTCCCCACCTATCTTCCTACTCCTGGCAACACTAAACTTAACACCCAGCTGCCGACTGGGAGCGCACCACCCCGCACCCCACCTCCCCTCCTCTCTCACATCCCACCTCTACTCTATCCTTCAATAGCTGACCGGAACATCCCACTAGCGACTTACGTGACAAACATAGACCCCCACATATCAGCAGAAAAAATAAATAAATAATAGTAATAATGATAACGACAACAAAATAGAGGACATACAAAATTAGAAAAGCTCACGGTAAAGCAACAAGTTATAAACAAAAAAAAGACAAATAAATACATAGAAATAAATAAAAAATTATACACATGTTAATTACCTAATCAGACCATACATAAATCCCCTACTCACATTTGCTCCGAGGCCCCACATAGCTACCCAACTTCCGCTCCATCATCTAGTATGCTTTGAATCGATCTGTTACGCCCACCATTTGAAAAGGGAACTTTTTCGAAATTAATAATGGATATTGTCGCAGACATAACAAGTAAAACATTTTACCATTACAACTGAATAAATATATGTATATATAAAATATATGTATGTACTTATATTGATTTGTAAATCGCCACTTGTTCTCGTCTTCTCTTACCAACAACGACTATATTTCATTCCTCGCATTGTGACAGCCTTCTGAATATCTACTACATACCTATCCAACACAATGCTTCAAGCAAACTACATATCAATCATATATATATATATATATATATATATATATATATATATATATATATATATATATATATATATATAGTAAGGTATAAAATGTATTTGGCGATTAAGCTACACTGAATATTCCGCGTTTCATCCACTCTAGGATTCTTCAGGCTTATGCGCGAATTCTGTGGTTGTTTGTCGTTTTTATATGCTAATCTTCCATTGAAATTTTAGTTAGCCAATCAGCTTTCTAGTATCCACCGCGTCCTTCCTATCAGCCAATGAGAATGCATTTATCGGACAAATGCCTATTTGACCTCTGGTTGACCTGTTCCTTTGTGTGTGCTCTATTTAGCCTGGATATTTAGCTTCTTGGTCTGTTTTAAATCTAGTTTAGTGTTTTTTTTTATATAATGATAGTTTATGTATAAATATATATATATATATATGTGTACACACATATATATGCACATATATATACACACACATATATATACATATATGTGTGATCGTTTAAGTATATTCATGTTTATTTAATTTATTTATTTGTTTATTTCCTATTGCTTTTGTTAGTTTTAAAACTATTTTGTATAGCTATCCTAGAGTAAATTTTATCTTGTGAACACAGTTATTTGCTATTTCTCTTCTACTGTTTAATAGATGTTGGGGTTCTTTAAAGTACAGGATAGCAAATTTGTCATTCAGGCATAATCTACATGGGTCGTCTAGGTCCCTACATGTGGTAGCTTGTCTTATTATTTTCCATTCGACTACCGGTGAATGTCCGCTTTCGTTGAGTTCCCAGTATTTATTTGCTAGTGTTATTTTCATACGGTGTTTTTTATTGTTGAATGTACTTTTGTGGTCGTAGTATCGAGTTTTGAAATCTAAGGAAGTCATACCTACGTAATATTTCTTGTTATTCGGGTTTTCTTTCGCAAATATTGTGGCCTTGTAAACTATGCTTTTGTTTAGACATTTATATTGAAGTGGGCAAAGTGTGCGGTGTCTACAGTTGCATTTATCTTGTTTGTTATTAGTATTTTTATTTATAGTATGATTGTTCTTGTCAGGGGTTGTACTATTATTAATATTATTATTATTATTATTATTATTATTATTATTATTATTATTATTATTATTTCTGCTAGTGTTAGTTTTATTTTTGTCATATTGTCTACTTTTTGTTGTTTATTTTATTGTTGTTTACATTGTTTTTATTTAATATTTTGTTATTATGTGCTTTAATTATCATCTCTAAATTTTCGCAACAACTGTATGATAACTTTAAGGTATTTTTATTGAAAATTTTGTGTAAGGGGTTGGTTGCGGGAAAGGTTTTTTTCAATAAGATCTAGAAATTTCTAGCCAAGTTTTGTTTTTAACATTTGATTGTATGGGGTCGTATACCAAATTATAGTTCTTTTTCTACTATTTTTAATTTTATTATAGTTATTGGTGTTTTTTGCTTATATTTGATATCGATAGTTTTGTATCCACTATTTTTTAGGGCTGTTTCATAGATATTGGTTGGCCTGTTAAATGCATTTTCATCGCTTGAGTTATTACTGAGCCTACTTACGATCGAGTTAGGAATCTGTTTTATAATTGATGGTGGGTGATTAGACTTAGGGTTTACGTATATTGGAGTAGCGTTATCTTTTAAGCATGGTTCATATGTGTTTTTATCTAAGTTTAACGTGACGTCCAGGAAGTTTGTTATTTTATGTTAGCTGATACGTCTGCTTTTAGGCCTAATTTTTTCATTTACATGTGTATGATTTTCTTAAAGTTATCTCCCTTGACTTTGTTGGAGTTTTTTTATTATAGCTAGTCCGTCATCTCTACATAGGCCGATATCCGTAGTATCAAATATGCTTGTGAGGGTATATAGAATGAATAATCCCACAAGATCTGATGCCTCTGCAGAGTCGCTAGCACCCATCGCCAAATCAAACGAATTTTTCATTTTAGTTTTTATGCATTGGTTATTGTTATTTATTAGAACTAATTTTCTACATTTTTTAATGATGTTGATTTCTTCCGAGGATATATCAGTGTATGCCTCGGCAAATTCTAGGGCAATGTTAAAAAGTTCTTCGGATATCGAGGGATAAAAGTCTATGATGTCAAACTGTATAAACGTACATTTATCTTTGTTTTCTATATTTTTAAACCAGGTGATTGATTGCTCTAACTACGTATTGAGCACTTTTGAAGTAAATACTTAAAGTTTACGCGTAAGTCTATACTTTCGTATATTAATTTTATGTGAGTAAATTAAGTATTTATATATATATATATATATATATATATATATATATATATATATATAAATAAATGTTTAGAGGTACAGAATTTATATATGGTTTTAAATAAAATGGTGGGCGGAAGTTTCTCGAGAGCTCTTTCGGCTATCATCTCTTCAGGAGCAAATCGATAGCAATCTAAATAATATTGTGACGAAAATAAAGAGTTCTATAGGGGAACTTATTTAATGTGCCAACGTACGGGGGCATTAATTAAATTTATTTACGTTTAAAAAAACGATTAAAAATGTTGGCACAACGAGGGAGAAAAAAAAAAGCGGGAGAAAAATTCAAAGTTCCCCAAAGAGAAACAATGCGTTTGATGTTTCTTTTTGCCGGCACAAAGAAGGTTGACGCACCGCGATAGAGACGGCCTCCAAAATCTTTAAATGGTTTTTGGAGTCCGCTCTATGTAGCACCTCGAACCAATCTATTTTATATCTATCGGCACAGCACGGGTCGTCAACCAAATGCTGGCCAATAGCAGAGTCCAAGGCTGCAGAAGGAGGGAGACCTCCAAACATCATCCTCCCTTGTCTGATCTTCGATGGAACATGCTGGTTTATACGAGTCAAAAGGTGCAAGGATGTTCGCCCAACATAACCAGCATCGCACTGGCATTTAAACTGATATACAATATTACTATTTTGGATGTAAGGCAAACTATCCTTGCGGAAAGACGGAAAAGCAGGTCTCGTAGTATATACCACACGCAAGGTCACCGAATTGAAGCAATCGTAAATACTTCTTCGAATCTGTTTTGAAATTATATTACTCCCCTCCCCTATCCACGGTAATTTCAAATAAACCGGGCATTTCAAGGGTCCAAACTTTTTAGGGGATTTAAAATCCGCAACCTTTTTGAAAATACAATCATCAATAAGGTCAACAGGATAACCATTATTGATGAATATATCCCTGATCTTATCGAGTTCGACATCCAATCTGTCAGGCGAACAAATCATGAGGGCTCTATGTACCAAAGTATCAATTAAGCCGACCTTACGTGATTTAGGTACAAAAGACAACCAGTTCACATATAGGCCAGTAAATGTCGGCTTTCTATAAATTGTAGTGAGAAAGCCCCCCCTTGAGCATTCGACAAGAACATCCAAGAAAGGAAGCGAATTGTCCTTCTCACTTTCCATAGTGAACTTGAGAGCCCCATGTAAAGAATTCAACCTATTAAAAAATGTCGACGCATCACTTTGCGAAGGAAAAATAGCAAAAGTGTCGTCAACATATCTGAAATATGCAGTGGGTTTAGATGTAGAATTAAACATAACGGATTCATAATACCCGACGAAAATATCCGCTAAAGTTGGGGCCAACGGACTCCCCATTGAAACCCCGTCAACCTGACAGTACATAATATCACAAAAACTAAATTCCACGGATTTCGTACACATTAAAATGAGTTCAATAAGAATCTCTTTAGAAAACCGTGGAGCAGTCAGGCGACCATCATATAAAGCGTCGGCACATATGCGTATAGTCTCATCCAACGGTATGTTGGTGAAAAGACTAGAGACATCAAATGAACACATGAAAGACGTCTCTGCATTAGAATCCAACCCACGTACACAATCAACGAACCGAAAGGTGTTTTGCAAGGATGTCTATGACAGGATCAGGCCCTCTGGGTCACAACGTCCCAGAATGTATGGTCTCCCTAAAATCCACAAGCAAAGTGTTCAACTGAGACCCATTTTATCAGTGGTTGGTTCAGCACAACATTCTTTGGCTCAGTGGCTTGTAGAAATTCTGCAACCTGTGCGTGAGCTATACACCACGCATTGTATCCCAGATTCCTTTCGGTTCGTTGATTGTGTACGTGGGTTGGATTCTAATGCAGAGACGTCTTTCATGTGTGCATTTGATGTCTCTAGTCTTTTCACCAACATACCGTTGGATGAGACTATACGCATATGTGCCGACGCTTTATATGATGGTCGCCTGACTGCTCCACGGTTTTCTAAAGAGATTCTTATTGAACTCATTTTAATGTGTACGAAATCCGTGGAATTTAGTTTTTGTGATATTATGTACTGTCAGGTTGACGGGGTTTCAATGGGGAGTCCGTTGGCCCCAACTTTAGCGGATATTTTCGTCGGGTATTATGAATCCGTTATGTTTAATTCTACATCTAAACCCACTGCATATTTCAGATATGTTGACGACACTTTTGCTATTTTTCCTTCGCAAAGTGATGCGTCGACATTTTTTAATAGGTTGAATTCTTTACATGGGGCTCTCAAGTTCACTATGGAAAGTGAGAAGGACAATTCGCTTCCTTTCTTGGATGTTCTTGTCGAATGCTCAAGGGGGGGCTTTCTCACTACAATTTATAGAAAGCCGACATTTACTGGCCTATATGTGAACTGGTTGTCTTTTGTACCTAAATCACGTAAGGTCGGCTTAATTGATACTTTGGTACATAGAGCCCTCATGATTTGTTCGCCTGACAGATTGGATGTCGAACTCGATAAGATCAGGGAAATATTCATCAATAATGGTTATCCTGTTGACCTTATTGATGATTGTATTTTCAAAAAGGTTGCGGATTTTAAATCCCCTAAAAAGTTTGGACCCTTGAAATGCCCGGTTTATTTGAAATTACCGTGGATAGGGGAGGGGAGTAATATAATTTCAAAACAGATTCGAAGAAGTATTTACGATTGCTTCAATTCGGTGACCTTGCGTGTGGTATATACTACGAGACCTGCTTTTCCGTCTTTCCGCAAGGATAGTTTGCCTTACATCCAAAATAGTAATATTGTATATCAGTTTAAATGCCAGTGCGATGCTGGTTATGTTGGGCGAACATCCTTGCACCTTTTGACTCGTATAAACCAGCATGTTCCATCGAAGATCAGACAAGGGAGGATGATGTTTGGAGGTCTCCCTCCTTCTGCAGCCTTGGACTCTGCTATTGGCCAGCATTTGGTTGACGACCCGTGCTGTGCCGATAGATATAAAATAGATTGGTTCGAGGTGCTACATAGAGCGGACTCCAAAAACCATTTAAAGATTTTGGAGGCCGTCTCTATCGCGGTGCGTCAACCTTCTTTGTGCCGGCAAAAAGAAACATCAAACGCATTGTTTCTCTTTGGGGAACTTTGAATTTTTCTCCCGCTTTTTTTTTTTTTTTTTTCTCCCTCGTTGTGCCAACATTTTTAATCGTTTTTTTAAACGTAAATAAATTTAATTAATGCCCCCGTACGTTGGCACATTAAATAAGTTCCCCTATAGAACTCTTTATTTTCGTCACAATATTATTTAGATTGCTATCGATTTGCTCCTGAAGAGATGATAGCCGAAAGAGCTCTCGAGAAACTTCCGCCTACCATTTTATTTAAAACCATATATATATATATATATATATATATATATATATATATATATATATATATATATATATATATATATATACTCGAGTCTATGTAAATACAGATTTGCCCAAAATGGTTCAGGATCCAATCCCATTGGAATCCATATAGTTTGGAGTAATATTTTATTTCCTATTTGAAAATAACCTTCTTTAATAAGATGACTTATAAGTATTTTTAAATACCTTTAGAAACACTACTTTTCTTATTTTTATTTTTACACCAGAAAGCTTTAGAGTTTGAAAAGTCTATATATTTACCTTTTCCACCTTCAAAAGCTAAATCTACAGTATCATTTAATTCTTTTATAAGTTTTTCGTGCGGAATTTTTGTATATAGCGTACTAAAATCATAAGTCGCTATAGATTTTGCTTTTCGTCTGGAATTTATCTTATCTAATTTTTCTTTCACTGGTTGGGAATTATTTACTACCCAAAATAGATTAATATTATTATATAATTATCTTTTCTGGTGGAAATTATTTATTTGATTTATAATTAATTTAAATATTTTAGATATACCTTTACTTAAAGGTTTAGTCATGCACATCTTTGAACCTAAAATAAACCTTGCACTAACTGGACTTTTGTGCATTTTAGGTATCCAATACATACATGGAAGTTTTTGGGGGGGTTTTTTCGTCTAACTTTAATCCTACTTTTTTACTAATAATACTATTATTCAGAATAATGCTATCTAAATTAATATTACTTACTTTATAGGTATACTTCTTTCAATAAACGTTGTATATAATATTTTTTACATATAAAAGCTATATTGTTTGCCGCTTTATCAATAGGGACTTTAACAAACTTATCTTGAAGTATTTTAATTTCCTTCAGTATTTCTGATTTTTTTAGAAAGGGATTAGTTTATCTAGGGTGTTTAAATTTTCTTATACGTTTGACCTTTTCATTTAGTCAGTCAAATATATTATTTTTCCATGCATCAAACGTAGATTGTGCTAATTTATATTTATTTACCATAGACATAATAAAACCTTCTAGTGGTTTAGTTACTTCTTTAACGCATTTTGTGTATTTAGGCTCTCTATAATTCGGACCTTTACTAAGGAGTTTTCTTAATTTAGAATTATTTACTATCTTCTCCTGTAATTGCATGTTTTATCCCATTATTACAGAAAGGAAAGGAATTACATTCACATTCTGGAATATTTATAATAGTATCATTTATATTTATATGTTCTACCGGTTTTTTTATAATTGAAAATCTTATTACGTATTTTTGGCCTTAGTTTATATGTAACTATTGGTTTTTGATCTTTTGTCTGTAGCTCATTAGGAAGTAATTGTATATTTTTTGTTAATTTAATATTTTTGGTACATTTATATCATTAAAACCTTTATTTTCATACAAAACTACACAAACATTTTTAGGTACCTTTTTTTATACCTTCCACAGGTGTCTTATATAATTTAGTGTCGATTATATCCAGAATATAATCGTACCATTGAAGGAAATAATCTTTCCTATATATCATATCCGGTTGTAATAATATTTTCGATGCTATTTCTTTCAAAACCTTCTTTTTTGTTTGGTTAAGCAGTTTTCTAATATAATTGAAAGACTCATAAATTTGATTAATCATAATATCTTTAATTTTACTAAAAAGTCCTCGCAGGAAATAACTGATTCTCTATTATTTCTATTAACATAAGTTCTATCTCTAATACCGTAGTGAGGCAAAGCTGAATATAATCGACCTATATTTTCGGAATCTTGTATACTATTTTTTTAACTTTAATATTCAAACCATATGGGAAAATTACTCGCATTTTTTTTTTAATTATTTCGTCTTCCTAATCCTGACGCAACTTTAGGATATCGTTATCTACAATTCCTAAACTATTATATCCATTACTTTTAAATTTTTCAATTATTTATACAGAAAAAGACGACTGGCTACAGGTTTCTTTAAAATGTTTAACAACAGGAAAACATCCCTTAGTACTAGTTCTATGCAAATCCATGCGTTTATTTAGAGGCATTACAGTTTCACCTACGTATTGTAAATTACAATTCTTACAAGATAACAGGAAAACTAACTTTTGGGACCTACATGACAAATCTTCTTTAGAATGATTTATAACTGAGTAATTTTTTGGAGTTACATTTGATTTATATTCTTTGGATGCTTTAAGAATATTACAAGTTTTACATAAGGAAGCTCCACAAACAGCAACATTAAAATTAGTTTCGGACGAACAAGTCCCATTTGCCACTTCGGAAGGAGGAGTTCCTAATTATATATTACTCATATATATATATATATATATATATGTGTGTGTGTGTGTGTGTGTGTGTGTGTGTGTGTGTGTGTGTGTGTGTGTGTGTGTGATATATATATATGTGTGTGTGTGTTTGTGTGTGTGTGTGCATATATATATATATACACACACACACACTAATATTTCGTTATTTTCTGGACGCGAGAATTAAGTTTACGGGTTTCAGTTGGTAATTGGTGCAGTCTAGCATCAATAGTTACTTTATATATACAGTCTACTTATCCACGGATGAGCCTTAACAAATAGATACAAAGGAAGTATAAAAATGAGCACACATAAAAAAGTCTGAACCCCTGTATGAAAGACGTTAATATATGTAAATATTTTATCGACCTTAACTTTTCTTTTGGAATGAAAATTTGTTGACTGAACGAACCAAAGGATAATACACTACGACATGACCAGATTTATAAGTATTATTTCTTTTAAAGACAGCAGTTTCCTATGCCATTTGATAAAGCGATTGTGTTTTTTATGAAAAATCTTCTTAGGTTCCAATTTGGAGGAAATATTTTGGGAAAGACAGTTTTTGAGGTGATTTTTGTAGAAAAAATGTTTTTGTAATACTTAAACGTGTGTGAGAGAGAGAGAGAGCGATATGAACATATATTATAAACAATAAGAAGATACCGATTTCAAATGGCCAACTTTACAAAAACGATGCTTATATATGTCTGAAATGAAGGTTTACGACAAGAAATAAAACAGATTATATATTCATATTTTAAGTTATTTTGCAGAAGCAAGGGATTGATTGAGATATCGAGGAAGCATGCATCGATAATGAAAGGGTCGTTAATTATCTACGGGTCTGAAAAGTTATAATCCAAAGCTCCCGATGCAATTATAAAACATTGTATTAAAAGTTCGTACTAAGAGTCAGTGTTTATTTGTTTTAAATGTAGAAAGTATCGTGAGAATTGTTAGGAGTAAATTCATTTATACATTTGTTTTCGATCAACGTAAATCAGCAGACGACAGTGAAATAATTCAAGCAGTGTGTGTGTGTGTGTGTGTGTGTTTTTTTTTTTTTTGTACGGGTGCCAATGATTGTTTAATCTTTTGTATCAACTTTTTATTGAACGAAAAATCTGACCTCATATGGTATTGTGGTGGATCTGAAAAGATCATTTCGATGAATTCAGAAAATACTTTGATTAGTTCAAAATGTTATTTGGTTTTTATTTTTTAAAATTGTCTTAGAGAATTTTGATTAGAGGCACTGAAAGGTAAACTTCACTGCTACGCAAGTCTCCACCCAGAAAACGGACTCGTATTAGTTGTTTTGCATTTTTTTGTTGTTTTCTTTCAAGATACTTTTTTCTGTTTGATTCAAATTATTTTTCTGATTTTAATGCCGAAAATGAACGTTTTATGAAGTTTGAAATTCAAGTTATGCACAACTATTTTATTTTTATTCATTCTTCATCAAAGACTATTTTTTCATAAAGAGCAGAGAAATGCTTTAAACATTGAGATGAAAATTATAATTATCTATCTGTATATATATATATACATATATATCAACAAATATATATAAATATGTAGTAAGTTATAAAATATACATGCCGATTAAGCTACACTGAATATTCCGCGTTTCATCCACTCTAGGACTCTTCAGGCTTATGCGTATAAGCCTGAAGAATCCTAGAGTGGATGAAACGCGGAATATTCAGTGTAGCTTAATCGCTATGTATATTTTATAAATTACTAACTAGCTCTACCTACATATTGAGCACTTTTGAAGTAAATACTTAAAGTTTACGCATAAATTTATACTTTCGTATATTAATTTTATGTGAGTAAATTAAATATATATATATATATATATATATATATATATATATATATATATATATATACCCGACACAATCACGTTGACACACAGGACATCGCCAGATCACCAAAGTTAAGAAGTTAAGCAACGTTGAGCCAGTACAAGATGGGTAATCATTTGGAAAGGCTAGGTGCTGTCTGTACCGCGCCGAGTCATAGAAATTTACAGGTTGATATCTGGGGGGCGCATTAATTCACTGGGAAAGATGCACCCTCAGTATTCGTTAAGATGTGCGTCTAGGAGAATGAAACTTTGATGTAAAAACCTGCGGTCTACTGTATACCCTGTCTTGTGGCAGTTATCTGCACCGACAAAGGTTAACAGTAATACCAAAAAATAGTGGTTGGTTCTACACAAAGCCTTCACCACTATAAACAAATCATCTGTGTGGATTTCCGAACAACTTAGCACGGGATACTCAAACGTGGAAATTGACGGAAAAGTATATATTTATTTGTGTGTGTATGTATGTTCACATATATATATGTGTGTGTGTGTGTGTGTGTGTGTGTGTGTGCGTGTGTGTGTATGTGTGTGTGTGCGTGTGAGTGTGTGTGTGTGTGTAATATAATATGACGACAGGAGGTTTTGTTTAAGTACTTGAATTAGGTTAAAGTAGTTTTTGAACAGTCTATAAACAAGTGTTTGGTAAACTTTGGCTCTCAATAGACAATATTGTTCTGTCAATTTATATTTTATATATGAATCTTCATGAAAGTTTTTCCGTAAATGTCATCACAATCTAGACTGCAGAAAAACTGGCTTTATTTCGAAGTTTGTCTTCCCCCAGTACCTTAGGTTAGCTTTAGAGTATAGTCCAGCCTACTAGTAGAAAATAAGGTATATATATATATATATATATATATATATATATATATATATATATATATATATATATTATGTGTGTGTTCATAAAAACATATTCATTTAGTGTTATGTATTTTAGAATATTCTTTTCGCTTTTTCATGGCAAATTTCACTTTGGTAATCATTATCATAAAAATCATCATCATCATCATCATCATCATCATCCTCATCATCATCATCATCATCATCATCATCATCATCATCATTACCATCAAGTAAAACAACAGTAAATTTAGTTTAAACATAAACGTATCTATTTAATTATTAAAAGTAAAAACGCTGTTATTCATCGCGTCTAATACAGAGTTGCTTTTCTAATTATACCAAAGTAATATATGTTGTTTTTTATTATGCCAAAGTAAAATATGTTGTTTTTTATTATACCAAAGTAATATATGTTGTTTTTTAATTTTACCAAAGTAATATATGTTCTTTTTTAATCATACTAAAATAATATATGTTGTTTTTTTTTATTATACCAAAGTAATATTTGTTGTTTTTGTAATTATACCAATGTAATATATGTTGTTTTTTTTAAATTACACCAAAGTAAAATATGTTGTTTTCTTTTATTATACCAAAGTAATATAGGTTGTTTTTTAATTATACCAAAGCAATATATGTTTTTAATCATACCAATGTAATATATGTTGTTTTTTTTAATTATACCAAAGTAATATATGTTGGTTTTTTTATGAGACCAAAGTTATATATGTTGTTTGTTTATCATACCAAAGTAATATATGTCGTATTTTTAATTATACCAAAGTAATATATGTTGTTTTTTATGATACCAAAGTTATATATGTTGTTTGTTTATCATACCAAAGTAATATATGTCGTTTTTTTAAATTATACCAAAGTAATATATATTGTGTTTTCATTATACCAAAGTATTATATGTTGTTGTTTTTTATTAATACCAAATGATTATATGTTGTTTTTTAATAATACCAAAGTAATATATGTTGTTTTATTTAATTAACACCAAATAATTATATGTTGTTTGCTATTTTTAATTATTCCAAAGCGATATATGTTTGTCACTTATGCCAAACTAATATATGCTATTTCAATTTATACCAATGTAAAAAAAGGTTTTAATTATACCAAATGTTGTTTTTAAATTGATATCAAAGTAATAGGTGTTGTATTTTAATCATACCAAAGCAATATATGTTGTTTTTAATTACAGCAAAGTAATATATGTTGTTTTATTTTATTTATACCAAATGATTATATGTGTCTGTTTTTTAATTGTATCTACGTAATAAATGTTATTTCATTATAAAATTGTACCAAGGTAATATGTTTTTTACTTATACCAAACTAATATATGTTTTTTTTAATTTATATCAATGTAAGAAAATGTTTTTAATTATGCCAAAGTTATATATGCTGTTTTTTTAATTTGTATCAAAGTAATATGTGGTGTTTTTTTAATAATACCAAAGTAATATATTTTGTTTTTATACAAAAGTAATATATGTTTTTTTTTTAAGTATACTGAAGTAATATATGTTGTAGTTTTTAATTTACACCAAAGTTATATATATTTTTTAATTTATACCAAAGGAACACATATTGTTTTTCTCATAATACTAAAGTAATATATGTTTTTTTTTACTTATACCAAACTAATATAGACAGTTTTTTTTAAATCATACTTAACTAATCAATTTTGTTTTTTTATAATCATACTAAAGTAATATATGATTTTTTAATTATACCAAAGTAATATATGTTGATTTTGAATTTTTACCAAAGTAGTATATGTTATTTTAATATTTCCCAAAGTATTATATGATGTTTTTTAATTATCCCAAAGTTATATATGTTGTTGTTTTTTATTATCCCAAAGTAATATATGTTGTTATTTTTTTTAATTATACGAAAGTAATATATGGTTTTTAATCATACTAAAGTAATATTTTTTAATTATACCAAACTAATATATGTTTATTAATTTATACCAAAGTAATAAATGTTGTTTCTTTTATTAAACTGAAGTATTATATGATCTTTTTTTTAATTATACTAAAGTAATATATGTCGTTTTTGAATTATACCAAAGTAATATACATTGTTTAAATGTACAAATGTACCCTGCGTAAACTTTACCGGAGTTTTGATTTGAATTTTAAAACAATATAACTAGAAATAATCATTTCGGATGTGTGGAGATAACAGAGGTCTAGTGGTTAACGGCACGAACTGATGACCTTCGTGTTCCAAGCTCGAATACAGTTACTCCCAAAATATCACTTTAATTTAAAATATTGGCAACCTTCTCTTTCTACCTCTCATAAGTACCTGATGTATTTCTAGAAAGAATTTTCACTAATAAAATATTGGGGAAACTAGTGCCAACAATAAAATCTTCATTCAATATTATGCTGATTTGGAATGTAAAAAAATAAATCGCTTTTATTATACCATTGATAACAGAATTCTATCAACACATCTATTGTGTATATATGTAATAGAATAATTAGACCACAAATGAAGCATACGTAATATTTGAGGTCCTTAGAAACTGTCTATATTAAATGATATGAATATAGTCTGATATATTTAAAAAAAAGATTTTTCGCTTTTAATCTGTTAGATAGTTGCTTATGGACAACATGTCTATTACTGGTTGGGTTCATCCTGTTGGCATTTAAAAATTCGTCATAGAAGAGCACTATCCTTATTCAAAATGTCGGTCAGAGAATGACTAGCAGTGTCAGAAATTTCGTGAAAACTATTGAATAATTCCACCCGCTATCTTTCGAAGCTTATAACTCCTCGAAAAATGTAATTCAAGCCCTAATTTTTTTCAATTAAAGGAGCAAGGACCAAGGTTTCATAAAAAAATAAACAAACAACGTGTTTTTTTTAAAAAAAGGTTTAAAACTTCGGACTTTACAGGTAAATTTCTAAAAAACACAACGTTTTTTTTGTTTTAAATTTGAATATATTATCTATTGATCTTTTATCTTCAATTTGTGATATATAAAACTTTGGTACATGAATTAATTATTTACTTTTTAATAGACATTTGAAAATGGGGTGGCATGAATTAAAAAAAACGTTTGTCTAAAATATTATATTCGGTTTATTGGAAAGAGCATAAAATTTCACATTGACCCTGAAAATATCGTAAAAATAGAACCAATAGAAAAATTTTGATAGATTTTTAAATTTTAAAAATTGAAAAATACTGAACTCGTAACATTCAATTAATTTCATTGCTGTTTTTTTTAAGTAAAAAAAAATATTTCTATTACTTTTAAAACAACGTTAATAGTTTATTTTGGAAGTATAATCCATAAAGAAAATAAACAACCCACCTTTAAAAGAGAAATTAGGAGTTTTTTATATTTTATTTGCAGTTTCGTGTTAGAGATGTAAAATTTTCCTACAAAAATTCTGATACACCTAGAGAATTACTTAACCAAATCTTAAATGCAGTATTTTTTAATTATAATAAATTTGATTTTAATAAAAAATATAGTTTCGTGTTTAAAATGTAATTGAGTCGTTGACTTAACTTTATCGAATGTAGGACATCGATATCAATGATGAACTTTGTACATTTGAAAATATAACGGCTTGTCGTGAAAATGCATAATTAGTTGTTCTTCACGCATTCACATATCACGTGTCTTTTAGCATAAGTATGTACGTTTGAAATAGAATGTTTGCTGATGTGTACCGTCGTGCAATGAGGCCATAAATGGATGCTAATATTTAATGCTGCTAAAACTAAGCCTCGTTTTTTTAACAACCAGAAAACTTTCTCAGCCAACGATTATCATGATAACACTCTACTCCAGTGCTCATTCCTCAAACTCATTTGCTAAACATTCAAAGGTAAAGGAATTTGAACAAATATATCCATGACTTTTTCAAGGATTTTGCAAAGAAGGTGGGCTCCCTCTACCGTGCTAGAAAATTATTTACGCTAGAGAGTATCCTATATCTTTACAAAGCAACAATTCAACCGTGGGCTGCGTATTGTTGCCTCATTTAAAAGTTACGTCTACGATTAGTATTTCCCTCTTACACAAGGTCCAAAACGGAATCTCCAATCTAATAAGTCCCGCGTTATCGGCCAAGCTCCAATATCTGTCATATCGCCGCAATATTGCATCCTATACAAGTACATACACAGAATCAACTCTGATGAAATCGTGGAACTTGTACCCCCTTGACGTAAATACTTTCGACAAAACCGACAAGCAGCAAAATCACACGCCTTCAGTTTTGAGGTCTTTAAATACCGAAAAGTCATCTACTCTTATAGTATCTGCCTTCGAATTACTAAATTTTGAAATTCTCTCCGTTTACTACTTCCCTTGCTGGACTGAGAGGCAGAAGTTTTAAATGTAATTTCAACAAACATTTCGCTGCTCGAATCACCGCAGTCTCCTGTTGGGCGTTATCTAAAATAGTAACCGTTTGAGATCAAAATTAGCAAAATACATAATAATAGTAATAATTATAACTAGTGGAACCTGTGGAAATTCCACAAAATTAGCAAAATACATAATAATAGTAATAATTATAACTAGTGGAACCTGTGGAAATTCCACAAGGGACTCATTCACATGTAATATATTGATATTGCCATTCTGTAGATGTTTAGCGTAAATGGAAATTCTCTAGTATTATTGTAGCTCTTTTGTTAAAACTGCAAAATTATATATCTAAGCTAGCAGAAACTCCTGGCGTAGCCCGGTCGTAAAGTACGTTTAAGTATGATATTTTAATTCTTGCAGATTTCGTATATATTATTATAGAGTTAATCTTCTGTTGATTTTTTTAATATATTATAAAGTTGCGATTTTAGAAATAAAAACATACATACCAGTGACTTAAGTGCATTAGATTGAATCGAAACCGAAACCATATATATATATATATATATATATATATATATATATAAGTTTAGTTTCTTCTGCGATAATCGAAACAGAAACCAAAACTTATGAAGAATTCTTGGTACAATTATTTATTACAAGAAATGGAAATCCATAACAATTACACGACTGTCACCTGGATGTAAGTGTGACACACAAAATAAATAACACACACGCTATCTTATTAATGTATAGATGATGATGATGATGATGATTATGATATTATTATTATTATTATTATTATTATTATTATTATTATTATAGTATTAATAAAGAAGAAGAAAAAGTGGAAGAAGAAGAACAAAAACTCCTCGCAACTAAACTATATAGTAGAAACCTAATTAAAGTAATAAACACGTGGGCAGTGTAACTACTGAGATACTCTGGGCTGTTTATAAGTTAGACCAAAGAAGAACTGAGGAATCTCAATTAGAAGACTAGGAAACTCATGACAATGCACATTGCATTACACATTAAAGAATGATACTGACCGACACTATGTGAAAAGGAAAGACGAAGGAAGAGAGTTTGTTTGTAAAGAAGGCTGACAAAAAAGGAATGACATAATGCAGAACACCGAAAGAATAATTACTGCAGTAAGAGGCTCTAAAAAAATCAAACAAGATAGAAAAAAGGGTCGATGAATAAAACAAGGAAAGAAAAATCGGAAGAGAAACAACTACATGTACGATTTATAAGAATAACAAAAGATGAGACTAACGAAAACATTTAGACATGGCTACAAAAGGGAACCCCAAACAGGAAAACTGAATCTCTAATAACAGCTGCAGTCTGCACAAGTAACGTGAATAGAACAAGACAAAAGAAAACAGCAAATGCAGACACTGCCGACAAAGAGGCGAAACAATAGTTCAAAATAGACTTCGTAGCCTCGTAGGAGATGTCCTTTTCTCCTCCTTACAACCTCTATCTCACAGAAGAGATGTTGCGAGTTTGTCTCTGATGTATCGTTATTTTAATGGAAAGTGTTCAACTGAGCTTCAATCTATGGTCCCCCCTCGCCAAACTTTCACAATAAACACTCGTCTAGCTGTAAACACTATCAATAATTTCCCCCACTCTTTATCTGTGCCTAAACCTAAACATAGATTCCATGAACAAAGCTTCTTTCTTAGAACTGCACGCCTGTGGAATTGTCTTCCGTTTTCCTGCTTTCCGGCTGACTACAATATGGTTATGTTCAAGTCTAATGTAAATAAGTTCTTGATGAGCCGTTCCATATAAGTTATTAAATTTACCAAATTTTCATTACTAATGATTACTATATTGACCAACTTCTACTGTACACTCTTTAACCCTTATCCTTGAGTGGCCTCTTAGCCTTGATAATGTGGTGATGCCTTTGTAAAAAAAAAAAAAAAAAAAAAAAAAGTGAATGCAGCAAACTAGCCTAAAAGAATATAAAAATAGACACGATCAAGTGGGCAACACAGTACACTGGCAATTATGCATCTTGAATATCCAGACAAATAGTACAAGCTCAAACCGGCGGCAGTACTAGAAGAAGAGAGGCACAAGGCCTTATGAGACATGGATATCTTACCCATCCAAGCTAAAGAAAAAAAAACGGATATCATAATAGTTAACAAGAATGAAAAGTCCTTCCAGATTGTCAATTTTACCGTTCCAGTAGACCACACAATAAGGATAAAAAAGACGGTGAAGCAGAGTAAATACACGAAACTGGCCACAATGCTCAAAGGAATCTGGAAAATGAATAAAGTAAAGATAACACTATTAATAGTAGGAGCGCTGTGAACAATACAGAAAAAATTTTGAAAAAAGAATGGGAGAACGATGGCTGAAAAGATACAACGGATTTCAGTAATGAAAGTGCAGAAATATTAAAGAAACCCCTTGAATGTGGAGACTAACACAAATGAACTACAGATACACATTGGACATACAGAAACGGCTTCAGAGGTAAAACACAAAAGAGCCTAACATTGAATCATAAAAACTGAAGCCGTATAATTGTAAGGAACAATCCCTTGCACCCCTGTCTTCTGCCGTCACTTTTTTGTGCATATCATCATAAACTGGCGCTACACCCAATAAGTTAAGAGGGTCAAGGAGGATGGAAAGACCGAGGAGAGAAAGTACATTCCAGACCTCCGCTGGATATGTACAAAGAGGACTGGGACCTTGAGGAAGCTTATTGCCACTCGAATTCCAGTGAAGACCAGTGCTCGCTGTCAACGAGATGAGAAATCAATGGTAAGCGACCGTTGCGATAACGCAAATTCTTTTGCAAAGGTTCTCGACAGAGGTTGAGAGTATTGAAAATCTGGGGAGACGTGTTGTTACTTAGACTCCAGAGAATACCACAAATTGTTTTCAAATAGCAACCTTTGATGATGGTCTATGTGACTTCCCATAGTGAGTAAAAAGATAAATAAATAAATAAAATAATAATAATAATAATAATAATAATAATAATAATAATAATAGGAACAATTCCGAAAACTTTGAAAAAAGAATGGGAGGAATTGGAATCATGGGGACGACTGAAAAGATACAATGAATAACAATAATGAAAACGGCTGAAATATTAAGGAAAACCCTTGACTGCGGGAGCTAATACACATGAGCCACACGCGCGGACCAGACGAACTGCTGCAGAGACAAAGCATAAAGAAGCGTCACAATGAACAAAGAACATAGAAGATACATATCTATAAGTTCTCTATTCCTCTCCTATCCCTTCTACTATCCCCTCCTATTACCCAATCACAGCCCCCCCCCCACAAAAGAATGATGCCAAATAGCCGAGAAGGGTCAAGTATGATGGAGAGAACACTAACCAGACCTCCGCTGGTGCGAAGAGAACTGGGACCTTGGGAAGGCTTATTGTCACTCATATTTCAGTGGAGATCAATAGCCGCTGCTAGCGAGAGATCGATGGCCGGCGGCTATTGCGATAATGCAACTTCATTTGCAAATGTTATCAGAAGAGGTGAAGAGCACTGGAAAACTGGGGAGACTTGTTGTCACTCAGCTTCCAGAGAACACCGCAGGCAATTTTCAGGGAGAGATTGTTTATGACCTGTATGAAAGCTCCTTGCAATTACGGCAACAATTGTCTTGCTTTAATTTTTTGTTTTTAGTGTTTTTTAATTTAGTCTTCATGTCAGGTTTTTTCAGTTGTTTTGTAACAATGATGAAGATGCCGATACGAAGTTGGGTCAGGTTCTGAATATGTACCAATGTTCGTTAATCTGTCATGCTTAAGTTTAAAATACCATTTTCGTTATCTGCCACATTTAAGGTTAAAATAGCATTGCCGTTGGTCTGTCACGCTGAAGTATAAAATAGCATTGCCGTTGTTTTGTCAAACTTCATACCACTAAAGTAGCGCTTGTTTTAGAAATGACCTTGTCGTTGAAGTCACTTTGATATGCAATGGTTGAAATAGCTTACCAGATAATCTTTCATATCCAGTTTTGAAATAGCCTTAATATCCGTCTATCTGTCACACTTAAGCTTAAATTGCCGTATTTATCGAATGGGCACATCTTAAGAATTTCTTTTCTTGTGAGTTTTCGCCTTCGGCTGTCTATCTGAAGTGTTCTACGTTAATAGGTCGCAATGCTTGTCACGCCAATTTTTAAATATCATTTTATTTAAAGTTCATTTGAAGATGCTTCGTTATGACACTAATCGCACGATTAACGCACAATGGCCTACTTTATAAAAATCCACCAATGAAACCACGTGACCTAATAATTAAAATCACGCTTATTCACGCCGAAGCACATGTTTCTAAACGCCGATTATTTACATTTCATAACGGACTCTCGCACTGGCATTGTTGTTGTTGTAGTTGATATTGTTAGCAGAAGACTACGGACTTTTCGAAACCGAATTTGTTAATCAAATATTTTCTCCGTATTTCCCTTTTTTAATCGCAAATTAATTTACTTGCGTTAAAAGATCAAAAAGAAAAAAATATGGTTTTCGGTCGCCATCCTACAGCCATTGGTGGGAGAACCCATCTCTTTACAATGTGGGAACATGGTTTCACTGGAGTCATCTACATGTTAATAGGTAAGTCCTTAGAAATGTTGAATCGTGTGTTCAAGTAGCAGTTGTAATATTAGTAATAATAATACTGCGAGAAACAGTAAATCTATGAAGTAATGTACATTTTTTTTTCATTTTTTTTTTTTTTTTTTTCGTCAATTTTTCCAACTTTTCAATTTTATCAAAAGCAAACTCCCTCTACGGTGTTTTATTACGTTTGCCGTATTCCCCTTCTCTCTCTCTCTCTCTCTCTCTCTGTTTCCCGCTTGCTTTCTCCCACCTTCTTTCTCCGCACGCACGCGCACACACATATATATATTTATTTATATATATGTACATATAGATATAAATATATATATATATAAATATATAAATATATATATATATATATATATATATATATATATATTTATATATATTTATATATATATATATATGTACACACACACACACATATGTGTGTGTGTGTGTGTGTGTGTGTTTTTATTTTTCTTCCTTTGAAGATTGTAATGCCGGGTATGGGGGCAGCAAAACCAGCTGCCAACATTGCCCCGCTTTTTTATTGAAACCAACCGAGAGCTCTTTTTAGTATCCTCGCTGTTCCCTTAAGTGTAGGCACCGCCAAAACTGGGGGGGGGGGCAGGTCAGTACTTTTTGACGGGCCGTCTTTTTAAAAATCTACCAAAAATCAGATAAGTATCCGATTAATACGAAATTTTCAGCGATTATTAGGAGAAGAATGAACTTTATAACAGTGTACTTATTTTTCATAAACGATATTTATATATATATTTTTTTGCTTACAACCCCCCTTGTTTTGAAGTGGGAACAAATATGCTTAAAATAATCATCTGAAACTGAACAAAACATATTGTGTTGTTGTAAGGGACAGAATTATAGATTAAAAAAAAAAATTGTTTGCATACCTTATTTTGACGTCTGAATATCAGAACTTCGATTGTGTTTAATTATCCCGCTTTTGAGTTTTGAAGTGTGAAATTCGGTGAATATGTTGAGTAAAATAATTAATTTAAGTTAAGCAAAACAAAAAAAATTTTTTTTTAATATTTATACGAAAAAAGCCATTTTAAAATTTTTGATAAATAAATTAACAATTTTTTTAGCGAGCCGAATAATGCATGACCATTATTAAACAGGACATGCTTTGAATAATCGATACAAAAAAAAAATTCGATAAATGTTGTGCCCTTTGTGTTAAAAATAGCATCATTTTTTTCGATCCCGTTTGAAAACGTTTGCCGCCTTTCTACTACGGTAGACCAAACGCGCTGAAATAATTTTTTTTATTCTGCTTTAAATTGCCCCCCCCCCCATTTTGGGGAGCCTGACCCCCACACACATACAAATTAAAAACCAAACTCATACAAATGGTCACCCATCTGGTACTGGCCAGCCTCAGCTTAATAATACATTGAAATTTTCGTCACTGAAAAATAAGTTTTTTTGGCCTGTTTGGTCTTCCATAGTTTTCTTCTTATAAAAAGCAAACGTAAACAGAGTCGATCTCGACTCTGCATCGATGCGAAATATCTGGTTACCTATATGAATAAGTGGAATTATTTGAAATTCAGGTACTTATATTATAATATTTTTGCATATTCTCTTAGAAAATCATCCTAAATCTTAGTTAGACAATAAATAAATAAATGAATTATTTCAAAAACCTTTTTTTTTTAAATATTTAAGTACGTTTTTTGTGCAAGACAAAAAATGCCAATTGTTAACTTTTTGGGAAAATTTAACATTTAAAATTGAATTAAAAATAGTAGAAAAAGTTTTACATTATTCTGTTTTCTATATGATAAAATTCAGGGTTTTATCTTTCTGGAAAAAAAAAGTTACTCAGAAATAATGGATTTTAATAAATGTAATTTAGTTTTAAAAAACAACAACAACTTGATTTTGCGGCCATTTTTGGCGGTGCCTACTTAAGTGCAATTGTCTGAATCTCTTTTGCACTTGGTTCACCAGGAATATTAGTTAGGTAGGACTTCAGGTTCTTCTTGTGTGTGTGTGTGTGTGTGTGTGTGTGTGTGTGTGTGTGTGTGTGTTTAAAGGTTATGAGGGTTTTTTGGAGCATAAAAAATGATTTTACTTTTTGTATTTAATATTTTTATTGTTATTTTTTATATTTCAAGCGGACCTCTGCTCTTGGTCACAAAAGTATCGAATGTAAAAAAAACAAAAACAAAAACAAACCGTTGAATGAACTGGAGATTTGTAGCGTGAACAGCGTTCATTCCTAGCAATCATGTTCGAAAAAGTTCACGTGAATTATTTTAGCCGTTTGTGGAAGAAGATTGTGTTTTTTTTAACGGTAAAAATAATGTAAACGGTAAAGAATAATGTAAAATATTGTAATAATGTAATGAATAATAATAATAATAATAATAATAATAATAATAATAATAATAATAATAATAATATAATAATAATATAATAATAATATAATAATAATAATAATATAATAATAATAATAATAATAATAATAATAATAACTAGCAGGCAGGACCCGTGGAAATTCCACGGTAGTTAAAATCTTTTAAAACACATCAGTAAGAAATTCCTTATAAAAATTAACGTATGGAAGCAAGTAGAACAAACAAAGAACTTTAGTTTAAAACTTTTATTGAAGGTCAATGCGATCGTAACTGATGCTGTTGATATTGTCAGGAAGTGCTGGTGATGATTGAGGCGGTGACAGGGACGTCGATCAGCTGCTTGGAGTGAGAATAGTGGTCAGTCAGCAGGTTCTTGGGAGTCAGATTGTGAATTTAAAAAACTGTGTGACATTGCTGACATCGATTTTGTGCAAGTTCTGAGTTATTTAATATTTCAGGACATTTTGGATTACATGTGTAAGTAATGAATAGGTCACAGAAAACTGCCATTGCATCTTGATAAAGCTGTTGTAGATTCCTAGGACTTTCTGTAAGTGTAGTTGGTAGAATAACTGGTACACCAGGATAACCATCTTCATTCATTGCTAAATGATCCATTAAGCCATAATATTGAGCAGCTCTTAGTTGACTTTGATGGCTTTTAATGAAGTTAAATAAGCAACTGTCAACTTTTACATATGCGATAGACTTTTCTATTTATTTTGAATTTTATTCAATGAAGATTTGGAAATTCACAAATATTTTTTAAGTCGAATTATTGATATAGATTTCAATTAATGCATCACAACTTCCTGATAATATAAATAGAACACTTTGAATTTTCTGTACAAAAGTTTTTTCCATAAAAACATTGTAATCTGTTATAATATTCAGATTCTTGTGTATTACATGCATAGAAAATGAAGTGTTTCTGTAAATCTTACGAACTACAGTTAACTTTTGATTTTTCGATAATCAAAATGATGTGAGGTAGGTTATACCTATCAAATTTATTGTCAATGTTATATAGTTAAGTAAGCTGGGTAATTGGCTATAAAGTAAGTTATTCCGAACTTTGATCTAACATTTTAATTAAAAAAAAATAGCTTAACATTTTCTTGTATCTTTTTTTTATATATATTAAGAAAAATGTAAGCATCATGCTGAAATAATAAAATGCCATTCTTAATAAGGGGAGAGGGTTTGACTATTCTAAACCTCCACCTAAATAACAATTTATCGAAAAAAATGTTTAAAATGTTATTGTATCTTTTTTATAATTTTTGTTAAATAAGAAATATCAATAAACTTTGATAGCACTATTGTAAGAATCATGCTGAAAACCATTCTTAATATGAGGAGGGGGGGTTAACTATTCTGAAACTTCACCTAACAATGTAAAAAAAAAAAAGGGAAAAATATATGTATGAACAATAAATATTTCTTCAGTTAAATAAAATGTACTGTAAATCTTTAAATAAGGAATAAATATTTATTTAAACCATAATTATTGAAACAAAGTATTTTACTGCATAAAAACCGGTTATGGAGAGAAGGGTTAACTATTTTGAACCTTCACCTAAATAGCGATTTAATGAAAAAAAATTTAATGGTCTTGTATCTTTTTTTTATAATTTGTTTTAAAATAAGAAAAAAAAAACGGTAAATATCCAGATACGCTACTACAGAACACCGACCACTCTAATTTGTTTTTTTTTTTTATAGGTAATTGAGGTCGCTGACAACGAATCTGATAGTCAAACTTGGGGCAAATTTACCGTTTGCATGGTATTTACCCCTGAACCCACGACCTACTTTCCACCATTTTGCAGCTTCCGTTTATGCTACGCGCGTGCACGTTGTAGCATAAATGACGGCTTCACCAAGCAAACTATGTTGGGGTAGCGGATTTTTTTTTCCAGGACATAGAATTTTCTAATTTTCAAAAATACATTATAGCACTTTTTGGGTGGAAAAATTAAAATTAGCTGAAAAAGAAATAAAACAAGGAAAGGAAAGCACTCCAAATTGGAGTAGGGGGGGGTAATTTATCTGTTTTTTTTTGTTTTTTTTTACCTGTAACGCGCGCCCCAACATCACATCCGCCCCCCCCCCCGCTCGCGCCCCCAATGTACACAGTAAAATCTTCGGAAAATGTTAAATGGTGTTCTAATTGGTAAATGTCGGTGCGTTACTTACGGAAAAACGTTTAACTAAACTGCAAAAGCACCTATTAAGCCACATAAGTTCTATAATTGAATCCCCCCCCGCAAAAAAAGAATGAAAAACATAAAGATGTTTGGTGCTTATGTTTTTGTAAACCACATTAAAAACTACGCGAGACAAAAAAAAAAAAAGTCCCCCAATTTGTTGTACTTTTCTTTAACTGTAAGTCATTAAAAAAATGTCAGTCCGTAATTTTTTGATTGGTACGGAATGGTACGCCATGTGAGAAGGCAGTTTGCTAGGTGAAGCAAGCCGTCGTTCATGCTGCAGCGCACGCGCGTAGCGTAAACGGAAGCTGCAAAATGGTGGAAAGTTATTCGTGGGTTCGGGGGTTAATACCATGCAAACGGTAAATTTGCCCCAAGTTTGACTATCAGATTCGTTGTCAGCGACCTCAATTACCTATTAAAAACAAATTAGAGTGGTCGGTGTTCTGTAGTAGCGTATCTGGATATTTACCAAAAAAAACTTTGATACCGCTATTGTAAGAATTATGCTGAAAGCCATTCTTAATATGGGGAGGGGGGTTAACTATTCTGAAACTTCACCTAACAATGTAATAAAAATAATGGAAAAATTCTTCAGTTAAATAAAATATACTGAAAATCTTTAAATAGGAAATAAATATTTCTTTAAATAAATTAATAACTATGTAAACAACGTGGCTCAGCTTCAGCTTCACTGAAGCTGTATAAATGTTACAAAATTACTCAATTCGGCATTAAATAACACGAAAAAGGATTGATATGCCGTAAAACAAAAAAGAACAAGACGTAAAATATGTTTTGACTCTGTGTATTTGCGAAATGTGACTTTTTTTATTTAATAAAGTCATTATTGACTTTTGTAACATTTATTTCTAAACATATTTTTTGTTGTGTAAATAAAAAGTAAATAAAAAACATAAAGTGGCACAGTAAAAAAAAAACGTACTCGCAGCGTTAAATGTAAAAAAATATATTTATTACTGAATAAAATAGAATAAGCCTTTCTACGATAATAAACAGAAGACATCGTTAAAAATGTAAGTGAAATACTATACGATACCATCTATGCATAAATTATTGCATAATTGCCTTTAAAATAATCCGGAACCATGAAAAAAAATAATAATAACTGTCTATTTAGACAGTAATTATTATTATTTTTTTTTTTCGGGAACTTTTGGGAAATAAAAGGGGTTACTGATTTTTAACTGATAAAGATTGAACAATAAAGGGAGATAATTCACATTAATTAATGTTTGCGATGATGGTGACGCGTTTCATTAATTAATGTTTGCGATGATGATGACGTGACACCGTACGTACAAGTAAATTAATATATAGATAATAATAATAATATAATTAATATTAGTTAATAATCAAATGACAATACAAATAGTCTCGGTCCTGAAAACAAATTGTCTCAGTCCCGAAGGAATTCTCATACACAGAACGAGGATAATATCAGAGCAGGTACTTAAACGTATGTGATTTTGGCTCGAAAGTCACTCTGTGTGTATTGATAATAATGACAATATTTATAAATATTATTATTATTATTATTATTATTATTATTATTATTATTATTATTATTATTATTATTATTATTAATAATAATAATAATATTGATAATAATAATGATAATAATAAATAATATTTATATTTAAACCATAGACCAATTGTAGATTTTACATAAAAACATGCGCATAATAGTACAGATATATATATATATATATATATATATATATATATATATATATATATATATATATATATATATATATATATATATATATATGCATGCACAATTAACATATTGTATTGATAATAAAGACAATATTTATAAAGAGACTATTATTATTATTATTATTATTATTATTATTATTATTATTATTATTATTATAAATATTATTATTATCATCATCATCATCATTATTACTACTATTATTTTCGTTATACCTAACCTTCTATCTGCACCATTTTCCTATATATACACCATTTTCATATATATATATATATATATATATATATATATATATATATATATATATATATATATATATATATGTATGTATGTATGTATGTGTATATATATATATATATGTTTACATCTCTGTTTACATCGTTAACTTCATATCCCTACTTATTCACTCACTTTATTTTATACATGTCTTTAAATAGTAATTGATATTTGTGTTTGACTATATAAGTATGTGCATATGCGCCTATATATATATATATGTATGTGTTTATATGGGGATGTGTATGCATATATCTGTATATATATGGTTTTATATTGTTTATATATGTGTATATATATGTGTATGTGCATTCCTGTCCATGTAATGCATAATTATGTTGATGTGCACATCTTTGTGCTGCCTTACATGCTCTTCTAGTTTGTTTTATGCTTATATATATTTGTATATGTATGTATATGTATATATGTGTATTTATGTGTATGTGTATTTGTATATTATGTATGTATATGTGCATATGTATATATATATATATATATGTGTGTATGTGCTTATGTGTATATATGGTATGTGTGTACATGTGCGCATATGGGTATGTGTGCATGCATGTATGTATACATATGGGTGCACGTATGCATGCCTGGACCTGTACATGTTATTTTACGAATATACATTTGTATCGATATATATGCGTGTATGTGTGTACATGCGTGCGTATCTGCTTATGCATATTATTATTTATATATGCATTATGTGTATGGAGGTGCATATATTATATACATATGGTCGTTGAATATGACTGTGTATTGGTATGTATGCGTATATATGGGTGTTAATTGTGCATGCATATGTATATATATATATATATATATATATATATATATATATATATATATATATATATATCTGTACTATTATGCGCATGTTTTTATGTAAAATCTACAATTGGTCTATGGTTTAAATATAAATATTATTATTTATACTATTATTATTATCATTATTAATCTTATTATTATTATTATTATTATTATTATTATTATTAATAAGAATAATAATAATAATAATAACATTAATAATAATAATAATAATAATAATAATAATATTTATAAATATTGTCATTATTATCAATACACACAGAGTGACTTTCGAGCCAAAACCACATACATTTAAGTACCTGCTCTGATATTATCCTCGTTCTGTGTATGAGAATTCCTTCGGGACTGAGGCAATTTTCCTTCAAGGCCGAGACTATTTTTATTCTCATTTAATTATAAACTAATATTAATTTTATTGATTTTATTATTATTATTATTATTATTATTATTATTATTATTATTATTATTATTATTATTATTATTATTATTATCATTATTATTCATAACTAATAATTACATTATTTTTACCGTTTAACAATTTCATTTTTATTCCATTATACATAGTGAAATCAATTGCGTCTCATTTCTGCCGTTTGAATTAAACGCTTTTACGTTGCAACATTTAAAAAAATATTAAAAAACACAATCTTCTTCCACAAACGGCTAAAATAATTCACGTGAACTTTTTCGAACATGATTGCTAGGAATGAACGCTGTCCACGCTACAAATCACCAGTTCTTTCAACGGTTTTCTTTTTCTTTTTCATTTCGATACTTTTTGTAACGAAGAGCGGAGGTCCGCTTGAAATATAAAAAATAACAATAAAAATATTAAATACAAAAAGTAACATCGTTTTTCATGCTTCCAAAATCCCTCCTAACCTTTATATATATATATATATATATATATATATATATATATATATATATATATATATATATATATATATATATATATATATATATATATATATATATATTTCGGCAGCAAGTCATTGCTCCAGCACGTCTCATTGAACATTGTAGTCTTTGTTGTTGTTGTTTTCTTTTTCTTTTAGTCTTGGCGTATTTATTTTTTTTTTATTGGTTATAAAGTTGGGTGCAGGAAGGTTATGGGCGAATTATTTTTATTTTTTATTTCGATTTTCTAATTTTATAGTATATTTATTTAGTTGGTACTCCTGCAGTATTTTACCCACCGATTTCACGATCTTAGCCGAGCCCGAGCGTTGATCGACATCCGTCGGAAAACGCCGGAACATAGCGAGCGGTACGATACTCTATCAGCCAATCAGGGCGCTTCAAACGAACGCGCAGCAGACGAATAATTTTCATTGAAATTACACACATAGCGTTTCATTTCAGTTATTTTATTGTTCAAAGTAAAAATACACAGCCTTTCATTTCAGCTATTTAATTTAGCGATAAAAAAAAAGGAAGAACCATAGTCTCCATTTCGTGGATCCAATTACGAAGGCGACCACAAATCACGTCGAGAGGATGTGGAAAGAAGCCAAACAGAGAAACAAGCGAGAATGCGGTACCAACCGGGAGCTGTTGGAAACATATTTATACGAATTTATGTGGAGACAAAAATTTGGACACAACCCTTTTGTCTCCATAATAAATCAAATCGCGGAAGGCTACCCGGTTGGGAAGGAGCTTCTTTCCACATCCTCTGAAAACCCTTTGCTCCCTACTTTGCCTCTACAGTCAGTAGAAAATCTTCCAGTCGGCACTAAAGATAAACAGTAATTGTTGCCCCCCCCCTACAAACATTACTGGAAAAAAAAAAAAAAAACATTGTTGTTACTGTTTAATAACGTTTTGTTAAAAACAAACAAAAAAAAAACATTGAAATGTTTATTACTGTTGCTTACCCCTCCCCCCCCCAAAAAAAAGCTATCGGAAAACAAAATGAACCAAAAAAAAAAAAAATATATTCAACAAAATAAATTTATTTTACTTTAAAAAAACTTACGGTAAGTGTTTGTGATTTATTTTATCCAAATTTTTTGTATTAATTTTATCCATTTTGTTGTGTGAACTGCACGCCTGTGGAATTGTCTTCCGTTTTCCTGCTTTCCGGCTGACTACAATATGGTTGTGTTCAAGTCTAAAGTAAATAAGTTCTTGATGAGCCGTTCCATATAAGTTATCAAATTTACCAAATTTTCATTACTAATGATTACTATATTGACCAATTTCTACTGTACACTCTTTAACCCTTATCCTTGAGTGGCCTCTGGGCCTTGATAATGTGGTGATGCCTATGTAAAAAAAAAAAAAAATATATCTTTTCCTTGTAATGTTGTTGCTATTCACATACTTTTAGCGTTCTTGCACCGTAGCTCCGAATTTTCGGCTTTCGTCGGCGTTAACGCCGAAAGCGTTCGTCAACGCTCGGCTAAGATCGTGAAATCGGTGGGTAAAATACTGCAGGAGTACCATTTAGTTTCTTGTTAGTTATTAAATAGTGTTAGTATATTTGTCCCGGAGTTTAATGAGATCTGGTTAAAAAAGGGTTGTATTTTTTATAAGTGTGGCTTCTAGTAATTTTAGTCGTTGTGTGCAGTTGTTAACGTATCGAATTTTAGCATAGTTAGTTAAGATATTTCTAATGTCGGACAACTGTAGGTTTTTGTCATGGGATGTTAGGTGTTGTTTTATGGTAGTATTGTTAGCTCAATGGTACGTTAGTCGTCAGGAAAATGATCCAATTGTTGTATAAACAGAAACACAGCTCCCATAAAAGGACTCTTTACCATTGTGTCACATTTGAATGTAATTTGAATGTAATTTGAATGTCAAATCTAATTGAAATTACAAATATCTGCATCTCTATTCTTGTACACTCTGTTGCAATCAAGCATTCTTTCTTGTACCCCTCTGCATGGTTTACAAGTATTTTAATGGTCGAACTACACGTACTTGTACCCCCTCGACGTAAATACGTCCGATAAATTCGACATGCACCAAAGTCCCACCCATACACAGTAGAGAACCTTCTACTCTAATAGTTTCTTCCCCAGAACTGCTAGACTTTGGAATTTCCTTCCGAGTTCCTGCTTCCCCAAATGTACTTACATGCAGAAGTTCAAGTGTAATGTGAAAAAACATCTTGCTGCTCAACTCCCTACATGGTATACTTGCAACTTATGTCCCTGATAGTAAACCCCTACATCAAAGTGGCGTTGTGCCTTGTTTGGGGTGAAAATGTAATAAAAATCTAAAATATTTATACAAGTATGTGGAGTCTTCCTTTATACTCATAACGTTATATTTTGTCTTTTGTCTGTTTGGATGCTTAACTGTGTCCATTTTATCCTAGCTCAGTAAAGAAATAATATTTCTAAAATCAGACAACATTTACTTTCGTTTTTAATGAACAATGCTCTCCTTTTGAGAGGGAGGCTTGCTTTTTTTCTACATTAAAAATCAACTTGAAAGACAGATATAAACAGAGGCTGTAGAGAGTCTAACATAGGTGACCAGATATTTGTCACATTTGTTTTGAATTTGGTACTGATGTTTTTTTTTTTTATAACAGACATGCGTCTCTCTCTCTCTCTCTCTCTCTCTCTCTCTCTCTCTCTCTCTCTCTCTCTCTCTCTCTCTCTTGCTCATGTTTATACACAGGGATCTGTGGACAAATTTGTCTTTGGTTGACCATTGATAAAGAAGTATTTTTGTTTACTAGAAAAATAACAAAATCACCAGCCAAATAGCAAAGTTATTAGCCAAACACATGGAACAACTAAATGAGAATAATCTTGTCTAATGTGACGCTCATCAATTTTACAAAATTCAAGCATGGGTTTTACACTTTTGTGCTACAGAAAAATGTAGACTAGCTGCTAATTAAATAACGTTCATAATAATTCACGATTATAATTTTAATTAATCGTAATATATGAATGTGTATGATTGTGTTGTGCGTGTTCTCTACAGAGGAAAAGATTACAGAATGCAAATATTGTCTACACACAACAAAAAACAGCTGTGGAGACAAAAACCTTTTTAATGTTAAACATATATACTATTTTAATGAAATTTAAAGCCGATTGATAATTTTGCATTGGGAAAACGGTGAAAGATATACCGAAACTCTTAGTACTCTCTTATAAAAGCTATAAGCAGTAAACCGTCGAAAAATATCGAATATGTTCATGTTTTCATGTAAATCATATGTATACGATTTTCTGGTCAGACAATAAAAGTTGTGCCAAATCTCTACATGCCCGAACTTTGTCGAATCATTACGTGCTATTTTTAGGGGGTTTTCGGAGACAGAACACCATCTACCTTCACATACGTATATCCACTTTAAATGAAACTATAATTATAAGCCTTACGAATCAAAATTCTTGTATATATAAAATATTAACTTGTTTTCTTTACCGTCAATTCGTACTTGAGTCAAATGAATCATTTTAATACGTACATAATTGATAACGCTATTAATCACTATTGCTGTTGTCTGCATTTAATCAGTAGATTTATGACGAATCTGATGCGCTGAATCCAACAATCACATTTCAATCATGTGTTTTTACGATTTTGTTCACATGTACGCATGTGGAGCAATTAAAAAGAATTTGTTGGGGGTAAAATGCTATGTTGAATACTTGTTTGGATTGGAAATGATAAATTTAATTACAAGAAATAGTCAAGTCCGATAGTTCTGGGTGAATATATTTAAGAGATTTTAGTTTGAAGTCATAAAACTTTGAAATCCTCCAAAAAAAATGATGCTCAGCATTAACGAAGAATGACTGGCCTGTACAGGAGAAAATTGATGCCTAGCAACGAAAGGAACGCCATCAACAACACTCCGGTGAACAGAGACTTCCTAGCACTACATATCAAACTAGGCTTAATCAAGCAGTTTGCAAAGGCTCTGGACAAGGACGATGACTGTTTCACTTACTTGCATTTCCAAAATTGATCATGGAGAAGTTGAAAACTGGCATCTTTGATGTTCTTCGGGTCCGGCAGCTCCAGAGTTGGAAAACTTAATGAACGAAATGGAACTGGAAGCGTGAAAGATATTCCTTCTGGTAGTGAAGAACTTTCTTGGTTACGATAAGGCCAAAAACTTGTAAACAACATAGTAATTTCTTTCAGAAAGCTGGGTTGCAACATGAGCGTCAAGATGTACTACTTATATTCACATATGGATCGGTTTCCTGCGAATCTGGGTCCAATGAGTAACAAGCAGGGGAAGAGATTCGATTAGAATCTGAAAGTGATGGAGACCAAGTATCAGAGTCGCTAGGACGCAGTTATGATGCTTACTACTGTTTGAATTTGAAGATAGACCCTCTTACCGCTAAGTATCCCCGCAGTTCAAAGAAATTGAATTTCAAGCTCTGAAGTTTGGACAATGGTGAAGCATTATTTCCATGGCAAGTGCTCGTCTGAGCTCAAATCTTTGGTCTCCCCTCGCCAATATTTCACGAAAAACACCCGTCTAGCTGAAACCAGTCAATAATTTCCCCCACTCTATATCTGTGCCTAAATCAAAACGAAGATTCCATGAACAAAGCTTCTTTCTTAGAACTGCACGCCTGTGGAACTCTCTTCCGTTTGCCTGTTTCTCACCTAACTACATCTTGGATGTCTTCAAGTCCAACATAAACAAATTACTGATAAATCACCCCCTTAATAAGACACTTTATCAAATCTCCATTACTAACGATTACTACGATATTATCCCATTGATTACTGTACACGCAATAACCCTTATCCCCGAGTGGCTTCCAGGCCTTGATAAGTGGTGACTACCATGTAAAAAAAAAGGCAACATACAATTTACGTGTAGTTATCTTATCGATGCCCACCATTCAGTTTACATTAATCAATGTTTCGATCAGGTAATCAATATATGTTGCAAATGATTTTTCTCTCTTAAAAACATATTTAGGATGATATGCGTTGACAGAAATCAGCTGATAATCCCATACGAATCTAATCGTCAACAGCTCTAATTTTTATTTTTCAAATCAACTTCGCACAAAAACCTGATCTGATGGAGAGAAACGGTGCCATTTCCTGATCCGGCAGTGCAAAAGCTTCTTAAATCAGTTGTGGAAATCACGACAACGTTCAAAAAGTGAAAGACTGTTGCCCATTATAATGTTTATCGATTCATTTATCTACTTTTTACGCCTGCTTATGTTTGAATCCATGTTTTGATGAGAACTAACAGTTAATAAAACATGTTAAAAACACTTTGGAAAGAGTTAAAAACATATTTAATCTGAAAAGGAAACACTTGATAAGTGGATAGTCCTTAATCCGCACAGTTTCGAAGAAATACTTTCCTTCTCATCAGAGGGTAGAAATTAGCAAAATTCGGGATCGGATTTTGCATACAAAAGTATTTGATGAAATTGCAAGTAAATCAAAGATCTTACTTGATAACAAAAAGTGAAGCAGAGGGAATATGGTGAAGAAAAGGGTGATTACACGTGAATGGATGGTCTGTTTATGAAACCACATGTGATTTATTAGATCTTACTATATTTCTAAGATCTCGTATTTAGGTTCAAAATGAAAGCAAGATGGTATTCACAAACTCTAGAAGATGCTACTCATAAAATTCTAATAACTAGCAGGGCGTATGCACAGGCGTTGCCAGGTGGAAAGCACAAAACTGGAACAAATTCGGTGAACGAATTCAACCGCTTCTACAACAAATGAAACTATAATTATGTAGTTCATTATCGTAGACTGAGCTAATATGGTCCGGTTCTGTTTTCTGAAGTGGCAGTTGAGGTCCTCATTAATAGAAAACTATACCAAAAAGCATGTTAATTAACTTTTAAGGGAATGTGCTTCCTATAATGGAAAAATTAAATATTTACGAAGGAACATTTATGATAAAGTTTGCATATGTGCATGTCCGTTAATAAAAAAAAAATTAATGAATAAAGAATGTTTACGAAGACATAGTTCACTAAAGCATGCCACCATTAGTTCTGGTGTCTTTGCGATGAAGAAGAAACCATTTAAACTGAGATAAATTTGTTTTGATTTGATGATGTTTTGGATAATGACCTAGAATGAATAGCCACACAGCTTGTTTTTTTTTTTTGGTTTATTTTTTTTACACGGTGGTCACCACTTATCAAGGCCCGGAAGCCACTCAGGGATAAGGGTTATTGCAAATACAGTACGTTAGTGTGGAGATTTGATGAAGTATTTACTTAAGGGGGCGGTTCATTAGGAATTTGTTAACGTTGGACTTGAAGACATCCAAGTTGTAGTCCAGTGGGAAGCAGGCAGACGGAACAGAGTTCCACAGGCGTGCAGTTCTAAGAAAGAAGCTTTGTTCATGGAATCCACGTTTTGATTTAGACACAGATAAAGAGTGGGGGAAATTTTGACAGTGGATTCAGCTAGACGGGTGTTTTTCGTGAAAGATTGGTGAAGGGGGACCAAAGATTGGAGCTCAGACGAGCACCTGCCATGGAAATAACGATAAAACAAGGAAAGGCTCGCAACGTCTCTTCTGTGGGAGAGGGGTTGCAGGGTAGAGAAAAGGGCATCCCCCACTAAGCCACGAAGTCTATTTTGTACTCTGTCAAGGCAGGATAGGTTGTTTTTAGCAGCTCCTGCCCAGATATGGCAGCAGTATTCCATCCTTGGACGTACTTGGCTTTTATATAGATAGAGAATTGCATCAGTAGTGAGATATCTTCTGGGGCAGTAGAAGGATCCCACCATCTTTCCAGCGACCTTGGCAACAGACTTGATGTACGTGTTCCATTTCAGATCAGGAGTAAAGGACAAACCCAGAAGCTTGTCAAAACACGGGGCTTCTCCCAGACGAGAGCCATCCATTTCAATTGATGCCAGATTGGGATCAGAGCGTTGATGATGTAAAGATAGGAGTTTGGTTTTGGATGCATTAAAGGTAACCAGCCAGAACTTCCCCCACTGAACCACGCGCTCGAGATCAGAGGAGAGAAAATCAGAGAGAACGTTGTCATTTACAGTCTTTGATGTGTTGCGGTAGATGGTCGTTTCATCAGCATAGATGTAAACGAATGATTTAAGTATGTGTTTAGGGAGGTCATTGGTGTAGATCAGGAAAAGAGTTGGGCCCAGGATTGACCCTTGAGGGACTCCAGCATTAATAGTGCAGGCCTCTGATTTTTGTCCATCGACCACTACTCTTATGAGCCTATCGGAGAGATAGGTGTTTTAGAAGAGGAAGAGTGATTATCGTGCTGCCACCTGCAAAGATAGCGTGTGAATTGTATTCACTTTCCAAGGAATTCATATATTTTTTGCCTTATTTTGTTTTATTTTATCTTATTTTGATTTACTGTGTTGTTCTCTCAGTTTGTTTATTTGTTCATCATTTCTTTACTATGTAATACTCTTATAAATGATATAATTTGTTTAGATAATAAATTATATAATTTCTTTAAATAATACTATAAGATGTACTCGGCGTTGCCCGGTATGAAACGTAACCTTAAATTCCTTTAAAAAATGAGGTATGTGCATGCGAGTAATATGTTTTTCTAACCAGTTTACTTCTTGTATAGAAAAAAATACTCGAGCAGAGATCAAAACCAAAAGACACTGAGTCAAGTACGATAACCATTAGACCAGTTTGGTACGATCTTCAAAAAGTATTTTAAAATACGCATTTGACAAACAGATGAAAATCCGATGACACCTACATACCAGGAAATGAATGGTAAGTGACTGTTGCCATAACGGTAATTCTTTTGCAAAGGTTACCAGAAGAGATGGCGAGTACTGGAAATCTGGGGAGACTTGTTGTCACTCAGACTTCAACGAACACCAAAAGTTGTTCTCAAAGAGCAATCTTTGGTGATGGCTTGAGTGAATACTCCTAGTGAGTAAATAACAATTTTTATCCATGTAAAATTTAAGAAGAGTTTCCAATGGGTAGAAATTCTATACAAATCTTAGAAATGAAAAAGAGTTTCCAATGGGTAGAAATTCTATACAAATCTTAGAAATGAAAAAGAGTTTTCAATGGGTAGAAATTCTATACAACTTTTAGAAATGAAGAAGAGTTTTTGGTGGGTAGTCGTTCTGTATAAGTCTTAAACTTTAAATCTTTTGCAGACAGAGATCTTTCTCATGTGAGCACGAAAATCTTACGCACAGGAATGTTTAAAGATTCAATATTTCTATGGGGCAATTATCGGTTCTGATTATTTGCGGACTGTTATCCTCATATTTGCTGTTGTTTCACTACTTTTCGCCTAACTCATCATCATGTGATTAACCACGACGGAATAGGGCTACTGAGTTGGATTTCTACGGTTCTAGTTGAGCATGGTCTGAAGATGTTTGAATAACCTTTATTTGAAATTTCAAATGTTTAGACCCAAAATTGGTTTAATAGTTTGCTAGATACCGCAAAGGTCAATTTCTTTTTAACTTTGAAGTCTTGGCAGCTAAATTTTCGGCCATAAACCGATTAAAAAGCTTGCCCTATGTCTGAATACACTTATTCTTATTTTTATGTAAAAATTCAAATGTTTAGACAAACGATTGGCTGAGTAATTTCGTAAAGACCGCAAAGGTAACGTTTTTCCTAACTTTGGCCCCAATTTTGACCCCTTAACATTTATTGTTTTGGGGCTCAAATCAAATTAAAAAGTTTGATCCCTGTCAAAGTAACCAACATCTAAAATTTGAAGTGTTTAGATCCAAAATAAACGGAGCAGTGTATATATATATATATATATATATATATATATATATATATATATATATATATATATATATATATAGTGCAAAACAATATTCCAATATAAATCGATGATTACTGCATAACTGTTTGCTCGTTGTGTCCACTTAATTAGTATTTGTAGAACTTAATTCTCTTATTTGCTTTGCTAATTACTGATGGCTTTATACCATCATACGAAGTTTATGATGAATTTTTAACTGGATTCGAATTCCCTGATTGACTAATTATTTGCAACACTTATGCGAACGAATGTTTTTTTTTATTTTTACATGGGGTTCAGCACTTATCAAGGCCCGGGGGCCACTCAGGGAGTAGGGTTATTGCGTGTACAGTAATCAATGAGATAGTATTGTAGTAATCATTAGTATTGGAGATTTGATAAAGTGTCTTACTTAAGAGGGCGGTTTGTCAGGAATTTGTTTATGTTGGATTTGAAGACATGCAAGTTGTAGTCCGGTGGGAAACTGGCGAACGGAAGAGAGTTCCACAATCGTGCACTTCTGAGAAAGAAGCTCTGTTCATGGAATCTACGTTTGGATTTAGGCACAGATAAAGAGTGGGGAAAATTATTGATAGTAGTTTCAGCCAGACGAGTGTTTTTCGTGAAAGATTGGCGATCGGGGACCAGAGATTGGAGCTCAGACGAGCATCTGCCATGGAAATAACGATAAAACAAAGAAAGGCTCGCAACGTCTCTTCTGTGGGAGAGAGGTTGCAGGGAAGAGAAAAGGGCATCCCCACCTAACCACGAAGTCTATTTTGTACTCTGTCAAGGCAGGATAGGCTGTTTTTAGCAGCTCCTGCCCAGATGTGGCAGCAGTACTCCATCCTTGGACGTACTTGGCTTTTATACAGATAGAGAATCGCATCAGTAGTGAGATATCTTCTGGAGCGGTAGAAGGATCCCACCATTTTCCCAGCGTCCCTGGCAACATATTTGATGTACGTGTTCCATTTCAGATCAGGAGTAAATGTCAAACCCAGAAGCTTGTCAAAACATGGAGCCTCCCCAAGACGAGAGCCATCTATTTCAATTGATGCCAGATGGGGATCAGAGCGTTGATGATGCAAAGATAGAAGCTTGGTTTGAAACGCATATGTCAAATTGTTATTCTTTATTTAAATACATCCTAAAATATATATATATATATATATATATATATATATATATATATATATATATATATATATATAGAGAGAGAGAGAGAGAGAGAGAGAGAGAGAGAGAGAGAAAGAGAGAGAGAAAGAGAGGGAGAGAGAGAGATTCTAAAACAAAAATTCATCTAGTCTACTTAATCTCGAGCTTTGGATTTTTATCTGATGTCCAATCGCTTAAAGAAGGCCCACCATCCTCTTTACAGACAGTGTGGATTATCCATAATAAGGAGATCTTATTTGTTTTGCAAGTACTGTGATTTAATCAGGGTTTACTCGTGGGGAGAAGTATCATCGTAGCAGGTTGTATTGACAAACCGCTGTACAAAGAGACCTTATACACTCGAGGTCTAATATGAATGTAATCTCTCTGCTGTAGGCACCTAAGTTCTCTACAGTTGGCATTCAAGCTATCTCTCCCTCGCTCTCTCTCTCTCTCTCTCTCTCTCTCTCTCTCTCTCTATCTTTATATATATATATATATATATATATATATATATATATATATATATATATATATATATATACGCGTGCATGTGTGTAAAACATATATCAAACAAAAGTTGAAATTAAGTCCATTCAAATATGAGATGCCGAAGGTTGCTTATAATACATGATTAAATACTATGTAACTGTATATGCTTAGCACTTAGATCGAAATTACGTTTTCCTATCAGTTACGCACGTTGGCAGAGGAAAACAGATTCGACTCTGATGTCCTCATTACTCCCTTTCACTTTATTGATTTGAGTTTCTCGTTAATCCTTCTGATGTGGTTTTATTTTACCCCCAAACCTTTTTTTATTTATATAACATTTTTGTTCTATTTTTACTTTTATCCCAAGTCCAACGGATTAAATATTGTCGGATTAAAGATAATGTGAATAAAACACTTTGCGTGACTAAAACGATTTAATTGATTTGGGATTAAATTCTCTTGCAGATCGAAAATCTCTTACCTTCTCTCAGCATGTATATCTGCTCTTAACTTGCAAGGACAATACATTCAACTGGGATTTACTATGCTATATATACAGTGCCACGCAAAAGTATTGGATAGATTACATTTTTTCTTTATAAATTTAATAAGGGTTCAGGATTTTACTTAAACTTGTGTCAGTATATTCCTATTACTATTTTAACTAATATTTGGGGTAGTAATTGCAAAATTAAAGTTTAGGAAGCTTATATTAAAAGAAAAATATAAATTAACTAACGCAAAAGTTCTGGATACATTGATTAAATATTTGGTTGCATAGCCTTTATTGCGTTCAACAGCTTCCAATCGCTTTCTATAGTTGCACACATGTTTTTTGCAAAGATATGCAGGTATTTTGTGCCATTCTTCTTTGAAGAACTGTTTTAGTTGTTGAATATTTTGTGGATTCCTCTTGTGAACATTGATCTTCAATATTTTCCACAAATTTTCAATTGGATTGACGTTTGGAGACTGACTGGGCCAAATAAGAATGTTAATTCCGTTATTTCAAAGTCATTTTTTGGTTAGTTTGGCAGTATACTTGGGATCATTGTCCTGCTGAAACACGAAATTGCTATTATGTCCCAACAAATCAGCAGATTTCTGGACCTTTTCTCCAAAATCTCCCTGTACATACGTCCATTCATTCTACCATTGATGATTTCACCAGTACCTTTGGATGAGAAACACCCCCATACTATAATCGATCCACCGTCAAACTTAACCATAGGAATGGTATTCTTTTTGTTATAGGCGATGCCATTTTTACGCCATACATGTGTTGCTGTGTTTCTTCCAAAGATTTCGATTTTCGTTTCGTCTGACCAGATTACCTTGTTCTAAAATTCTTGAGGTTATTCCCCATATGTTTTGACATAATTCAAACGTGATCAGACATGTTTAAGCTTCAATAATGGAACTTTTCCTGGGGATCGTGATACAAAACCTGCACGATTTAGAACTCTACTGATCGTATCTTTTCTCACATTAATCCCAGCTTCTCTGAGGTCGGCTTGAATTTCACCACGAGTAAGAAAAGGGTTGTTTGTACCTTTCTGCTTACCTACCTTGATTTTTTTCGTTTAATTTCCTTGGCCAAGCTCATCTTGGAAGATTTGCAACAGCTTCACCAGGGTTTTTAAACTTTCTAATAACGTTTCCAACTGTACTAAGTGGTACATTAAGTTCCCTTGATATTATTCGATACCCTTTTCCTTCTGTGTGCTTATCAATGATTTTTTGACGAATGTCTATTGACAACTTTTTAGTTTTAGGCATTTTTATGAATGAACTGATTGACTTTGCAGGAGTGAGCCCGAACTGAAAGAATTTATAACATTATTTTAATATAAAGCTCTCTGATTGGTCAGTGATAACTCGTTTGCATTATTGCAACACGCTAAGCAAAAGTCATTTAAATTTATTTCAAAAAAATTTTTTTTTTAAATGTATCCAATACTTTTGTGTTTGTTAATTCATATTTTCCCTTAAATATAAACTTTCTAAACTTTGATTTTGTAATTACTACTCCAAATATAATTTAGAATAGTAATAGGAATATACTGACCAAATTTTACGTTATATCTTGAACCCTAATTAAAGTTATGAAGAAAAATGTAATGTATCCAATACTTTTGCATGGCACTGTATATATATATATATATATATATATATATATATATATATATATATATATATATATATATATATATATATATATTAAACGAATATATATTATATTATATTAAACGAATTAAAATTGAATTGTGAACATAGAGGACAACAGGCTACATTTCTAGATTTAGATATAAAAATTGAGGATGGGATTTTTCTTTATAAAATATTTGATAAAAGAAACGCTTTCCTCTTTAAAATAGTACGTATGCCCCATAAAGATAGCACCTGCCCTGTTTTTATGTTTTATGGAACCATTATGTCAGAGTTTTTGAGAATAGCTCGCGTTACTTTAAAACTAACAGACTTTATACCACCAGTTTCTAGTTTAGTAATAAGGATGATAAAACAAGGTGGGGATAAAAATAAAATATTAAAACAGTTAAATAAAGTATTTGTTCGTTATCCTGATGCTTTTGAATCGTTTAAGATAAACCAGACTATATTAATAAAGGAAATCTAAAACTATATTAGCAATGTATAAAATGTATTTATAATTACATATAATAAATTTATAATATAAAAAAAAGAAAAAAAAATGTATATATGTCAAAATATTTTTAACCTTTATATATCTAATTTTAAATAAGAATGTAAATATACTAAATACTAATCATAGTGGGGGTGATAAGTAGTTAAATGGATTCATCCTAATCTTATAAATACAAGACTGATAAATTAAAAAATTAAAAAATGCATCCATTTTAAATGTGAAAATTGATCAATCGCACAGGTAAGAAATTCATTTTTATAGTATGAAAAGGTTAGTAATTGCAATTAAGAATAGAAAACTGGATCAAATGTTTGAAATATGTCTTCTTCCTAAGATTAAGGGTGGTGGTGTTTGATCAACACTGCTGGGGAGCCATGATGTAATATACTGTTTTGTTTTTAAATCCCCGAAACAGTGTTTCATAGTAAACAACTGATGATCCCTTGAAAAATAAATTATTGGTATTATAGTAAATTCGAGAGCGAGTTGATGCAGTGATTGCAGGTGATTAAATGACTTACTGACTAGATGGTTTTCTAACGAATGATAAAAAATATTTTTGTATAGTTTTAAAGGTTAAAAACTTCCAAGACTATATATATATATATATATATATATATATATATATATATATATATATATATAATTTTAATTGAGTACACGCGTGTTTTTATATATCACTTTTTAGTCATAACATTCTACGAAATTTCTATTTAGTAAATTATTTAGTTTCTTTTGTACCAAACTGGTCATCTTATAACAAAGGAATTAATCACCGGTCACGTTATAACCTTAGTTCTTACCCCTTTTCCCCCTCCCATTTGTTTTGTTCATTGACTAGCCACTTAACAGGATTGCCGTTTGATTGTAGAAACACTCACGAATCTTTCTCGAAGATTATATCGAGTATAAGGAACTAAATTTGGTAATCATTGTTATGTCACTACGTGTAAACAGAAGATAACAGTTTTAAATAAGCAGAACCTTTTCACAAATAGATAATATAAGTTAAGTATTTTAAATAAAATAATTTCATCCATTTTAAAAGCAAAACTTTTTCACAAATAAACAATAAACAGAATGTTTTAATGGATGAAATAATTTTTAGTTCCAGCATGACCACTATCTTCGTAACTGACAAAGTTGTCCAAAATGGTGTTTTTATAAGATTTAAGGGTAAATATCTGAAGAGTATGTGACTAAATATGAAGCAATAACATAATTTTGCAGACTTGTTAGTCGCTATATGAAACAATATTGTAATGGATACCTTTTAAAAAGTAATAAATAACCAACTGAGAAACTGGAACTTGAAGAATTATTATACTACACTATATATGCTCTGGAACTGAATAAAAAGCATGAGCTTGGACATTTTCGAAATTTACACATGGTTCAGTGGGGGAAAATGTGGCTGGTTACCTTTAATGCATCCAAAACCAAACTCCTATCCTTACATCATCAACGCTCTGATCCCCAGCTGGCATCAATTGTGATGGATGGCTCTCGTCTGGGTGAGGTCCCGTGTTTTGACAAGCTTCTGGGTTTGACCTTTACTCCTGATCTGAAATGGAACACGTACATCAAGTCTGTTGCCAAGGTCGCTGGAAAGATGGTGGGATCCTTCTACCGCTCCAGAAGATATCTCACTACTGATGCAATTCTCTATCTATATAAAAGCCAAGTACGTCCAAGGATGGAATACTGCTGCCATATCTGGGCAGGAGCTGCTAAAAACAGCCTATCCTGCCTTGACAGAGTACAAAATAGACTTCGTGGCTTAGTGGGGGATGCCCTTTTCTCTACCCTGCAACCTCTCTCCCACAGAAGAGACGTTGCGAGCCTGTCCTTGTTTTATCGTCATTTCCATGGCAGATGCTCGTCTGAACTCCAGTCTCTGGTCCCCCCTCGCCAATCTTTCACGAAAAACACCCGTCTAGCTGAATCCACTGTGAAAAATTTCCCCCACTCTATATCTGTGCCTAAATCAAAACGCGGATTCCATGAACAAAGCTTCTTTCTTAGAACTGCACGCCTGTGGAACTCTGTTCCGTCTGCCTGCTTCCCTCCGGACTACAACTTGGATGTCTTCAAGTCCAATGTTAACAAATTCCTAATGAACCGCCCCCTTAAGTAAACACTTCAGCAAATCTCCACACTAACGTAATGTACTTGCAATAACCCTTATTCTTGAGTGGCTTCCGGGCCTTGATAAGTGGTGATCACTGTGTAAAAAAAAATAAATAAAATAAATTTATTAATGAGAATAATTTTTTGATCTATTACGTTTTGTATATACAAACTGAGTACGTTTCAAGCAAATGATTAAACTATATATATATATATACATATATATATATGTATATATATGTATATATATATATACATATATATATGTATATATATGTATATATATATATATATATAAATATATATATATATAATATTAAATTATTTTTATTTATATACAAAAATATTGTTTTTATAAATAAAAATAATATATTAGGCTCTTTTTTAACCTCGTTTTAATCCATGGCTTTTATCTCCTGAATACCTTTAACCTGGTATATATATATATATATATATATATATATATATATATATATATATATATATATATATATATATATATACAAAGAGAGAGAGAGAGACGAAGGGAGAGAGAGAGAGAGAGAGAGACCTTTACAAACAAGATATAAATTTAAATGCCACTAATTTTAAATATTTACATTTTTGTTGTAGATGTGATGAAAACCAAAATTGTTATACATGAAACAAATAATCATTTCTAGAAGAAGCAGGACTAAGACCTTGAATGCCATGATAGTATGTTTTGACCGTCTAGAGGAGCGATATTGCTCCCAACTGGGGAGATTAAGATCCCCTAAAACCCTGAGCAAGGCCGGGTAATTATGCTGAGATTGTCTGTTAATGTAAATTTAGTTTTGGTCCCAGATTAGCAGGTTATGGACGACCTGTTGAGATGCTCACACGCAAAAAAGAGTTGGGTATTCCCCGTTTGACGTATTGGATTCTGGTTGGTCGGGCAGATAGATCGACCAACCCTGTTACCTTAATATTTAAGCAAATACCCAGGCCGATTTTAGCGGATTGAAGCAAAATCTCGAGAAAAACACACGCTCCAAGAACGCCACAAACCCCCCTCTATCCATCCTGATGGCCATCGTAAACAATGAAGAATAAGATTTTGGATAATCTTGATGTTTTCAGTGTTATCAAACTGAACGATGTACATATGCAAAACTTGTAATTTTTGTGGAATTAATTGTTTCGTAGTTAGAATTCCCGAAGAATTCTGGCGTGCATGCAGAGCTAATTGATTTTCAGCAGAATCGACACGAAACCTGAGACACTGAGAATGTATGTGAAGAACTCTCGGATGAAGATAGACGATCGACGGCCAGACCAGTTCAGCGGGGTCAGTAGCAGTGAAGGATAGCTTGCGAAGTGATTAGCTGCAGCAGAAGCCGACAAAGCGCATATGAAAATTAGGAAGTGGCGGAAGAAAAATGAAAAAGGGAGAAAAATGCACCACGTAGTCGAGAGAAACAAATTTGACGCCAAAGAAAATGGTCGTGTAAAATTCGAAGGCGAGAAATTGCTGGCTATGCAAGGTCGGAGAAGAAAAGTGTAACCAGAGCGAGATGGACAATATCGAAAGACATTTAAGTGTTGTCGAGACGGGAGATGAACAGTAATAAATACTTTTGTTAAAAAAGGAAAAAAATGCCGATGCGAATTTATTTTTGTTTGTTCCTTTTCGACGATGTCGGACAAACTGTAACGAACACGGTTCGAGCGTAACGGCAACGTAACATACCCAATTATTTCATAAACTGTTGTTTTAGAAAGATATCGGATACTTACAAGATGAACACGTAAAGGTTGTCAACATCCAAAGTGAAAGTGATTCTGTGAAACGAACTGGATTAAAACTTAACACAACAAAGTCGTAAATCCATGCCGTTAAGCACTTAGTCACCTTAACTTATCAAGTCTAAAATAACTCTTAAATTATATGGAACTGAAAATTATTCAATCTCAAATCTGGTAACGTAGTGATGAGAGAGAAAATAAAGAATTTTATTTACTTTTGTTAAAAGATCATTTTCATAAATCCTCACGATTTGTTTCCTAGTCTAATTCTCATCTCTTAGCAATTGCATCTATGACATTCTTCATCATAGGGCAACTGCGTTTTGATTAATCTAATCTATTCATTCCGCCGGAAAGCTTTCTGTTCTACCATGTCCTTTAAAGATTCTAACCCTAACCCTGCACTGATGATTCTCGAAAGGATGAAACACTAGTGTCTGTAGTTATTTATTAATTATTATAGTAAATAATTATATATATATATATATATATATATATATATATATATATATATATATATATATGCGTACAGTATATTAGTTGATAAAAACGATATCAAATACATAACATCTAAAGAACTATGTTATATTACATTTGTATATAATCAATGAATGTAAATATATTATAATACTAAGGATGCGTTCATTATTTTATGTAATTGAAATGTTTTCTCAATCATTAAATCATTTCTCTCTGATAGGCTCATAAGAGTAGTGGTAGATGGACAAAAATCGGAGGCCTGCAATATAAATGCTGGAGTCCCTCAGGGGTCAATCCTGGGCCCAACTCTCTTCCTGATCTACATCAATGACCTCCCTAAACACATAGTTAAATCATTCGTTGACATCTATGCTGATGACACGACCATCTACGGCAACACATCAAAGGCTGTAAATGACGAAGTTCTCTCGGATTCTCTCTCCTCTGATCTCGAGCGCGTGGTTCAGTGGGGGAAGATGTGGCTAGTTACCTTTAATGCATCCAAAACCAAACTCCTATCCTTACATCATCAACGCTCTGATCCTCAGCTGGCATCAATTGTGATGGATGGCTCTCGTCTGGGTGAGGCCCCGTGTTTTGACAAGCTTCTGGGTTTGACCTTTACTCCTGATCTGAAATGGAACACGTACATCAAGTCTGTGGCCAAGGTCGCAGGAAAGATGGTGGGATCCTTCTACCGCTCCAGAAGATATCTCACTACTGATGCAATTCTCTATCTATATAAAAGCCAAGTACGGCCAAGGATGGAATACTGTTGCCATATCTGGGCAGGAGCTGCCAAAAACAGCCTATCATGCCTTGACAGAGTACAAAATAGACTTCGTGGTTTAGTGGGGGATGCCCTTTTCTCTACCCTGCAACCCCTCTCCCACAGAAGAGACGTTGCGAGCCTATCCTTGTTTTATCGTCTGAACTCCAATCCCTGGTCCCCCCTCGCCAATCTTTCACGAAAAACACCCGTCTAGCTGAATCCACTGTGAAAAATTTCCCCCACTCTATATCTGTGCCTAAATCAAAACGCGGATTTCATGAGCAAAGCTTCTTTCTTAGAACTGCACGCCTGTGGAACTCTGTTCCGTCTGCCTGCTTCCCTCCGGACTACAACTTGGATGTCTTCAAGTCTAATGTTAACAAATTCCTAATGAACCGCCCCCCTAATTAAACACTTCATAAAATCTCCTCACTAACGTGATGTACTTACAATAACCCTTATCCCTGAGTGGCTTCCGGGCCTTGATAAGTGGTGATGACTGTGTAAAAAAAAAAAAAAAAAAAAATTTAAGCAATGAAAATGATACTCAATCAACTTAACTGGATCGAGGATACAAAAAAATGATGCGGGCAAAATAAATGATTAAATTGTCATTTGCCGAATTTGAAAACGTGTTGGACTAAGGTAAAAAAAAAAAACAAGGATGAAACGATAATATATGGATTATATATATATGAAATGTCTTTGAAAATTTGTTGTACTTTGCGGCTTGATGAAAGACCAACTATAAAATGTGTTGATACGAGATAGACGGATCTCTCCAATGCGTCAGCTTCAAAATTCAGAGAAAATCCCTTGGGTGTTTACTAGTCGGCGATTCAAAAGAAGGAAGAGAAATTATTTTGCTTGAGAATGAGTTCAGCACACACAGTGTCCCGGATGAATGCAGACGACGCACGATGGTCCGTAGCGGCTTAGATAGTTATGGACAGACAGTCCTGAAACTAATGACAAACACCGTAAACCTGTGGTCTGGAGGTAGGTTCGACGTCATCTTTGATGGTGCTTAACCACGACTTCAGCTGAACTCCCAGGTGTCTTTGCTAATCTTGAAGTGGTTCTGGAACTATTGCTTAGTGGATAAACTTCCCTGTGTTGCGTCGCGCAGCGTGACCGAGCCAAAGATGTATCCTCTTAAAAAGTGATTCATTAAATGGGATGATCATGCACCGCGTCAACATTTGCATATTGAAGACGGAAATTTTTAGTGTCTTCTTTCTGCTAAGACGGCATATAAAAGAGGACGCCAACATTAAGTGTCCATAAGCTGGTCTCAGAAAATTGTCGTAAGCAATCAAATGTCAGTATTTCGAATTAAAGAAATATTATTCATCGTCATAAAGAACAAGCGTGGATAATCATGTTAGAAGAAAAACTTAACTTTGTATAGAATCTAATAATTCTTTTATTTAATTATTAAAAATTCATTTTTTATTTATTTTTCAGGCTGTATTGTTTATATCACCTGTGGTATAACAGCCGTATGTTTAGCAAGGCAGAATACGCAACCAAGAAGAAAATATACCACGTTGATCTATTTCCTT